>NW_006439192.1:5672736-5692435 GCF_000325575.1 Pteropus alecto
CTGAAAAGATATTTGCACACCAATGTTCATAGCAGCATTATTCACAGTGGCCAGGACATGGAAGCAACTGAAGTGTCCTATGATAGATATTGGCTAAAGAAGCTGTGGTACATATATACAATGGAATATTATTCAGCCATAAGAAGAGATGAAATACTGCCATTTGCGACAACATGGATGGACCTTGAGATAATCATGCTAAAGTGAGAAAAGCCAGATTGAAAAAGTAGAAAATCACATGATATTACTTATATGTGGGATATAAACTTAAAAGCAACAAATGAACAGAATAAACCGAGACTCATGGACATGGACAATGGACTAGTGGTTACCAGAGGGTAGCGGGTGAAGGAGAAGAGGGGAGGTAGACAAGGTAAAGGGGTTAAATAAAGGGGGTGTGGGGGAGGGTGAAGTGGGTAAAGCGGACCAAATATATAGCAGCTGAAGGAAACTGGAATTTGGGTGGTAATCACAGAATAGAATATATAGAAGTCAAATTGTAATGTACACCTAAAAATTACATAATTATATTAACCAATGTTACCCCAATAAATTTAATAAAAAAAAAATAACATTTTCACTTCATGGATAGTGTGAGTACTTTATAATAAAATAACCCTTAAATTTTCTCCTGTCCCTTTTATTATTACTGCCATTTATTTCACTTACATATAAATATACATAGGCATATATACATATATGTGTACACATCATATATACTTATAGATACATACATAAGATATGTACATTATTGCTATTATTTTGAACAAACTATTATACATTAGATCAATTATGAATAAGAAAAATAAAAGTTTTTATTTCACCTTCACTTATTACCTCTTTAATGCTCCTTTCTTTATGAAAATTCAAGTTTTTGACCTAGCTTATTTTCTTTCTGACTGAAGAATTTTTTGGGAGAATGGTTTGGGAGATTTTGTTGATATATGCTCTAACCCAGAGATTCTTTTCTCAGTCTTCTTCAGTTTAATAATAAGCCCATCAAAGGCATTCTTTATTTCTTTTGCAGTGTTTTATAGCTACACCATTTCTTTTTAGTATTTTTTCTTAGGATTTCTAGCTCTCTGCTTCATTGTCCATCTGTTTTTTATGCTATCTACTTTACCCATTAGAGTTTTAGCATATTTATCATAGTTATTCCAGTCTGATAGTTTCAACATTCCTGGTTTTCATACTTGTTCTGCGTCTTTAAATTGTGGTTTTGCCTATTGGTATGCCTTATAGTATTTCTTGATTGCTGGACATGATATACCATATAAAAGGAACTGTTGTAAATAGACATTTAGTAATTTGGTAGGGATGTGGCAGGGAGGGAGAACACTCTCTAGGGCTATGTTTAGGTCTCAGCCTTTTAGTGAGTCTATGCCTGTGAACTGTGAATTTCAGACAAGTATAAAAAAATACCTTTAGGTAGGACAGGAGGGCTAGAGTGAGCTGGAGTTGGGAAGGCTAGAGGAGGCTGGCTTTGGGTATTTTCCTTCCCCAGGTCAGTTAGACTCTAATAATACTCCAGTAAGTTTGGCTCTGGTTAGCTAGTTTTCCCTGAGGGAAAACTTTATTAAGAAGAACAGAGTACTCTGCCGTATTTCACAATGGTTTTTCTCCTTCCCCTGCCAGAAGCATGAGGGAATTTTTCTCTTATATTTGCTGTGGAAATCTGGTCGAGTTTCTAAAATCTGGTCGAGTTTCTAAAAATAAATCTTATAATTTTGTAGGGACCCTCCTCTAGAACTAGGTCCCCCTGGAAATTTTAATTCTCAGAGGTTTCCACAATGAGCCTCTAGCGATTTGTCAATTACCATTTATGTTTTCCTACCATGGCACTGGTTCCTACAGTCTTTTCCGCTGGTGAATCTCTGTTCCAGTAAGACATAATTCCCAGTATTTGCTTGTTTATCTCTCCAATCTTGTGGGCAGTAGTTTGCCCTGTTTTTGTCTCTTTCTTGTGGATCCAAGAAGAGTTGTTAATTTTCCAGTATGTTCGGCTTTTTACTTTTTAGGGCAGTGTGGTGACTTCCAAGCTCTTTACACTCGAAACCCCAAACCAGAAGTCCTTCTTAAAGTCCATTTTCTTATAAATGTAAAAAGACATTTTTAAAAATGTGAGTTGAGTTCTTCTACTCTGCTCTATGTGGAATGTGCAACTACTCAGCAGGGAGATTGTAGGTGTCTGAAGCCTAGAACAACTAGGTCATTGCTATAGTTCACTTTCTCCCATGACTGGCATTGTATGCTGCTGTAATACTCTGAAGGCTGGGGAGCCTTGACACTACAGCACTCCTCAGATATTCGGCATGAGTTAAATGGAAGATAGGCACTGAGAAGACAAAGAGGCTTTTGATTTCTTCCATATTAACTATTGGATTTGCCATTAGATCCTTCTCAATGAAGGTTATAAATTCTAGGTGGGCATTTTCTGTATTAGAGATTCAAGTCTGTTTGTGCTGGTAATCTACCTCATTAATGGGATTTATTTCTTATTTTGTCTGAATATTTGTGCAGAAGTTTAGTATTGGGAAGTCCTGCACACTTGAGGAGAGTCATGGAAGCTCTAGAGAGCCTATCTGCAGTTTGATGGAAGTAGTGTAGAGAATAACATGAAGGCAGTGGGGCTGAGAAGTTGCTCAACCTTCTGGCATTATCTTTATGCCTTTCAAAGAGCTGGTGAACTCATCTAGCATTTGCTCAACTGATCTGTGTTGTCCCAAAATCTCCATCTTCTCCACTTAGAGACAAAATGTGTCTCCCTTTATAGCTTTTTCTGACATTTTCCTGTCATACATTTGCCACGCTAGTCAGACATGCAGACAGGAGCCATTGACAGAACAAGGGTGACATTTCAAAGAAAAAATGATGATAGGATGCCTAACAGTACACTCCAGAAATAAGCACCTTTGAGAGGTACAGTGAAAATTTCAGAGCATCAGCCTGGTATTTCACCGTGTAGCGCTATCTATTGATTCCTTTCATGTAACTCGACATGAGTTAAATTATGTAGAGTTTGCAAATGCCAAATCACAGAAAGGTGAGTTTAAAATTCTTATTTTACAGTTCAGAATTAGTCTGGACACTTCTCATCAAGAAGGACACTTGTTTCACTTGAATTTTTGGCACAAATATTGCTCTTTATGAACAAATTGCAGCTGGAAAAATGTTTCTCACAGATAGAAGGAAGGTATCGCTTTTACATTCTCAATAGATAAATGAATATGTATTTTTGATAGCCGCTTTAGAAATGTCTTCTTTGCAGTCTGTTAGAAACTATAGTTACAACAATTTGAAACTGGCCTTAAGTACCAAGAAATTGCTTGCTATTCCTATAATATAGAATTGATTAGGAAAGTAAGATACTAGTGGCTTGATTGCCAGTTTGAGAGATATGCAAGAGTATGATTGAAGTTGATGAGGGGAGAGCTTACCCTTTTGGCTGTTTTCTTCACAACCAGAGTGTAATTCTCATAGATGGGCTCCTACATGATGTTGACATATCCATTCAGAAGGGTCTTGTTTGCAGGAGCATTGTTAAACTTACTTTCTGACGAAATTGAATACACACACAACAGCAAATGTCACCTTGTTCATTTCCTTTTCAATGAGGTCTTGGAAGTTTTGGTTTCAATCATAAGTTAAATCAAACACATACTCTGGAAATTTTTCATCTTTCCTAAGACTTAATTCCTTAACCAGAAAAATGAGGAAAAGTAAATTAATCCACATGTCACATCATAAACCTCCTCTACTTGCATAACTGCCCCTCTCACAGTTAAAGGTGAAGGTCTGATAATTGCTCATAAACTCTGCAAGATCCAGTCCCACGTTATTTCTACTACACATCTCCTGCTAAACTCCCCCTCATTTCTTTTGCTCCAAACACATGAACTTTCTTCCTGTGTTTCAAATATGCCTGGCACATACTTCCTACAAGAATTTTGCTCTTACTGCCCCCTTTTCTTGGTAGGCTGTTGTTCCAAAAGTCCCTTGCTGAAATAGAGCTTTTTCACCCTATTTAAAACTGCAGGTCCTCTCCCGCTCTGAAACTTTCCCTTTGCATTCCTTGCTTTATTTTTCTTTGTGATACATACAGATCTTACATACTATACACTGTATGTGTATTTTGCTTATTTATCCACACACACAGATATGAAAAAACACAAGGACAAATAGTTTGACTTTATTATTCGCTACTGTACCTCAGAGCCAAGAATAGTGCTTGGCAGACAGTAGATGATTCATAAATATTTTTGAGTAAACATATAGTATTTTGGTGAGTTTTAGAGGTTCTTTAATTATTATTCAACAAGGAGAATATCATTTTAATTCCCATTTTATAGAAGATGAAAATGAGGTTTAAAAGCATTCAAATATGTAAGACCTGAGGCCATATGACTGGTGTGTGGTCAGCTAAGACATAGCTTTGACCTCTTTTGAATCCAGATTCCTTTTTATTGTTGTTGTTATACTGTTCTGCCTCTTACTTCCTCAAGAGGCTACTGTGAGAATTCAACTTAAAATTTTTTGAAATCTTTAAAAACTGTAATGCCCCATTTTTGTATAAGACATCCTAAACATTATTTTTGTATCTTTGTTTTTTGATGAGAACAAGAGCCAGGCTCTTTATTAGAATCAATTTATTTGTTCTCCACATTGATTTCTGACAAGCATCATCTCAAATACAATCCCCATCTCCACTGACTCATTAGGAGAAACAAACTCAAAATGGTATAAAATGAGAGAAGGGAGAAGATTATGATGGATGGTAAGGGAGGATGAGGAACCATATGAAAATTAAAGTGGCACTTCTTTAAGAAGTATCAGTTGTTATCTTCAGTAGCTGCCAGCACTTTAGCTGCCTCTCGGTTTGTGGTATATCTCTGCCCAAGTTTCAGTGACAGTAAGCAAATACCATGGTACCAAACATTGCCCATAGAGGGAATCAGTTCTACCTTCTCTTAGCTTCAATGCCTGAGTTGACTGCTTATGCCAGCTTGTGTCCTGCTTCACAATTCTGTTTCATGTCAGCATCAACTATAACTCTGGGAGTATCTATACTCGTGGGAAATAGAGAAATATTCAGTAATATCAGCATCAACTATAACTCTGGGAGTAATGCTCTATACTCGTGGGAAATAGAGAAATATTCAGTAATCAGTCACTCATTCTGTCAGTAGAGAATTCATTAATTGCCTATGGGATGAGAGCAAAGGCCAAAAACCATGCCAAACACCTGGAGTTGCAAGTAAATCAGCACACTTTACTATTGTGGAGCAGAATACATTTGGACATATAGCTCAAATTCTGAACCTAAGTCTATGTCTAGCCCATGGCAACCTTAGAAAAACCTTGGTACCCTTTTGATTTTCTCCAAAAAAAATTCACTAAAACATCTGAGTAAAAAATGCTGACTTGGGGATTCATAAAGGAACTGGAGGAAGGGTTTACATTAGATAGCAAGTAGCAGACAATGTGAAGACCTACTATAGATAATGCTGTTTTCCATAGTCTCTTTCGGGTCCTACCTCTACTGGTAGGGAGGCGGGGTTCTTTTTCCTCTACCCAATCCCCACACTTGATTGATTCCAGGTTTAGTATACAGTAGATGCTCAATAATGTTTACTGAATGGCTGATTTTTTTTGTAGTAAAATACACATAATATAAAACTTACTATCTTAAGTATTTTTAGGTGTACAGTTTAGTGGTATTAAGTTCATTCATATCATCATGCAACCATCGCGATCATCCATCTCCAGAACTCTTTTCCTCTTGCAAAACTGAACTCTGTACACATAAAACAATAACTCCCAATAACACCCCTCCCTCCAGCTTCTAGCAACGACCATTCTTTCTTTCTTTTTCTATTTTTTACTCTACACCTCAGCCATCGTCACCATTCTACTCACATATAAGTGAGATAAGGCACTATTTGTCTTTCTGTATTTGGTTTATTTCACTTAACATAATATTCTCCAGGTTCATCTATGTTGTCACAAATGGCAGAATTTTTTTTTAAGGCTGACTAGTATTCCTTTTTTTCTTTATTCATTCATATATCAATGGATACTTAGGTTGTTTCCATGTCTTGGCTATTGTAAATTATGCTGCAATGAACATACAAGTGCAGACATTTCTTTAAGATAGTGACTTTATTTCCTTTGGCTATTTACCCAAAAATTGGATTCTTGAATCATATGTTAATTTTATTTTTACTTTTCTGAGGAACCTACACACTGTTTTCTATAATGACTATATTAATTTACAAATAATTACTTGGATGAATAAATAAATAAATGAATAAGTGATTTAAATATGAAAGTAATGTTATAAGCAAATCACTTTTTCTAAATTTCTTAAACTCTATATGATTCATTGAAAAAATTTTCCTATATGCAAAATTTAAGTCCTTAAAATGCTATAAGTAAGGCATTTTTAAATGACTGAAGAAATCTTATACTAAATTATTGAAAATTGAAAAATTAAGAATACTTTTATAAATAAATCAATAAATAATTAACACTGTTGGGGCAACTTAATCAGCTTTTGTAAATTTGGATTTCTGTATATTGAGTTTTTTTCAAAGTTAATATGCATATGATTCAAGATCTCACATCTCTTTTTCTGTTTGGAAGTTCAGATTTACAAAGCAGGAACAGATTTCCTTGTAAACATCCAGGAAGTACAAGCTACCAATATCTAACTGAAATATTCAGGGGGGAAAAGAGCCAAAATGTCACATGGGTGAGGAACAACTTTCAATGTCCTATCAAAGGAGCAGTTCAAGTTATGTATTGATCCCAACACAAGGAAAATATGTCTAGAAATTTAATTTGACATTTACAGTCAATAGCACTCACTTGTCAGTGGAGCAGAGGGTGAAAAAAAGATGGTTTTAAAATTACAGTCATGAGTTCATAATTACAATAATGAATACAAGTAATTTATTGAATTACTGTTTTCAGACTCTAAAGAAAATCAGCCTGCCACAGCACATTGCTAAGGAACACAGAGGCAGAATCTCAGTTTTTCTAGACTAGTTTTCATTAATTCATCTATGCCTCTCTCTTTATCCTATTATTTGGAATTATGTGCCTCACTTTCTGAGGTGTAGTTTTTGCCTACAAACTGACTACTGCATAATAAGCTAATGCAAAGATTAAGTTATTAAGGAATTTGACTATGATAAAAATGAAACTTTGCCTCTGTTCATTATCTCATCATTGTCCAAAAGTTTTACAGAAATTATATTTTGTGTTTTGATGGAGGAATGCTTTGGTGGAAGAATAAAAAACATTGTATGTAGTAGATACTTAAAGATCTGTATTGAATCAGCCAGGAGTCATTGGCATCAGTAGTGTCTACATAAAAGTCACAGGCCATACAAACTGAAAATAACAAATATGTTTTTAAAACAGAGAAACTGACTGCACAATTAATATACAATCATATGTACTTTGGGACTTCTTCCTCAACTTGGTGAGTTCCTTCTTTTCTCCCTGGAACACTTTCCTTTTCTTTTTTTTAGGTGAGGCAACCCTTAGTTGACCTCACAGATTGCAAGGACCTTGTCAGTTTACAATCCCTTATTTTTTATTTTTTACGCCTACAGCACTTGGTCTTCCTACGTGGTATCCCATCCAAGTACTAACCAGGCCCGACCCTGCTTAGTTTCCAAGATCAGACACGATCAGGCTTGTTCAGCGTGGCATTGCTGTAGACAACACTTTTCTTTTTCTACACCATTGCCTTGGTGACTTATCTGGTCTCATAGCTTAAAATGCTATATTCTTGCTGATGTGGTTATATCTCTGGCCATGAACCCTACCTCCAACTATAAGTGCTTCTTTCTAAGGAGCATCAAGATAGCAAGCTAGGTAAGCAGGGCTTGCCTCCTCTCAGGACTGCACTAAAATTACAACCAAATTACAAAACTATCAATGTGAGAACCACCTGAAATCTACCTGATCATAAGACATACATTTGAGGATATAAAGAAAAAGCCACATCAAGGCTGGTAGGATGGGCAGAGACATTAAACAGGCTGGTCCCACACCTGCACATGGTGGCTGAGCACTAGGAAGAAGAGTGTGGCTGCTGAGGCTCCTCGTAGGGGAGATAGCCCTAGCACCACACAGGGGCTCCCCAGCACAACATTCCAGCCCTTTGTAAGAGGAATTCTCATGAAATTTGACTGTAAAAATCAGTGAGGAGTCTGGCCTTCTGGGTGAGATGGAAAGAACCTGAAAACCCAGATGTCACTCTTAAAGGGCCCACACAGAGACTCACTTGCTTGTAGACACACACCCCGGGTGCTGGTGGAGGATTGGCAGCTTGGGAGGTACAAGAAACATACAGGGAAAGACTGAGTTGCATGGCTCTGGGGAGAGGGCTGAAGGGACAGCTGTCATTGCTTTTTTGTTGAGCCCTTCTTTGAGGCGGTCTACAGACAGGTGCCATCTTGCCTATGTTGAACACTTCTCCCACACAGCCAATACTGAAGCTGCATTGGCCTGATGAGATTGGCCCACCCCATCCCATGCCTCCCTGAAACCCTGCCCCACTCAACCTACAAATTGCCTGCAGGGGCCCATTGCTGGGCAGCTGCCCCAACCCTGCCCCTTCCCAGGGCCACTCATTTGTTGCAGGCAATGGACTTTGGCTAGCACGCTCCACACGTTTCAAGGAAGACATTTGGTGACGGGCCACTGGTGCCAGCAGGAGCTACAGTATCTCTTGGACAGATCGCAGGGGTCTGCCGGCCCAACGCAGACAGCAGCTGGCCTCGCTGTGATCTGTGACCTTTTCAGAAGCCCTTGGACTCAGCATTAGCAGCAATTCTGATGCTGTATTGGCCTAATGTGATCAGCTTGTTCCACCTTGTGTCTCCCTGACACTTCGTACCACCCAATTCACAAATTACCCATGGCAAGCCCATTCCCAGGCAGTAAGCCCCATCTTGTGTTTTCCTTGGACCACAAATTTGACAACAAATAGCACTCAGCTCATGTGGCCTGCACACACCCTATGTATCCCAGAAGAAACTTTCTTAAACAGATCTCTGGTGGCCGCAGGCCCAAGCCAGGCAGCAGCTGGCATTGATGTGATCTGAGACTTATACAGGAAGTCACAGAGACAGCACAATCACAAAAACTGACAATGCATTGGCTAAGGGAAATCGGCTTACTATACCCCAGTGACTCTCTGGGTCCTTGCACCACTCAACTTGCATATCACCCAAAGGCACAAAGAATCTCAAACAAGAGGAGCTCAAACAGATCACATCAAGACACATCATAGTCAAAATGCCAAAGGTTAAAGACAAAGAAAATCTTAAAAACTGCAAGAGAAAGGCAGCTAGTTACTTACAAGGGTATTCCCATAAGAATGTCAGCTGATTTTTCAACAAAGACTTTGTAGACTGGAAGAGACTGGCAAGAAATATTCAAAGTAATGAAAAGCAGCCTACAACCAGGAATACTCTACCTAGCAAGGCTATCAATTAAAATGGAAAGTGAGATAAAGATCTTCCTAGATAAGAAAAAACTTGATGAATTCATCACCAACAAGCCAGTATTACAAGAAATGTTAAGAAGACTTCTATAAAAAGATGAAGGGAGAAAAATACATAAATATGAATAATAAAATGTCAATAACTATGTACTTTAAGTGTAAATGAATTAAGTGCTCTGATCAAAAGATATAAAGTAGCTGAATGGATAAGAAAACAAGATCCATGTGTATGCTTTCTACAAGAGATCCTCTCCTGATCAAATGGCACATGCAGACTAAAAGTGAAGGAATGGAAAAAGGTATTTCATGCAAATGGAAATGAAAAATATGAAAAAAAAAACTGGGGTAGCAATACTTATATCAGACAAAGGCTATAATAAAAGACAAAGAAGGGCATTACATAATGATAAAGGGATCCATACAAGATGACATAACCCTAGTAAACATATATGCACCCAACACAGTAGCACCTACATATATAAAGCAATTATTAACCGACATAGAGGGAAAGATCAACAGTAATACAATCATACTATGAGACTTTAACACTCCATGGACACCAAAGTACAAATCTTCCAGATAGAAAATCAACAAGGAAATAGCAATCTTAAATGACATATCAGACGAGAGGGATTTAATTGACATTTTCGGATTGATGTTTCACCTCAAAGCAGCAGAATATACATTCTTCTCAAGTGCACATAAAACATTTTCCAGGAAAGACCACATGTTAGGCCTTAAAACAAGTATCAGTAAATTTGAGAAGATTGAAATTATATCAACTGTCTTCTCTGACCACAATAGTATGAAACTAGAAATCAATTACAAAACAAAAAACAAAAAACAAAAAACTGGAAAATACACAAACATATGGAGGCTAAATAACATGCTACTAAACAATGAATACATTGATGATGAGATCAAAGAAATCAAAATATGCCTAGAGGCAAATGAAAGGAAAACACAAGTTCTCAAAATCTATAGGACTCAGAAAAAGCAGTCAGAGTGAAGTTCATAGCAATATAGGTCTACCTCGAGAAACAAGAAAAATCTCAAATAAACATTCTGAGGTTACACTTAAAAAAAAAAAACTAGAAAAAGAACAAAAAAAGCAATACCAAAGTGAGTAGAAAGAAGGAAGTAATAAAGATCAGGGGAAAAAGAAATGAAAGAGTCTAGAAAAACAGCAAAAAAGATCAATGAAACCAAGAGCTGGTTCTTTGAAAGAATAAACAAAATTGATAAACCTTTAACCAGACTCATCAATAAAAGAGAGAGGACTCAAATAAATAAAATCAAAAATGAAAGAGGAAAAGTAACTACAGACTCCACAGAAATACAAAGGATCATAAGAAAATACAATGAGCAATTATATGCCACCAAATTGGACAATTTGAATGAAATGGATACATTTCTAGAAACATACACTCTCCCAAGACTGAGTCACAAAGAAATAGAAAATCTTAACTGACTGATTACCACCAATGAAATCAAATCAGTAATCAAAAACTTCCAAAAAAAAAAAAAAAAAAAAAAAAATCTGGAGTTTTCATTGGCAAATACGCCAAATAATCAAAGAAGAATTAACACCTATTCTTTTAAAACTATTCCAAAAAATTTAAGAGAAGGAGAGCCTCCCTAATTCTTTTTATAAGTCCACAATTACTCTGAGTCCAAAACCAGACAAAGACATTAGCAAAAATAAATAAATAAATAAATAAATAAATAAATAAATGCTGATATCCCTGATGAACACTGATGTAAAAATCCTCAACAAAACATTAGCAAACCGAATTTAGCAATACATTAAAAATATCATACACCATGATCAAGTTAGATTTATTCCTGGAATTCAAGGTTGGGTCAATATCCACAAATCAATTAATATGATAGACGGCATTAACAAATTGCAAGATAAAAATTATATGATCATATCAATAGATGCAGAAAAAGTGTTTGACAAAATCCAGTATCCACTAATGATAAAAACTCTCAGAAAATGGGAATAGAGGGAACATACCTCAACATAATAAAGGCCATATATGCTCACATCAAACTCAATGGTGAAGGGCAAAAAGTGTGTTTCTTAAGATCACAAAGAAGACAAAGATGCCTACCTTTATCATTTCTATTCAACATCTTATTGTAAGTCTACAGTAATCAGACAAGAAAGAGAAATAAAAGGCATCCAAATTGGAAAGGAAGAAGTAAAACTGCCTGTATTTACAGATGACATGATACTACATACAGAGAACCACGAAAAAATTACAGATACCACCAAAAAATTGTTAGAACTGATAAATGAATTCAGTATAGTAGCAGGATACAAAATTAATATTCAGAAGTCAGTTGCATTTTTATACACCAATCATGAACTATCAGTAGGTTGTCTTTTCGTTTTGTTGATGGTTTCATTTGCTGCACAAAAACTTTTTTAGTTTGATGTAGTCCCCAACAACTAATCCTTGTCATCAAGATATATACAGAATCTGGCTAATTTTTATCATTTCCTCCCTAGTTCCATGCCCGAAATCATCATCTTTTCCTTGGATCATTGCAATGACTTCTTTACTGGTCTCCCTGATTCTGCCTGTCCCAATATCCAAACCTCACCCATAGTCTATTCTCAACACAGTTGGCAGAGTTGTCCTTTCAAAACACAGGCAAGGAACATTTCCCTCCTTTACTCTAACTCCTGTGGTATCCCCCCAAATCACTCAGAGTGAAAATGAAACTTGTACAATGGCCTATAAGGGTCCAAATGAGCTGACTCACCTGCAAACTCATTCATTTCACCTCCTTCGATTCTCTCCCCTTTTCATTCTATTCTGTCCATACTACTCTCCTTAATGTTTCTTGAACAAGTCAAACATATTCCCACTTCAGGATGTTTGATTGTGCTATTTCCTTTGGCAATAATTCTCTCATACAGATAATAATTTAGCTTCATTTCTCAGTTCCTTCAGCTTTCTGCTCGTGTCACTTAACCAATAGTGCCTGTCCTGACAAGTCTACAGAAAATGGTCATTGCAAACTTCCACCTTCCCCTCGCCTTTGCACTGCTTATTCTATTCTTTGCTTTCTGTTTCCTCATAGCTTTAATAATTATTTGGTCTACTCTTTATTGACCTGTTTTATTTACTGCTATTATCTTCCCAATGAAATGTAAGTTCCATGAGGACAGAAATATTTTTCCTATTTGTTTTTGCAGCTCTATTTCTAGTGTGTAAGATGATGGTTCAATAAATATTATAAGTGAATTAAATGAATTATAGTTATCATGCATTCCACAGCATTCCAGAGCAAATCTGCATTTATTATTTGCAGGAACCTAAATCTCTGGATTACACAGCACTGTGTTACATATCATTTTGGTACTGCAGGACAATCATGCTCTGGTTCCAGCTTTGGATTTTCATTAACTATTTGTTACCAAAGACATGCTATTAAATGACTATTGAGTGAGATAGCACATATTTGTACTTAAATGATTTAGTTCTTTGCATGCTCAGAAATATCTTTTAGCCATATTGGTTTGAACTTGCTAAAATAACACTGAGGATCTTAGGTACTCTAGGCAATATATTCCCATTTAAAAAAATGTTTTTCAGGCAGGCTTATGATATTGTTGGTAAAATACCAGTAATAACTAGTAGCTTTAGTTGGTATATGCTTCCAGTAAAGCAGAAAGAGTAAAAATCTATGATGTCCTTTTGAGCTCAGGATTATACCCAGAACCATGTCAACAATTTTACTGATGGGTAGTTTCAGATGAGGGGACATCTGTCCTTTCTGGTCTTAAGCCACTTTAGTTCTGCTACATTCAGGCTGCTAAAGGCACTGTGGACAATATTACAGCAGGTCTTCTTCAATGATGAATAAAAACACATAGAGACATATATATGAGATAGTTGTTCATGTGTACCGAATGAATTTCTGGGAAGATTTCAACTCCTCAATCCTACTGAGATGAAATATTTTAAGCATAGAAATATTGTTTAAATCCAAAATAGATATATATTTTTTTAGTTTCAGACCAAAAGAAAAAGATCATGATAGAATGTGAATCAGATTCTTTTGAAAGAATACTGAATTAGAATCATAGAGTCTTGTCCCTTACTTAGGTGGTTTTACAATTAGATATTTCTTCCTATGTTATCAATCAAAATAACCTCAAAGAGAAAATCAAATGAAATAAAAAGTTGTCTTGAAACAAATGAAAATTAAGATACAACTTTTCAAAATTTACGTGATATAGCAAAGGCAGTTCTAAGAGAGAAATTGATAACTGCACAGGCCTACCTGAAGAAAAAAGAAAAAATTCAGATAAACAATCTAACTCTACACCTAAAGAACTTAGAAAAAGAAAAACAAACAAAATCTAAAGTAAACAGAAAAAAATAAAATAGTAAATATCAGAGTGAAAATAAATAAAATAGAAATTTAAAAAATTAAAAAATCAATGGTTCTTTGAAAAGATAAAATAGATAAACCTTTAGCCAAACTCATCAAGAAGAGAGAAAGCCCAAATAAATAAAATTATAAATGAAAGAGAAGTTACAACTGACATCACAGAAATATAAAGAAGCATTAAAGAATACTATGAACAATTGTATGCCAACAAATTCAAAACCCTAAAAGAAATGGATAATTTTCTAGAAGTGATAATCCCCTAAGACTGAACCAAGAAGACATACAAAATCTAAATAGACCAAGTACCAGCAATGAAATTGAAGCAATCAAAAAACTTCCAACAAATAAAAGTCAAGGACTAGATGGCATCACAGATTAATTCCACCAAACATTCAAAGAAGAATTAAAACTATCTTTCTTAAACTATTTCAAAAATTGAAGGGGAAGGAGCATTTCCAAACTCATTATACAAAGCCAGCATTGCACCTATACCAAAACCAGATAAAGACATCAAAAAAAAAAAAAAAAATTATAGACCAATATCCTTGCTAAACATAGTTGCAAAAATTTTCAACAAAACATTAGCAAACTGGATCCAACAATATTAAAAGGATTATATACCATAACTAAGTAGGATTCATCATCCCAGGATGGTTCTACATCTATAAATCAATCAGTGCAATAGATCACACTAACAAAATAAAAGATAAAAACCATATGATCATCTCAATAGATGCAGATAAAAACTGTCAACAAAGTATAAATAAAAGGAACATATCTCAAGATAATAAAGGCCACACATGACAAACTTACAGCTAATATCACTCAACAGTGAAAAGCTAAAAGCCTTCCTCTAAGATCAGGAACAAGACAAAGATGCCCACTATCACCACTTCTATTCAAATTGTATTGGAAGTCATAGCCAGAACAATCAGACAAAACAAAAAAATAAAAGGCATTCCCAATAGAAAGGAAGAAATAAAACTCTCATTATTTGCAGATGACAAGATTGTATACATAAAAAACCCTAAAGACTTACCAAAAACTTATTAGAACTAATAAATGACTTCAGTAAGGTTTCAGGATGTAGAATCAACATACAGAAATCTATTGCATTTCTAAACACCAAAAACAGATGATCAGAAAAAGAAATTAAGAGACAACTCCATTTACAATTGCATCAAAAAGTGTAAAGTACCTAAGAATAAATTTAATAAAAGAGATGAAAGACTTCTATTCTGAAAACTATAAGACATTTAAGAAATTGAACAAGATACAAATAATTAGAAGCATATATTATGCTCATCAATTGGATGGATTAATATTGTTAAAATGTTCTTACTATCAAAAATAATGTAAAAGTTCAATGCAATACCTATCAAAATATGAAAGCCTTTCTTCTCAGAATTAGAACGATTAATCCTAAAATTTATATGAAACCACAGAAGACCCCAAATAGCCAAAGAAATCTTGAGAAAGAACAAAGTTGGAGGTATCAGTTTCCTGATATCAAACTGTACTACAAAAAGACAATAATCAAAACAGTATGGTACTGGCATAAAAACTGATCTATAAATCAATGTAATAGAATAGAAAGTCTAAAAAGAAATTCCCACTTATATGGTCAATTAATCTATGACAAAGGAGAGCAGAATATACAATGGGGTAAAGGCAGTCTCTTCAATAAGTGGTGTTGGCAAAACTGGACATATACATGCAAAAATGAAGTGGGCTACTTTTTTAAACCCTATACAAAAACAAATTCAAAATGGTTTAAAGACTTAAATGCAAGATCTGAAATCATAAAACTCCTAGAAAAATAGATAGGTAGTAAACTCTTTGATGTCACTCTTAGAAATATCTTTTTTTGATATATCTCTTTGAGCAAGAGAAACAAATGAAAAAATAAACAAATGGGACTATATCAACCTAAAAAGTTTCTGCACAGCAAGGGCAACCATTAACAAAACAAAAACACAACCTACTAAAATGGGAGAAGATATTCGCCAATGATACATCCAATGAGTTAACATCCAAAATATATAAAGAACTCATACAACTTAACAACAAAAATACAAGCAATCTGATTTAAAAATGGGCAGAAAATCTGAATAGACATTTCTCCCAAGAGGACATACAGATGATCAGCACACATATGAAAAGATGTTCAACATCACTAATTATCAGAGAAATGCAAATTAAAACCACAATTTGATATCATCTCATATCTCAGAATGAATATCACCAATAAAGCAACAAAAAACAAGTGCTGGCGAGGATGTAGAGAAAAGGGAACCTTGTACACTGTTGGTGAGATTGTAAATCAGTGCAACTACTATGGAAAACACTATGAAGATTCCTCAAAATATTAAAAATAGAGCTGCCATACAATCAGGCAATCCCATTTCTGGATATTTATTCCCCCCCAAAAAACATTAATTCAAAAAGATGTATGTGCGCCTATGTTCCTTGCAGAATTATTGTAATAGCTAAGATATAAGCAACCTAGATGTCCATCAGTAAATGAGTGAATAAAAAAATATGGTACATATATGCAATAAAAAAAAGAAATCTTGCCATTTGCAACAACATGGATGGACCTAGAGGGTATTATGCTAAGTGAAATAAGTCAGAGAAAGACAAATCCTGTATGACCACACTTACATGTGGAAGCTAAAGAAGCAAAATAAGTGAATAAACAAACAAAACAAAATAAAACAAAAACCCATTAGTCTCTGCCCCAGCTATAATAAACCAGGAAGATCTAAAGACGTTCTATACCTTCCTGTCTGTGACTCAATGGTGGTTGCTCATAGTCTCTTCATCTAAAATGCCCTTTTTATACAACTCTAAATGATGAAATATTTTCATATATTTAAACAACTCAAATGCTGTATTTACCATAAAGCTTTCCCTATTAGCCTAACATCAAAATTAAATTAGTCTTTTGCTCCTCTGGATTTCCATAACGAATAGACTATATTTCCTAACTCATGTTATGAAGCAAACAATACCTTGATATCAAAACCTGGTAAGGATCGCGCACACACACACACACACACACACACAAATTGACATCTGAATTTACAAGACTGTGGACATTAGGGACCAGTCTTTCAACTTCCCACTCTGTGGATAAGTCCATTCCCTGGTGTCCCTGAACAATAACTATGAGTGTCTGCTTTAATCACACCTATCACAGTGGTGCTATCACCTCCCAAGGAAGCCTGTTCTTTTGGGGTGGATTTGGTTCTTTGCTGACAACTGCTTAGACTAAGCAGAATGTTCTTTCTCCAGTATCTAGGCATTAGAAAGGCTTTTATTTGGGTTGATTTGTTAAAAAAAAAAAAAAGGAAGAAAGAAAGAAAGAAAGAAAGAATAATGGGAGGAAGCAAGCAAGAAGAAAGAGAAAGAAAGAAAGAAAGAAAGAAAGAAAGAAAGAAAGAAAGAAAGAAAGAAAGAAAGAAAGAAAGAAAGAAAGAAAGAAAGAAAGAAAGAAAGAAATCTAGTCTAATAATAGAACAGTGATGGCCAACAAAAGGATTTTTCATTGACAATTGAGGAAGAAAATATGCTGTTATTACCAGGAGTTCCAGGGAAGAATTAGATGATTGAGATGGTATTTCAAGTGATTAAAAGATTTTTAAAAGATCATTGTTTCTTTTCATGATTTGGAACAGCTTAACTACAGTAAACAGGTTTTCTGTAGCAGATTTTTGGGAAATAGTTATTGTGGCTTAAATCTCAGATGCTATTTTTTTGGTGGATGCCCCCTACTCTGTGTTCCCATTGACCTGGGACACACTTTCTCCTAAAACTTACCATACTTTTTGTAATTACTTGTCCAATGTGTATCTTCAATGCCAGACTGTGAACCTAGAGAAGTCTAGCAATCAAGATTGTCTTGTCAATCACTCTATTCCCGAAGCCAGGAATTATACACAGAATGGATAAATAGCTGTGGGTGGCAACAGTATGAAGCGAATTAGTTGACACTTTGGGAATTGTTTGTATTCATATAAAAATGGTTGCTCAAAAAACATCATTCTGCAGTAAAATTTTATCAGTAGTAATCTCCCTCCTTCTCTACAAAATGGACATTTAACTCATTTTATGATTTCTATGGATGTATTAGAGTGGAAAAAAATCATTTATTTAAATGATCTTCAGAATTAAAATCATAGAGAATGAAGGCTGGGAAATAGGATGTGATATGTAGTGTGGATGGGGGAAATTATATAAACACTTAACTGGACATTAATTAATTACTTCTTTATTAACACTCTCCTATAAACTATAAGTGAACACTATATATATAAAATACTGATGTGAGTCATATGCTTGGAAAGGCCAATAACGTATAACAACAATGTAGTAAATTATTGATTGATAGATTGAATTGCTTGGAATACCAGCAAACAGGTAGATGCTGATGAATTAAATATCTGGAATTATTGCTTGCCATGGTGTAATTAATTAAACAAATATTATTTACATTTATTAATTGATTTGATCTTCTCAGATATCAGATTAAGAATTTTTATTTTTAGTATACAGATGAAGAAATTAAAGGTCAATTATGTTGAGTATTTTGTGAAAGATTATATAGCCAATAATTGGCAAAATTAAAGTTTGAGTTCAGTTATGACTTACCCAAAATCTAAGTGATTTTTATCTTACTGTAATGAAAAAGAAAGAGAGAAGATCCAGAACATGTACAAAGACCAAGAGGTAAGGCATGTCTGAGGAACATAAATGTATTTGGTGCAACAAAGAATGATAGGAAAGGGTGGTCATGGTTATTGAGGTTGGCAAAGAAAGTTTGAAGCCATATCTGAAAAATCCTATATGGGATGCACTGGATGATAAACTGGGAAGAGATTATTTGCATTGCTCTGCAGATAGGTGACTCTGACTGCAGTGTGGATACCAGGAGACAAGGGAAGAAGTAAGAGATGTTGAAAACTTGGGCAGTGCTGGATAAGCTCATCAAATTCACCTTATCCAGATGAAGACAGACAGAATACACTATTGACTTAAAGGAATCCTCCAGAATATTATGACTTAGAGAGAGACAGAACAGAATAAAGGGAATTGAATAATGTTGCATATAAATCAGTTCGAAAAGTGAGTAATCATTTTCAAACTATTATTAATATACTAATAGATGTATTCTTGGCAAGGAAAAGAATGCTTTAAAAATTACTCAATTAATATAAGAACACGATTTTTTGTTGTAGAAAGTATATAAGACAAATTAAAATGTCCCTTATTCCCAACTCCCCATTGTAGAGGTAAACAGGATAAATGGCTTTTGGTTTTCATCTTCTAGTTCTATTTTTATACAATTCTATGCAAAAATATGAAATATATATTTAATAATTCCATAGGAAATACATAATTCAGTTAACCTTTTCTGATGGATAATTAGGTTATTTTCATTGTGTTGCTGCTACAAATAATGCTGCAATGAATATCATTGCGCCTCTGTCTTTGTATCCATGTATTGATATATGTGGACACAAACATTTATATGATGAATTCCCATGTGTACTTCTTGGTTAAAAAGTTATGTGTACTTTAAATTTTGACAGATAGAGGCCAATTGTCTTTCAAATTGTTTTCAACTATACATAGTTCTAACAACAGTATATGAAAGTGCATCTATCCTCCTTCCTTTCATTTTAATTTTTTATTTTTAAAATGTAAACACACTAAAGAATTTAAGAATTAAAACATTTTGCATAGTAAACATGGTATCGACTG
>NW_006439192.1:5692490-5725986 GCF_000325575.1 Pteropus alecto
AGAGGTGATGAAACATTAAAATTTGTGTTTATTATCCCCTTGCCTTTCAATTTCTTAGCCTTTTTAACTTAGTAAAGAGTTCTGCCTGTTTTTCTTTTATATTCAGTTTTGTTTTTAAGGTTTATCCATGTAGATTTATCCATATAGATGGTTACATCATTTTCACTACCTTGTAACGTTCCACCTTATAACACTGTGTGAATATAGTAAAATTTACCTATCTCTCCATGGACTGCTGAGTTGTTTCTGGTTTTCTGCTATTTGGATAGTATTTTTATTGGCATCCTCAACATGTTGCTTGGTCCCTGACCTCTTGGTTATAGATCACAGAAAGGAACTACCATATTCAATGCACACAAATCTACAATGTTATAAGATAATAACATTTTTCTCCAAAGTGATTGGCCAATTTATGGTCCTGCCAGGCAAGTTTTTGAAAGAATTTTTGCTCTTTTGTTCTCTCTGTCTGAAAAACTATTCCCCTAGATATACAAAGAGTTCATTCCTTCATCTCCATGAATTTCTTGGCTCAAATGTCCTCTTTTAGTAAGGCTTCTCTGACCAACTGATATATAATTGTAACCCTACTCCTACTCTTGCACCTTGAACATAGAAGGCAAACAACAAATATTAATTGAAAGAATTATTAAATAATTAAATGAAAAATTCAGATATAATCCAAGGAGAAATATGAATGTGTTTATGTGTGTGTAAAATGCTCTGGATTCTATGAACCTCAAGACAGAAAAATATTAGCAAACACTGATGGACAAAAAAGATATGTATATATGTGTGTATGTGTGAAAAATTCTATGAATAGGAAAATTCAACCATTTTCTTAATATGTATCAGAAAACTGTCATTGGCAGGTTGTAGATATGACTGATGAATATAACTATCTGGATATCTACTTGACATATTCTTTGTATTTATTCATAAAACCAAGATTTTCTAGACATTTACTATATGAAAGACTTACAAAGAGATATTACTCTGAAGGAGAATCATGAAACACATAATTTCTTTTTAATATATATATTTTTGGTTACAAGTTACACTTTTTAGGATAGAATAGGTAGCTACACAGACAATTATAGACCATTTTGTTGTGGTACTACATTTGGTAAATGTTGAAATTAGAAGAACTTAAAGGAAATTAGCCATGTGATCTTAGATTCTATAATAATAAGAACAGGGAAAGATATACAAAATTATTTATGCTGCTGTTTACAAACACAGATTTTGAAGAAAAAACATGCATATAATCAAATACTTATCTTGTAAGTGGAAAAGTATAAATATTAATATGTTTTATTTGATTAGGGTAGATTAAAAAGAGAATAGATCTTAAGGAAAAGTTTAAAACCATAAAATACAATTTTAAAAAGAAAATCATATATCCAATGAAAGCAAGTAACTATTAAACTTAAGGAATATTAAAGAAAATTAAGAAATATTCAGAATGAGTGACAATAAATGTGTTAAAAGTCGAATGTGTGTGATAGAGCTAAAGCAGTACTTAAAGAGAAATGTAGAGCTACGAATGTATTTACCAAGCAAAATAAAGATTGAAGGTAAGTGAAGTTAGTACTCAATTCAGGAAGTTAGAGAGAAAAAATTAAACCTGAAATGACAAAAAGGAACAAGAAAATAATAGAGATAAAAAAGATTCAATGAAATTTAGACAATAAACAATAAAGAAGATTAACAATGGAAAGCTGATTTTTCCAAAAGATTGCTAAAACTAAATTCTATCAGAACTGACCAAGAAAAAAGAGGGAGAATATTCAAATAAATGAAATGGAAATTGGGCTTCCAGGCAAGATGGCAGAGTAGGTACATGTTGTGCTTGCTTCTTCTTGCAACCACATTAAAGTTACAACTAAACTACAGAATAGCCATCATTGGGAGTCTCCTGGAGTCTGAACAGAGGTCCTACAACTGGGGACACACAGAAGTTTCTATTCTGAAACTAGCAAGGGAGGTGGAGATGTGAAACAGGCTGGTCTCACACCTGAGTGTGGTGGTTGAGAATCGAGAGCAATATCCCAGCTGTGGAGAATCACCCAGAAGAGCAAGGGTCCCGGCTCCACACCAGGCTTCCCAGCCAGTGTTCCAGTGCCAAGAAGAGAAGTCCCCACAAATTCTAACTGTGAAATCCAGTGGAGATTATGGCTGAGTGAGATGGAGGGCTGAAGGAGTCACAGACTTTTCTCTTATGGGGCACACGTGTGGACTTACCATTAATGGATTCATTGGCTCTGAGCTCCAGCTCTGCAGCAGGCAAAGGGACATACGGCAAGGAACTGAGTTGTCTGGCTTCAGGAAGAGGGCTGGAGGGGGCAGCTTTATCCCAGACAGAAGTGCTGGCAGAAGGCATTTTTCCTTTATTGAGCTCTCCCCTGCTTAGCTTGCACACCCAGGTGGACACCATATCTGAGTTTCCACCAACATAGCTAACACTGGTCGCCCCACCCTGGTGATTCCTTGATACCTTGCCCCTCCAAGATGCAGGCCCACCCAAGCTGCTTCCAATGGATTGTCCACACAAACAGTCTGTCTTGGCTCATGCTGCAGACTTTCCAAAAATCTCTCAGAGGCTCACAAAACCCAAACAAGCAGCATCTGGTCTCGATGTACCCCATGCCTCCTGCTGAGCAGTCCCAAACTCAGCACCAGCAGCAGCCGGCCTTGGTTTATGGCTTGTCTTCTCGAGGCACTTCCAAGCTCAGTGTGGGTGGCGACCATCTGCAGATTGCTTGGTGGGCCCAGGCACGGCACAGGCTGCAGCTGCACTTGGCCTGCGACAGGGTCCCTCCCGGGAGGCCCTGGCCTGCATGCCCAGTGGCCGGCTTCAGTCTAAGCCAGAGCACCGCCCAGGGTCACATTTGAGGACAACACACCCAAAGGGCAGACAGGGCAGGCACCAGAGCCCTGCTAAAGCAAATTCTGCTCTTTATGGCCAGCTCCTGCACAACAGCTCCTCCACTGGTCATGGCCAGTCATCACAACCAATTAGGCCCAGGGTCAATCCCCCACATTGACAAGCAAACAACAATGAAGGCTCAACTACAACAGGAGGGCACATACAACCCATACAAGGGACATACCCAGAGCACTTGGCTCAGGTGAACAGGGAAGACTGACACAGGCACCCATAGCACACTACTACATAAGGTCATTCTCCTAAGACTAAGAGACATAGCAGCCCTACTTAATATATAGAAACAAACACAAGTAGGCAGCCAAAATGGGAAGACATAAAACATATCCTAAATGAAAGAACACAACAAAGCACCAGAAAAAGAACTAAACAAAATGGGGACAAGCAATCCACCAGATCAGAGTTCAAAACACTTGTTATAAGGATGCGTAGATATTTCAGTGAGAACTTTAACAAAGAGTAGAAAAACATAAAATTGGAGATAGAAAAGAAAAAAAACGAGTCAAATGAAGAATACAATAACTGAAATCAAGAATACCTTAAGAGGAATTAATAGTAGGGTAGATGAAGCAGAGGACTGAATCAGCGATTTAGAAAATAAGGTAGGAGAAAACGCTCAGTCAGAACAGCAATAAGAAAAAAGAATTTAAAAAATGAGGATAGTTTAAGGGGCCTCTGGGACATCAAGTGTACCAATATTTGCATCATAGGGATACCAGAAGGAGGAGAGGGCAAGGAATTTAAAACCCTTTTCAAGAAAAAATGACTGAAACTTCCCTAACCTGGGAAGGAAATAGACATACAAGCCCAGGAAGTACAGAGAGTCCCAAACAGGATGAACCCAAAGAGCCCCACACCAAGACACATCATAATTAAAATGCCAAAGGTTAACGGCAAAGAGAGAATCTTAAAAGCAGCAAGAGAAAAACAGTTAACTACAAGAGAGATCTCATAAGAATGTCAGCTGATTTCTCAACAGAAACTTTGCAGGCCAAAAAGAATTGGCAGGAAATATTCAAAGTGATGAAAAGCCAGAACCTACAACCAAGATTATTCTATCCAGCAAACTATCATTTAGAATCGAGGGACAAAAGCCCTTCCAGATAAGAAAAATCTAAAGGAGTTCATCATCACCAAGCCATATTATAGGAAATGTTAGAAGGACTTCTTTAAGAAGAAGAAAAAAGAAAAAATAATAAAGATATGAATAACAAAATGGCAATAACTACGCAATTATTTCAAATGTAAATGGATTAAAGTCTTCAATCAAAAATAGGGTGGCTGAATGGATAAAAAACAAGACCCTTATGTATATTGCCTACAAGAGAGTCACTTCAGATCAAAAGATACACATAGACTAAAAGTAAAGGAATATAAAAAAGGTGTTTTATGAAAATGGAAACCAAAAAAAGCTGGGGTAGTAATACTTATACTAGACAAAATAGACTTTAAAACAAAGGCTATAACAAGAGATAAAGATGGACTCAGTATCCTACTTTTGGGTATTTATCTGAAGAAATCCAAAACACTACTTTGAAGGGACTTGCAGCATTATTTACAGTAAGCAAAACATGGAGGCATCCTGAGTGTCCATCAATGGATGAATGGATAAAGAAGAGGTGATGGAATATTACTCAGCCATGAAAAGAATGAAATCTTGCCATCTGCAACAACGTGGATGGACCTAGAGGGTACTGTGCTGAGTAGAGTAAGTCAGACAAAGACAAATGTCATATATGGAATCTAGAAAACAGGATAAACACACAACAGAAACAAGATCATAGATACAGAGAGAATTTTGATGATTGTCAGAATGGCGTGGGAGGATGGGTGAAGGGGGAGGGTATTAAGAGGTACAAATTAGTGGTTACAAAATAGCCATAGGAATGTAGAGTATAGCTAGTGGGTAATATAGTCAGAGTATTGTGGTAGTTATGTATGGTGTCAGATGGGTACTGGATTTATTGAGGTGATCATAAGTTACAAATGTCTAATTACTGTGTTGTACACCTGAATCTAAAAGAATATTGTATGCCAACTATAACTGAAAATAAATACAATAAATTACAAGAAAAGGTGAAGCAAAAAACAAAAACAAAATGGAGATTGAAAAGATGGAGGTAGCTACAAAACAGAAATTAAAAAGGAGGAAATAATAATATATTATTATCCTAAGTAATACATTTGAAATCCAGATGACATTGATAAATTCCTTAAAAAATATACATAAGGTAAAAAAATAAAGAAACAAGCAAAAGTAGCTTGTGTTCATTCCCTAGAACAGCGTGAGTGAATGAATGAGCCTTTGTATTTTCCTAGTACCTGGCTTACAACAGAGATTCTAATTAGTTTGTTGAATAAGATAATAAGCGAATAGGTGAATGAATGACGCTCAGATGCCCTCTGTGATACTAAATGAAAACATGGTAGCCATCGTTTGGTGTTGAAAATGTATAGAAAGGCAGTTGAGATGGGCGAGATTGGGATGGACTAAAAAAGAGATTGGGACATTCTAGGCAGGAGATGGAATGATGTGGGGAACAGGGCTGATAAATAACTCCAAGAATAAGAACTTTTTAAAAATAGACTTTGAAAAGAGGAAAGCGTTCAGACAAACAAAAAAATTTCCTTTTCATGAACTGCTTTAATTTGGGGATACCAAAGTACGCTTTTTCCTTTTTGCCTTTTCATGCACTGCATCCTAAAGCCAATTTTCATGATATTAAAAGAACAGAGTTACTAAGAGCAAGGCAGCTTCTTTTGGGTAACATTGAAAAGCCTGAGGGAAACCTGAATAAATAAGAAACGGGAGATAAGGAAGGCTATTTTTTTCTTCTCATTGCTGAATAACAATTGCCCTACGTGCAAGTGAGTTTGGGAAAAGAAAGACACTGTTGTGGTAATATATTTTAGGAAATTGTTTAACAGGTTTAATATAATAAAGTTCAGATCAAATGAAAGGAAAACAGTTTAGTGGCATGGTAATGGTGTTAATAAGGATGTTCTCAATCAGTGGCATTCTGTGGCACTTAACACAAGCTGGAAATGAGGCATATCCACTAGGCATGAGTCCTTGTGTCTCTGCCAGTTCATGGGGTGCACAGCTGGCATAGATCACTGAGAAGCTGCATGTATGCCAAAGAGCATGATTTTCTAAGGAAAATCTAGATTCTCCTCATTCCAGGTGCTTGGGTTTTGAAAACTTTCTTTTGGTTGTTAACATATTTATTCAATCCACCAGGAGAAGAGAAACCTAAACTGGTCTGAGGTTGGGTTGATTTCCTGCTCCCACTTTCTCATTGCTAACTTTGTCTCCACAGCTGTCTCTTTTCTCTCTCTCATGACCAAAATGTTCTTCAATGCGGACTTTTTTTTTTTTTTTAATAATTCCCTGGCTTCACAGAAGTCTTGGAATTAATTCTGTTCTCTTTATCATCTGCCCCTTTCCCCCGACTTCTCTCCAGATATTAGATTTAAAAAATCTTTTTGGATTTCCTTAATGTTTATGATTCAGAAGAGAGATGTGTGAGGTTAAAGCCTATAGGTTAGAAAAGAAAGTGTCTGAGATATCAAAGAAGGTCTAATCCTTAATTCACAAGAGATAAATTGCTGCTTTATGCTCTGCATCTGGTCTCTCAGCCATGACTGACCTTGTTTTTCTAGGAAAATTAGCA
Organism: Pteropus alecto; assembly: GCF_000325575.1. Lineage (NCBI taxonomy): Eukaryota > Metazoa > Chordata > Mammalia > Chiroptera > Pteropodidae > Pteropus > Pteropus alecto. The sequence goes on from NW_006439192.1 coordinate 5,699,109, forward strand.
CACCTAGGTTAGGTGGCTTTATTTACTGAATGTTACTTCCCCTTGATCCTGTAAAATCCTGAGTCTTTTATGCTCCATTTGAACTCTATTCAGACAAATCCTTAGTTCACTTTGCTTTAGTTTTCATAAGTGAGCCAATTTTTAGCATATTCTACTCTTGGAGGATAGTACATTTCTACTTTACCTAAGATTTAGAGCTACTCTTTGGCTTTAGAGCTGCTAATGTTGCTGACAATAGGCCAAATGTGCTTTCTAAAATCTATAGATATGATAAATATTTGAAATAAATATAATAAAGTTATGTACTTAATATATAAAAACTTACCACAAATTGATGAGACCATCACTAAGAGCAAAAGGAGAAAATATAATATACAAATGTATGAAATATGAGATAATGCAAATATCTAAAATATGACTCTCTAGTAATAACAGAAATGTAACTGAAAATATTGAGATTAACCTTTTGCCTATAAGTGAAGAAAGAATAAAATAAATGTATTAATGTTGGAGGGTGCTATGAAGTCATTACTTTTAAAGACTATGTGAATATAAATCACACAAACATATTAGAAGCTATTTAGTAATAAGTCTGAGTAAATTTAAAAATATTTATTTCTTCGTTAGTAGTTCTTCCCTTCTAAGAGTTCATATTAAGGAAATAGTCACAAATGTTGAAAAAGACTAAATCATAAGCATGTTCATTTATAACAGAAAAAATCAGATCAAATGAAAGGAAAACAGTTTAGTGGCATGGTAATGGTGTTAATAAGGATGTTCTCAATCAGTGGCATTCTGTGGCACTTAACACAAGCTGGAAATGAGGCATATCCACTAGGCATGAGTCCTTGTGTCTGTGCCAGTTCACGGGGTACACAGCTGGCATAGATCACTGAGAAGCTGCATGTATGCCAAAGAGCATGATTTTCTAAGGAAAATCTAGATTCTCCTCATTCCAGGTGCTTGGGTTTTGAAAACTTTCTTTTGGTTGTTAACATATTTATTCAATCCACCAGGAGAAGAGAAACCTAAACTGGTCTGAGGTTGGGTTGATTTCCTGCTCCCACTTTCTCATTGCTAACTTTGTCTCCACAGCTGTCTCTTTTCTCTCTCTCATGACCAAAATGTTCTTCAATGCGGACTTTTTTTTTTTTTTTTTAATTCCCTGGCTTCACAGAAGTCTTGGAATTAATTCTGTTCTCTTTATCATCTGCCCCTTTCCCCCGACTTCTCTCCAGATATTAGATTTAAAAAATCTTTTTGGATTTCCTTAATGTTTATGATTCAGAAGAGAGATGTGTGAGGTTAAAGCCTATAGGTTAGAAAAGAAAGTGTCTGAGATATCAAAGAAGGTCTAATCCTTAATTCACAAGAGATAAATTGCTGCTTTATGCTCTGCATCTGGTCTCTCAGCCATGACTGACCTTGTTTTTCTAGGAAAATTAGCACACCTAGGTTAGGTGGCTTTATTTACTGAATGTTACTTCCCCTTGATCCTGTAAAATCCTGAGTCTTTTATGCTCCATTTGAACTCTATTCAGGCAAATCCTTAGTTCACTTTGCTTTAGTTTTCATAAGTGAGCCAATTTTTAGCATATTCTACTCTTGGAGGATAGTACATTTCTACTTTACCTAAGATTTAGAGCTACTCTTTGGCTTTAGAGCTGCTAATGTTGCTGACAATAGGCCAAATGTGCTTTCTAAAATCTATAGATATGATAAATATTTGAAATAAATATAATAAAGTTATGTACTTAATATATAAAAACTTACCACAAATTGATGAGACCATCACTAAGAGCAAAAGGAGAAAATATAATATACAAATGTATGAAATATGAGATAATGCAAATATCTAAAATATGACTCTCTAGTAATAACAGAAATGTAACTGAAAATATTGAGATTAACCTTTTGCCTATAAGTGAAGAAAGAATAAAATAAATGTATTAATGTTGGAGGGTGCTATGAAGTCATTACTTTTAAAGACTATGTGAATATAAATCACACAAACATATTAGAAGCTATTTAGTAATAAGTCTGAGTAAATTTAAAAATATTTATTTCTTCGTTAGTAGTTCTTCCCTTCTAAGAGTTCATATTAAGGAAATAGTCACAAATGTTGAAAAAGACTAAATCATAAGCATGTTCATTTATAACAGAAAAAATAATTTTTTAAAAAGTAAATGTTGATGAACAACAAAATGATTAAGTATGCTCCCTCCACAGAAAACAAAATATTATTGAACAATTGAATATTATGTTTACAGAGATTTTTAATGATATGAGAAAGTACTTGTGATATTAAATGAAAAGAAGCACAAAATGATATATACAATAAAACGTCAAATATATCTATTATATCTCTTCTGTCTCTGTGACTTCCATTTATCTTGTATTTCCTTGGTAGAGCTAACTCATCATCTCTGTCTCTGCTTAAATTTGGAGAGTTAATTTATTTCTCTAATAAAAGAACAAGTTTAATTTAATCCTTCTTCCTAATTTCTCAAGTATGAACACAAGGTCTCAGTGGTACAGGCTTTTAATAGTAGGGCTTCAATATTAATCAGTCATCATTCAGTCAGTCAATAAAGGCTTATTGATCACAAGCAATGTGTGTCAAGTTTGAATATTAATTCAATGCCAGTGATTTATCAGTGAAGAAGAGACAGAGAGGGAGAGAGAGAGGGGTAGAGAGATCCTGCTTCAAGGAATTTATGCAGGTGTCTGTACTATGTGTGTGATGAGAGAGGCAGGGAGATAATACAAATAAGAGAATGTTGAGAACCAAGAAGTTATATGCAGCAGATAGAATACAATAATAATAAGGAGGCAGAATGTGGGAGTGAGTGAATGGTTTTTAGCTAGGTTGGCTGGGAGAGAGCTCTTTGAGAAGGTGACATTAAATTCGAAATCTAAATAATGAGCAAAAGAAAGAACAAATGCAAAGTCCTTGGAATGGCATATTAGAGAGACAGAAAAAAAGCCTACTATGGTTAACTAACTAGTGAAAGGGTTAGTGGAGATAGGATTGGAGAACTGGACAAGAGCAAGTTCACGTACCATAATAAAGAGGTGTGTGTGTGTGCGTGCGTGTGTGTGCATGTGTGTGTGTGTGTGTGTGTGTGTGTAATCTAAAGCTATTCAAAGATTAGTAACAGTGGAAACATATAATCTGAGTTATTCTTATGATTACCTTTCAAAATACTAAGTCATTCTTAAGAGTAGCCTGAGGATATTATGTCAGACAGACTGCAGGACGTAAGAACAAAGACAGGAAGACTTGATAGAAGACTTAGCAGCAGTTCATGCTAGAGATAATACGTGTTTGAAATAGGATTATGACATTAGAGATGGTGAAATAAAATCAAATATATTTTGAAGTCCACCTTCTAGGACTTGGGACTTGCTGATGATTTAGATGAAGAAGATGATGAAAAGAAAGGAATCTAGACTTTTGACCTGAGCAACTAGTTTTTAATGCACTGGATAGATGCAGTCAAGGCAGATTGGGGAATTTGGTAGAATCCAATAAAGAGGGAGAAATTGATTCAGGAGAGAAGAGGGTGATTTCAGAAATGAAGTCCTTGATAAGATCACGGGAACAGAAACCAGAGCTCAAGTGAAGTCAATTATCTAATCTAAAATATTAGTAAGTACACCATTTTCATTGAAAAAATTTCCAGCAGAAGCTGTGAAAAGAGAGACAACTCTCATCTACTTTAATCTAATTTCTCTGTCAAGCCCATGATGAGGTTATCAGCTGAGAGTATGGGGTAAAGAGAGGGAGAGAGATTTGGGGAGAAGAATGTATGAAATGATCACCTGGGAGTGTAAAAAAAATGAATTAACCAGGAAAGTGATGTAATGTCTAGTGACATTGAGTACCTTTTTCAGAGCTGTCATTGGAAATTTGAAGTCGATCCCATCACCACTGCTGTGTGATTCCCATCCCTCCCCACCTTGGGCAAAATTCAGTGGACTATGCACCAGTATGAAATAAACACATGTTTGGGTTTAAATGAGGTAAAAATTTTATGAAGTAAGTAGAATGGAGAAACCGGATCTGGGGAAGTATTAGAGCGTTAATTTGTTTACTATAAATTTAGAGTGGGTAAGGAAGGAAGGCAAGAAAGTGAAGAGGGGTATGAAAAGTAAAAATATGGAAGGGTCAATAGACAGAAGACCTCACGGAGAACATAAAGTTGTTGGAGTGGGAGTACCAGAGTAAGTGAGTTGAAAGATTAGGACATGATTAACTTTTAAACCAAGATTTTAGTGTAATATAGTCATTGATAATTGCTATAGGGGTAGGTACCTTAGATGAGGGTAGAATAAAATTTAATGCTAATGAGGTTAAGAACCAAGAGATCATCTACATATATTTTAAAGTCATGGAGAATTCATAAAGTGCGGTTGGTAGGGAGATAGTGAACAAGATACTAAAATTATAAATTAAGGAGGGAGAGTGACTAAGAGATCTGTCGATCAAAGTGCAAAGAATGGTAAGAGATAGTAAAATTTGATGACACATACAAGATTGAGTTTTGAGGAAGAAAGTAGGAAAGACATTTTGGAAGCATCTATGAGAAGCAAGGGGGACTCCCACCCCAATCCGAGGTCTCAAGCTATATGAGTCATGGAATACAACAACAACAACAATCTATATCTGGGATGCTGCAGGGGAAATGGCGTTGGATCAAGTCAGTTTCAGTAAGAGCAAGAAGGTTGAAAGAGGCATTTAGAGGATACATTCTGATAATATATGTGGGTTTGGGGGGATTGATGACAAATTCTGAATCACAGAGGATACAGTTTAAGAGCTTGGGAAGACAAAGGAAGATGAAAGGTTCAAGGTAGTGCAGAGAAGAATGAAGATGGCAAAAGTGGAATCATATGAGAGTCTTGAATTTCACTGGTGCCTGAGGTAAATAGAATGTAAGGACGATCCCTTTGGGTCTAGAGTGCTCAGCAACTGAAGCTCATCCGGTTTGATTCGAGGACACAATTTAAATCAAAATTACTGTCATCGGGATGTTTTTTTCTTACAGTAATACTTGCTTTTCTACTGGCATCATGTGAGGGAGTTAATGGAGCCTGGCCAGGGCATCGGAAATGCCAAAGCAAGTCATCTTGAAAAAAGCAAGTGACAGTCAGAGTAGGGTTATTGCACTGGGATCTGAAAGAACCAACATTGACAAGGTTTAAAAAGCAAACCAGAAGCATGAACAAGAAAACCAAAATGAGATCCCTAGTAATAATAATGGCTAGAATTTATTGGGAAGTAACTATGGACAAGTATTTTGCCTATGTTAATTCATTTATTCTTTACACAAGCTACAGAGATTCTAACAGCATTTTACCAGACTTGATAACTGAAGTATGGAATGGTGATAATTGATAAAAGGCACCCAGCTAGGAAGTACCAGAGTCAGGAAGTAAACACAGAGCCTGGCTCCAGAGCCCAGTGCCTATACCACTCCTCTGGGCTACAACTCAGGGTGTGCCCAAGCATATGTTGCCCAAGCAGGGACCTGGAGAATTACCTGAAATTCCAAGTTTTCCCTCATTAAATTGGTCACCAATTGGTGCAATTGGTTCTGACTTCTAAATAGCTTTTATTCTGTTCACCTTTTCCATCTACAATGCAACCACTCTGCTTCAAGCCCCCTCTCACTAGGATTATAGCAATTCTTAAAAGGTCTCCCTGTATCTTGCCTTGGCCTCTCCAAGCTGAGCTTCTTAGTGAGCTGGAGAGATCTTTCAAAAGCACAACTTTATCCTATCACTTTACTGCTTAAAACTTGACTATTGTTTTTCCTTGCCCTTGGGATAAAAATCGACTGTGTAATATAGTTTGAAAGGCTTTCCACCATTTCACCCCTTCTTACTTCTCCAGCTTTCTTTCATTCCTCTCGATTCCATACAATATATCGTTTACCCATAGATTTGTTTCAGTTTTTCAAAACATGTGTTTCTCACAGTTCTGGCTTCTTCACAAATATTTCCTCTGCCTATAACAGGCTACCCTGCTCTTCTTTCTTTCCCCCATCTGTTAAAATGTATTTAGCTTTCAGTAACTGAAAATTCAGCTAAGAATGTTTATAAAGAGGAGATATGTATAGTATCCTAACAATAATTTCTAAACTAGATGTTTCCAGGATTCAAAGAACTAGCCTCTTTCTATGTTTCCATTCTGACATTTTTAGAGTGTTAGCGTTTACATTAAGCTTAACACTTTAGGATCCAAGATGGTGCATGTAGATTGTGATGAATACTGTGAAAGTCCCCTTTGGTGAAAGAACCTGATAACCCATCTTTTGGGAGTGCTGTTAGTAGATAGCCTTTAGCTGTCAGCTCCTTTAGGGATTGTTTCAGCTTCAGAGAGATACACTGTACAGGTTACAACCCTTCTTGTGGTGGCCTATATACAATATAATATAATGTGTATGATGTATGAAGGCCTAGCGATCTTGTTTCAGTATGAACAATTCTGAAGAACTTTCTAGTTTTAGTGTTCCCTGTTGGCTAGCAGCAGTCCTCATCCTTTTTGGCCCCAGGGACCAGTGCTCCTATGAGAATCTAATGCCTGATGATCTGAGGTGGAGCTGAGGTGGTGATGCTAGCGCTGGGGAGCAGCTGCAAATACAGATGAAGCTTTATTCTCTTGCCCGTCCCTCACCTCCTGCTGTGTGGCCTGGTTCCTAATAGGACATAGACTGCTACTGGCCCAGGGGTTGGGGACCTCTGGGCTAAGGCATTATGGTAAACTTCTTACTCTATCAAATCCAGCTTCCGCTTCTTTTCTTTTACAGGTATGACCTCAAGAGCATTTCCAAACATCCAGCATACTAAACTCTGAGTATATACTTCTAAATGGCAAATAGTTGATACCCAGGTGGTCAGGGATAGCAACCAATAAGATAGCACTTTTGAGCTGGGTCACTCGCTGCCAGGCTAGAAAAGAGGATCCCATCAGTTGTGGTCAGTGAATCAGAGATTGTCTCTACAAAAACTGGTGATCCAAATGCCTGGACTTTGACCAATGGTGAATCAGGTCAATATATTAATGGAAACAAATGCACTAGCTTGTGAAATCTATCAGGCATTTGAAAAATATAAAATAGTAACCATAAATACAATAGAACTGGGTGGCAAAACTGAGCTCTGGAAAAAGGTAATAAAAAATTGAGGACAATTAATAGCCAGTTGGAACCGAGGAGTGAAAGCCTGAGAGCTTCGTTGGTAATATACAAAGAATATCCATTACCTCCAAAGGCAAGGCAGAGAAAGTTGTGACCAGGCTCAGGACTTAATCCTCAGAATAACAGGATTCCAAAAACCTTAAACATATAACTGAAGCAGATTTTTTTAAGACATTTCAGACTGATAGGACTCAAATTCTAAACTTTGTAACTCCTCTATTGGGCAGCAGCTGAAATCTTTTGCTCAGACTTTTCAGTTGAAAATCTGTTGCTTTCTACTGGGCATCTTGTAATCTTCCCAGAAAATGTGTAGTTGAAGTATCACGCTAATTTTTGAGAAGACCTTATAAACAGAATTGGGGCAACAGAACTGGAGCTTACTGAGTTACATGAAGGATTTCCCCCCATTTGATTTCCTGCCACCTCTAGCCAACAAGCCTGAGGTCTTCTGCTTGATTTCTAACTGTCCAGCACCATGTGCTCTCAGGAGAAAATGTGTAAAATCACCCAGTGAAATTTCTCTCTTTCAAGAGTGAATCTTTTCAAATTTCTTCCTGCCTTTGGCTTTTCCTTAGTGACTTCAATATCTGCTTTTTATAATTTTTCCATAGTTTGCAATTGCTTTCTATAGGACAGTGTTCTTCATAAAAGCTAGTCCAGAATTACTAAAACAAGAACTCTTAATATTAGGTTTTTTGAATAAGAAGTAGAGGATGGCTGCCACACCATCCACTCAGATAACAACATCCACCATCAAATAACACCACTTTGCCTTGTGAACTTCTAAAGCTTTAGATTTTAGCTTAAATATCTCCATCTACAAATGATTCTTCCTTAGCTTTCAGAGTTTATTGAAATGATATGTTTAATCTCTGCTTCTTTAAATAAACTATAAATTCTCTGAGGACAACAGTCATGTTTCTCATATTAATTACTATATTCCAGGACCTATTACATGGTGGAAAAATGAAAAATTTAAATGACTAAAAGAGTGAATACTTCAGATAGGTAGGAAAAGTCACATAGTTTAGTAATGTAACATGAACAGAAGGAGAAAAGTTTCTGAAAGCCACAAATTTTAATTTATGTTGCCTCCATCAACTGAATGCAGCTCAGTGGTCGATTCTTGAGTCTCTTTTTATCCATGCAATACTCATAGGATCTCATGACGAAGCCCATTGGGTTGAGATCAGGGTTAAGAAAATGCAGATGCAGGTGCCACTGAGAATGGTTCTGTGTTTGCTTTGAGGAATCTGGACCTTCTAGTTTGGAAGAGAGAAACCAGACATCTTGAGAAGAGACAGTCCATAAGCCTTCAATGCCAGGTTTCTTTGATCAATTATCCTCCTGTCCTGGCTATATAAGTCAACCCTATCGGCCTGTCAAAACCTAAAACTGTAAACAGATATTGGACTTTTCATGCTTTGAATACTTTTGGCAAATGCATTTTGTGTTTCACTTTCTCAGAGTTGGGGCTTGTTAAAAAAATTTTATATATATACTTAAAAGTATATATATATATACTTTTTTTGCATTGCATCTTAAAACATTGAAAAATGAATATTGAGAAAAAAAACAGTCAGCACCTATAATCTATTAAGGCAATTAATCAAACACATATGTTGTCAACTTCCCCTTGTTCTGTTATGTTTTATGATTCTATTATTATTTCATCAACACAATAAAAGAAATTAATCTTCATTGCATGGAAATGTTTGGAAGACAGAGAAAAGGGGCTTAGCTGCCAGTCTCTACCTTGTGGTTTAAATCAATCATTTGAACAGACTGAATTATTTTTAACTGTGATGCATTCATTAGGCCTCATGGAAAACATTTTAATGCATTATAGAATTTCCTACAGTATCAGAATACAGATTGTCACTTGGAATCAACTTGTTCCATGACTCAGTTACCTTGCATTAGCTACTTTCTCTAATAGAATATGAAAAATTTCAGAAATTGATAATGGAATAGCAGTTACATCTTTACACACAAATTTATGAGCACCTTAAGATTGAAAGACACAAATGTAAACACAGAAGAAGTTTTAAAATCTAGAAATAATTCATTAATACTAAAGAGAATGCAAGGTTTCTTGGGAAGACCTTTATGCAAAAGGGTTCATTTGTTTCTAGAACTGAAGTCTCCCCAGACAAGTAGGTTATTTTTCTACATCTAATGTAAGACAGAGTCAGAAGCAGAGTAGTCATAAACATTTGTGACGATAATCACTCTTCGATGGATTAACATATATGTATTGAGCATCTATTATGGCATGAACAATATATTAGGCATTGTGGGGCTAGAAGAATTAAAATGTGTAGTCCCTACTGACAATGTACTTTAATCTAGTTAGAGAGATTCTTATGGGAATAAATTGTAACTTAATTGTTCAATTAACTTACAATGGTATAAAAAATTCAGCAGAATGTTATAAACTTATGTGTCATTAATCAAATGCAGAAAGGGACAAGTTGGAATATAATGTGGGCTTGAAGGGGCAGTTTAAATGTGTTTCAGACGCCTAGGAGTTAAGAGGAAAACCACTGCAGTCTTAATGAGTATCTCGCAGAAATGTTTATATGTGGCTTCACACACTTTCTTCTCTCTAATATGATTAAGTGTCAAATTTGAAAATTCTACCAGGATAAACTTACATGAAAATCTTGGTTTTAAGACACGCGATACTTCCTTTAAATTGCCTCTTCAGAAGGCCCTGAACCATCCATTAGGCCCCTGTATAACTGTGGACCAATTATTTTACCTCTCTGAATCCTCATTTTCTCATCTGAATAAGAAAGCACAAAGCTAGATAATCTTTACAATTCCTTGTTATTCATGTTTAGTTTTATGAAGACTTCTTTCATCTTCTTCAAGTAGAAAATAGGGATCAGAAAACCCAGCTGACCTACTCACTCTGGTTTGTTGAGCCGTCTCTGCCTTTCCGGTCAGTGTCCTTGCCCCATTTTGCTTGGCACGGACAATTTCCCCATGCTGCCAGGGAAGGATAAAGAGGTGAAAGGAAGGGGCCTGTTCTTTTCCAGTTAGTTATTCAATTCTAAATTATTAATGCCTTTCCTATTTTCCCATCACCTTGAAGTTGTTGGATACCACAGGGATATTAATAAAGGATAAATCTCATGAGGTCAATAGAAAAGACTCTAAAACATTGCCCGCAGCCAGCCAAGCAGAAGGCTGGGAGATACAGGGTTAGGAGAAATGAAGGAGTGACAGGAAATATATGTTTCATCTAATCGCAGAATTCTCAAGTATTCTGAAGAAGGAGAGATATAGGTGAGAATTCTCCACACAGAGTTAAGCCTATGATAAATTAATATCTTTGAGGAACAATCAATAACAACAAGGTTTTCATTGAGCTGGAAAGCTCATTATAAAATAGAAACATTTGAACTTGTTTGTTTTATTTCTCTTAAAATTAACCCTCTGTAGAAAAGAGGACTTTGAAAGTGGCAGAAAGCACAAATCATCTCTAATGAAGAGCCTCTTCTATAAATTATCTCTAGAAAGTCTAGGGCCTGGCTCTGTGATCCACAGTATGAAAATGCACTGATGACCCAATGTTAGAGAAATTTTTAGAATTAAAGGCGTGCAACATCTTCCCCGAGAATGCAGTCTGTGAAGGGGTCACTGACACAAATGAGTCTAGCTATTTGATATGTATTCTAAACCTGGAGAGAATACCATAAAATACACTTAGTCAGAGCAACAAAGACTGGCAGTGTTTCTACAAGGTGCCAAACAAGCAAAAATTTAAAAGTCATCCTTAGAAGGCAAATTGTTTATCTATATATTTATAAACAAAACTGATTATCAACAAGCTGAATTTCACCAAAGTGTATGTCTCTTTGAGTATGATGTAAACACCTTTGAATCTCTGGAAATGGAATCTTGTTTTCACTCCAGAAGTTGTAAATGATATCTATAGATCAATAAAGACAAAAATCTAACATTAATCAAACACTGATTATGTGCTAGATACTGTGTTAAGTGTTTTACTTACATTATTATAATAAATCCTTACAACCTTATGATATAATTACAATTATTATCTTCATTTCAGAATGAGAAATCTAAGACTCAGAAAGGCTGAGTTACCTTGCTCAAGGTCATATACTTAATAGGAGAGTGGAACCCATCTCTGCCTGACTACAGAACCTAGCGTTTTAAACACCATCATATATTGCTACACTGCATATTAATAACAATAATTATTAAAAATGAGGTTTCATTGATATTACTTCAGTTAATCCTCACAAATATTTGAGACAAATGTCGTTATCCTTTCCAATCCACGAATGTTAAAACTGAGCCTCTGAAAGTTGAGGAGACAATGTCACATGCCAGTGGAAGCGAGGTAGGACAGGCCCATGGACTCATGTCCTTCCCAGTAAGCTGCCATACTTCATTCAGAAGGCAGTTCATGTGTTTACCAGTGAAGAAGTGAGACACAGAGTGTTGGCAATTAGATGTTTGACTGTGTGATACTGAAGTATGAATAGACAATTCGACCAATGAAACAGAATGTCCAAAAAATAGACCTCGATACATGTGGAAATTTGGCATATGACAAATGTAGCATCTCAAATCACTGGGGAAACAATAAACATTTTAATAAATAGCTCTGGAACAACTAGGTAGCCACTTGTAAGTTCAAAAAAGCAAATAAAATATTTGTAAATATAACAAAGTTAGTACAGAGATTGTGTGCTGAAAACTACAAAGTGCTGATGAAAGAAACAAAAGATATAAAAATATGTAGAGATCCTACGTTCATGGATTTGGAGACTCAACATAGCAAAGATGTCAATTCTCCTCAGATTTAAGTACAAGTTTACCATAATTCCTATTAAAACACCAGCAAGATATTTATTAGATACAAATGAGATTATTCTAAAACATATGGAAAACCAAAGGAATTAATATAGATAAAAGCAACTTGAAAAATAATAAAGAGGAAGGATTCGGTCTACAGCGTATATAGCTACAGTGATCATAGCTATGGATGTTGGTGAAGGAAGAGACACAGAATAATGCTGTAAAATGGAGAACTCAGAAATAGCCTTAGACACAAACGTCTAGCTTATTTTTGACAAAGGTGCAACAGCAATTCACTGTAGGCAAAATAACCTTTTCTACAAAAGGTGCTGGAGCAAGGGGGCATTACGTGGAGGGTGGAGGGGGAGACTCATCTAAATCTCTCACTTTAGACAAAAATTAACTCAAATAGATTATGGACTTAAATAAAAAATAAAAAGCTCTAAAACTTTTGGAAAAAGATATGAGAAAATTTTCAGGATCTAAGGCTAAGCAAAGAATTCTTATATTAGACACAAAAAGCATGATCTATGAAAGGAAAAATTGATATGTTGGGCTTCATCAAAATTAAAAATTTTGCTCTGTAAAAGACCCTATTCAGAGGATGAAAACACAAGCTATAGTCTGGGATAATAGATTTGCATACCACGTGTCCACAATGCACTATCTAGAATACATAAATTATCTAGAATATATAAAGTAGTATTTAGATTATGTTAAGAACTCTCAAAACATAATAGAAAAACAAATGACCAATTAGAACACGGGCAAAGATACGAATAGACATTTCACCTAAAAGGACATATTCATGGCAAATAAGCATAAGATAAGATGTTAGACTTTATTAGCCATGAGTAAAATACAAATTAAAATCACAGTAAGATATCACTACACACCTATCAACATGGATAAAATAAAAATTGTGACAATACCAAATACTTGTGAACATGAGGAAAAACTGAATTGCTCATACATTGTGGATGAGAATATAAAATGGTACAGCCACTTTGGAAAGCAGTTTGGCAGTTTCTTAAACAACTTAATATGCAACTATCACATCACCCAGCAATTGAACTTTTAGGCATTCAGACTAGAAAACTTGTTCACAGGAAAATCTGTACAGAAATGTTTATGGCAGTTTTATTCTTAAAAACCCCAAGCTGAAGAAACCCAAATGTCCTTCAGGGGGTGAATAGTTAAACTGTGATACATCCATACTATGAAGCACTATTCAGCAAAGAAAAGGAACAAACTATTGACATACACCAAGACCTGCATGAATTCCCAGAGAACTATGCAGAATGGAAAAAAGCCAGTCCCAAAAGGTTACGTAATATATGATTCATTCATAAACCATTCTTGAATAACAAAGTTATAAAATTAGAGAATATAGTAGTGGTTGCCAAGGGTAAGAAGAGGGTGAGGGAGGAGGGAAGTGTGTGTGGCTATAAAAGTGCATAATGAGGGGTCTCTTTGTTCTGTATCTTGACTATTGATGCTAATATCCTGGTCACGATATTGCACAACGATTTTGGAATCTGTTGACATTAGAAGAAACTAGCTAGAAGGCATATGAAGATTATTCATTTTTTTTAACTTCATGTGAATCTATGATTATCTTAAAATAAAAGGCTTAATTTTAAGGAAGAAAAAACACACTTCACTAATAATATCAGGTACCTCCTGATATGATGCAGTACAAGAAACACAATTTTACTTCTGTAGTATTTTGGTTCCCCCAAAATGCATGATCTGAATTTAATATTGAGGAAAATCTCAAGGAAATACAAATTGAGAGACATTTTACAAATAACTGGACACTAGTTTTCAAAAGTATCAGAATACTAAAGGCAAAAAAATAAAAAGAGTAAGATTGTTCCAGAAAAAGTAGACCAAGGACAACTTCAGCTCAGATTAGAAGAGTCTCCATGGAGGGTCCAATTGCTGCATTGCAGGATGCTCATTTCAAAATTGGGACCAGCAGTTTCTTTTTTTTTTTTCATGACAAAGAATCATAAGCTTTAAAATAACTGAGTTATTCTAAAGGCTCAGAAAATAAATTTCTAAGGCTGAGAATCATTCTAATTTGTATCCTCTCAAACCTATTTAAGTTCTTTTCTTTCAAAGGAAAACTTCCAACTCTGTGTGGGTTACTGTTGTGACATGAGCAGGCAGTAGCTTTTTAATACATCTTGGCCTGACAGTAGGAGAGTCGGATCCCCTCAACCTGTCATCTCCACCTTTTGGTTTCATTTATTTTTCCACTCTGCCTCTCTGTTCTGTGGTAAATGCAGTCTCTAGCAGCAGTCAAAGCGGCATAAATATTAGTGATAATTGTATGGTACAGTAATTGCAAATAGCGGTGATTAATTCTTACAATAATAGCTGTCCTACGAACAATTGATTTCTCTTCCAGTCATGCACAAGTTTCCCAAGAGAAAGCTTTAAAATGGTTATTATTATTAGTTTAAGCTTTGGAGAGAGATGGGAAGATGAAAAGAATGGTGATTACTTTGGATTTGTCAGCACTTATTCTTCATCGGTGTGCAGAGCAAGGGCATGTACGACACTGCAGGTAGAAGTACCATCCTACTTCGCAAGAAAACCAACCTGACTCTGAAAGCAGAGAGAACTGCAATTCAGTGAAAGCAGAGAGAACTGCAACTCACACAATCACAGCCAAGAATTTCCTTAAAACTATGATGACACAGCACAGGAAGTAAAAAGACAAATTCTTACTCAGGTAATAAGTCTCTCTCATATAAGTCTTATTCAACTGTGTGATTTATTTTCAGAATCTTCCTGATGTAGCTATCTAAGTATTATTATTTCCATTTAATGTATTATAATAGATAGAAATACGAGGCAGTAAATTGCTTCTTTCAAACCAGTGAAGAAGTCAGTGATAGGCCTGTAATTTAATATTTAATAGCCGCGGCTCTCATTTTATGACCAAATTAGAAGCTCTGACAAAATTTCAAAGCCAGTTTCTCTCACTGACTGTCTCTCACCACTCTTCTCCTTGGTTAAGCCCACATGTAAATTAATATCAGAAAAAACTTATCACCATGTATTTACTGTATTTAACTAAAATCAATCATTCTATAGTATATTAATATACAAATTTCCCTTAGTAATAAACATCACGGTATTATTTTGGTTACTTTCCAAACTAAAGGAAAAGAATTCCTAAATTTATTAACAAGGACCAATTGTCTTATGTGTTATCTAAGTGAATCATTTGATTTTTTGAGTGGTATCTATTCGCATGCATAAATTAAGTAATAGTAATAGTTTTAATGTTCACAATGCATTTGACATTTATGGTCTTACATCCACTTTCATATACTTGTCTTTTCAAATAGACATGTTTTCAGAAATCGATTAGTAATTTTCCTGTTTTTCCCAGATTTTACTAGACTCTAAACTTCATGAAGGCAAGTGCTCATTCCTATATCCTCAGCTCATTTATATGTCCTCAGCACCTAGTACAGTGTCCATTACAGGGCCTGGGACATTGTAGGTGATCAAGAAATATTTGTTGAATGAATAGATGGATGGATTATGTCATAATTATCTCTATTTATTTTAGGGGTCTTGGTACTGACTTTTTGGGGGACAATATTAACTTTGATCACATTTGCCCAGGAGGCAGGGGTTTTTAGTATATCAGTAAACTCTTGCTGCAGAACAAATTATCCTAAAACTTAGCACTTAAAAACAACAGACATTTCTTATCTAACAGTTTCTGTGGGTTAGGAGTCTGGGTAGTCCAGGCTCAGGGTTTCTCACTAAGTTTCAGTCAAACTGTTGACCAAGACTAGAGTCATCTCAAGGCTCAACTGAACCTGGAGAATTCATTTCTAAGATCATTCATGTGGTTGTTGGTAAATCTCAGTACCTTGCTTATAACTGACCAGTGACTTCAGCTCACTGTCATATGGGCCACTTCCTAGGATTGTTTACACCATAGCTCACAACATGCCTTCCCCCAGAACAAGTCATCTGAAAGAGAGAGGGAGACCAGGTAAGCAATAGGACACATGAAGTGGAAATAACAATCTTTTATTAGCTAATTTTAGAATGACTAACCACCATTTACTGCTCACGAAAACCAATCCTGGTGCAACGTCACACAAGATTGTGAATACCAGAAAGCAGGGGTCACCGGGAGCTAACTGGAGTCTGTCATAATGACTATACAACATTTTATGGATAGCCTTCCATTTCAAGCTTATGTAGCATGTTGTTAATTAATAAACTAGTTTAGATGAGGAGGATAATTCTTTAAATTAAAGACTGCAGAACTATCTAGGATTTGAGAAGCTCTGTAGTGGGAATTATGTTAAGTTCATCTCATAAGATTTCAACACTCATCCAAAATGTAAAAGCATTGGGGATAAAGTTGGAGGTCAGGGACCAGGGAGGCAAAGGAAGATGACTAAATGAGAGAGGGGGCACATGTCTGTTGACATGCCTTTTGCAGAGGCAATAATGGGCACTCATCAGTTTCCCCAGTTTTAACTTCTTATGAGCAGAGAAATCCTGTATTTCCACCAAAAGCTGAAAGGATGTGCTTAGTAGTGTGAAATATATAGTAGGAATTGTTGATAAATTAGTAGGAAGACTGTGCAAACTTCGACACTTTAGAACAAAAAAGAGTGCTATTAATAACTATGCCAGAGCAACAGGCATGAAGTGAGACTGTCTAGGACAATCTTGGACACATGCTCACCCTGTAAATCAGAGCCATTTATTTTGGGCTATTTTTACTGCGAGAATCCTGGAATAGGGAGTTTGGTAAACAGCCTCTTGAAGCTTACATTTTGTGCTTTCCACATGAATACCTCACCCAGAAAAAAGGAATTGAGAAAGAAGCAGGCAGCACAGTGTACTCTTTCTTGACAAAGGACAACCTCTTGGGGAAGGACTGATTTGTAAGGATATTGTCTAAGAATTCATGTCCCTCTTAAGGAAATTACCAGACATTAGGGATTTGAGCAAATCTTTTACTGCAGTTTTCCTCATATCAGTTGCAAATAGAAAGTCTGTTTAATTTTGCAAATTTTCTTTTCATATGCATCTAATTAAAGTATCTGTTGAGTCCATCATGTTATGTTCAATTTAATTGAATATAAAAAAATTGTAATGGTCCTCTATTAGATTTTCCTGGTTAATGTCACCGTATCTATTGATTTTTTTTTTTAATTAGAGATTTTTGTTAATGGATTTGCACAAATTAAATTCTGTCTAATAACTAGTGTTCCTCTGGCAGTTCCCAGGACACTTGCTGGGATTTTGGCAAGCCCCCTTGATGGGATTTTGGAGAGTCTGTCTTTTCAGTGACAGATTCTATAGAATTCTAAAATGAGATAACATTACTCCATGGATTTTCTCCCCTCCTCTTAAAAATAAAATTTTTAGAGAGATTCTTAGGGAGACAAGGGTATTAATAGTAACACTCATTTAAAGCCAAACACAGACTATCAAGACTAATGTGCTAGAGCCCAGTGGAATTGTTGAAACTCTAGGTAGAAAGTTGTGCTCTTGATTTTCGGACTCCACTGTAATGATAGGATAATCACTCAAGGGCTAGCATGGCTATATTAGAAGAATCAACTGTATCCAAGGTGATCAAATTATAATTCACTCTCTAACTACCCCTCCTTTTACAATCCTAAAATACAAAAGAAGCTATAACAATGGTCTGGAGGCCTTGAGTTAATCCTAGAAAGGGTCTTGTGTTTTATTTTTGTTTTTGTTTTTGTTTTTAATTTTCCAAGAATAATGTTGAGTTCTAGACTTGATGTACCGTGGCCCTGTTCCTGATGGTTTAAGAGGGATTAAAGTCAAAAAGAGAAGAGGTTATACAACATTCTTACTGTAACATGTTTCTTTCTAGAAAATCATTTAAAATTCATTCTAGACTTGAGGCTGCTCTAAGACAAAGAGAAACCTGAAGGAAACTGAACGGTGAAATAGAACATCATCAGGGTTAGCATCTGGTCTGGGGGCAAGGTAAAAAGGCAACAGAGCAAGGGGAAAAGAAAGCCTTCACCTTTATGGACTGATGGGCTTTAGGGTTGCTCAGCATGCCAGTTCCCTCCTACTGTTCCTTTTAAAAATGGAAGAAGAAATGTCCTCTGATAAACCTTATCTTCACAGAATCAGATTATGGGAGAACTATCACAGGTAGCACCCAACTGACCACCAAGTTAGCCGATCAGTTGCCACATACTCAAGTCTACACAGACTCAACAAATCTCACTGTCATCCAAGGGAGAACTGTTAATTCATTCTCTTTTATTCTTTTGAACCATTTCCAAGGAATAAAATCAAGAAGTCACCAAAGACAATAATAAAGTCCAGTTGGTTTCACTTATTGCCTATAAAGACAAAAATCCTTTCATTTATAGCATTCAGGCTCTGCACTCCCCATCTATTCACTCTAATTCTGTCTATACTTTCATTTTCTAGACCTCCATAAAAATTTCCGCAAATACTACTATTAAAACTTATCTCTTCTGATACTTACAGTGCATACAATATGCAGAATAAAATTTAGTGCTAAATTATATGTTGCCTTTCATTATTTTTTAATGGTTTCATGTAAGTATAAGAAAGATATTTTGAAAATACATTTATGCAATTTTCTCTTACATTTTCTGATATTGACCACCTCACCAACTCCCTATTCTTTCCTCTTCCTTTCCAAAAACATCCATTATGATTTTTCCAACAAAATTTCATATAATAATAGTCAACATTTTTATACTGCTTATTATGTGCCAGTCACAGTTCTAAGTATTTTATATATACAAATTTATATAATTTGCACAACAACCCTGTAATGTAGGTAATATTATTATCTTTTTTCCTTTATCAGATAAAGAAACCAAGGCACAGAGAAATTATGTAACTTATCAAGGTCACAGATCTACTAGGCGATAGAGTAGAAATCCCAATTCAGCAATGTTTCAGAGTATGTATTCTTAATTACTCTACTCTACAAAGAGAAAGAGTTTAAACTAAACTTCTGATACCCAAATTGTATTTTTCAGCAAGCTAAACATCTGATGTTTGGTTTATGTTAATAGATGAACTCTTGTTTAGCAGACTATGAACCCAGTCTAATGGATCCAACCACAAGGTATTTTTCATAGTGAGGAGGGGACAACCTTTTGCCAGTAACAGCTTAGGTGTAAGGCTTATTTTCCTAAGTAGAAAAAGGATCTAATTTAGAGAAAGTTGGAATTCGGAGTCCTTTCCTTTTAACCAGAAGAGTGATGAGGAGAAACAAAATGAAGAGTAAGAAGTCAGACACAATTTATTTTGTTTCTGTATAATTCAACCAATAGCAAAGGAGGCTTCAGCAACACCTATGAAGGCTCCTAATGACTCACATCCCTTGCCACGTCTTGGGGTTTTCTATGCTCATGGAAAAATCAAAGCTTTTAGCTCAAAGCCATAACCCATATAATGTGGGAATGATGGGGAATGATGGTGTGGGGGTAGTGGAAGTTGAGAAATAGCTGGGATTGAAACCACTTTCAGGGCTCCCTATGAACTGGGCATGGCAAACAGTGACATATAAAGCCCTGTGTGTTCTAAGAGGAGATACAGAGAGATTGAGAACAGTGGTGGATTGGAAAAGTCCTCATTCAGGAAAAGAGACAGCTTCAGGCTGCGACTTCAAGTCAGAGGCCAGTGGTGATGGCACCAGCTCACTCTGAAGCCAGGACTGGCCCAGAAAGCAGAACAACTGGACCACTTCTGAGCATGCTATAGAGAAAGCCAGGTAGATCAGAGGACTCTTCTTCTCCTAAACTTCCATAAAAATACACTAAGCCTCCCCCCAATCACATCTAGATACCATTTTGCAGTAATAGACGAGGGGAATGAAATCTAAAAGCCTCAGCCTGCAGAGACTGAGTCATCAAAACCACCATTACACCAGCTATGTTTGGGAGGAGAGCTTTGTATAGAACAAAGGTATAAGCTAGAGGCAGATTGTTTAGATCATAAAAGACTGAAAAATGATTATTTGGCAAGGTTAAGTTGCCACTACTACCCAGCGGGATGGGCTTTGTCACAAAAATCAGATGAGTTAGAGCAAATATCAAGATAGTTTTCTTTGTATATCTAAGTTTTTCTTTGAGCGAATTTGAAACCTCACTATATGGCTATGTGATTTTATATTTTCTCCTCTCCAAGCTAAGCCTTTTCTAGTTAGGGAGCAGTGTATTCTTCTTTTGCATTTCCTGCTGGCTCAGCTCACAAGTGGCCACAGCAGGTGCCCAGGAATATTTGATACACTGCCCTGAGTTCTAGTGAAGGGAATGAATCTCTCTAGTGCCTTTTCCCAGCCAATTAAAGGAAAGAAAATAACACACTTATGTGATTCTTTTTGGAACAATTTTCCTTGCTTGCATCTGTCTCCTTAGTAAGTGTTGGTTTGAGAATCGAATCTGGCCTTGCTACAGCCTCCTCTGCTTGTGTTATAACCCAGGGAGCAGGTCCAAACCCAGACAGGCCAATTAGTAGTGCATCTAATTTTCGTAATTTCCAAAACTCTCCATCACAATGAGGCTATTACAGGAAAATTAACCTCTAGCAGTTGAAATTACTCAGTGTGGGGTTTATCCAGGAGCAGGAAACAAAGCTGACTTACACAGAAAGAAAGCATGGGGCTTTTAATTTCAAATGACTCTGTAAAAAGTCAGCCAAAATTTGGAAACCTTGTTATTCCACTGACTTTTACATCTTTTGGCAACCAGACAGCTGAGGGCAGGTTTCAATGAGTGAGGCAATAGCGTGGAATCAGTTTGGAAGGGTTGGTTTTCACCCAATAGCTTTGGGTGAATGAGCTTGAAGAATAGAAAATAGAATAGACAGTCAGAAAAAGGAAGAAAGAAAACAGCTTCTAAAATAATGTCTGGCTCACAGAGGACAAGTAATTAAATGCTTGAATGAATGAATGAATGTAGATTTGAAATGGATATGTGTCAGATAACATTCATAGATGTATATTCTTGAAGAGATGAGGGTGAATAGATTTTTTAAAATAAATCATATCTTGTATTAAATGTTGTTAGTAAAATACACCAATAGTTATTTTAATATGAAAAAAATAGCTTTTAATAAATCTGTTTTTTCAATCTATGATTTCTTCTATTTCTTTATTTACTTTTAAACACAGTCCATTAAGTGACCTGCTCTCCTCTCAGGCAATAAAACCCAATAAGGAGCTTCTCACACTTCACTCTCTGGACCAAGGCAATAAAATGCCCCTGACAACCCCTTCCTTGAGGCAGGTATACAGGAAGTATTCACTTCCCTTGCTAGTAGCCTGCAACTAATCTGCATGAGAGTTTCAGGGAGCTGCCTTGTCTACAAATAAAATCCAAAGTTCTAAATTTCTTCAGCAAGTAAACCTAGTTATAAATCTTTACTTTAAGAGAATTTAACAGAAAGCTCCACTTATTTACTGGGTTGATAAAACAAAACTTATATCTTAAAATGTTAAAGTTCTCATTGGCCTCATCCAATCTTGTATGTAAACTTATTTATATACACAAGCCTGGTCAATAAAGCCTAGGGGTTAATCACTGTTTCTCTCTCTGGCAATAGCCAATGATCGACCAAAATCTTTGTAAAAGCAAGAATGAAAAGATGTCTGAGAGGATACACATTTACCCATCCAGTCCATCGTCATGTGTGGACAGAGCAGCTGAAGCTATACAGAGAACTCAGAGTTCCTCTGTAGAATTTGTCAGAGGGGATATCAAAAGAAACAGTACTTCCCAAACTTCAATGTGCATACGAATCACCCAAGGATCATATTAAAAATGCAGATTCTGCTTCATAAAGTCTAGGATGGGGCTAGGAT
Organism: Pteropus alecto; assembly: GCF_000325575.1. Taxonomy (NCBI): domain Eukaryota; kingdom Metazoa; phylum Chordata; class Mammalia; order Chiroptera; family Pteropodidae; genus Pteropus; species Pteropus alecto. Next base: position 5,721,039 of record NW_006439192.1, read on the forward strand.
TCTGCATTTTTAATAAGCTGTAAGGTAATACTGATGCTGCTGGCCCAGGGTCCACATCTTGAAAAGCAAAGCACAAGATAACCTGACCCTTATTTGGAATTCCAAATAAAATTTGTAGAGTTCAATATCCTTGCTTGTTCTTTTTTTCCTCTCTTTTTCTTTTTTTCCTCGTTGCTATCTGTGTAAGCAGCATAAATGTCAGCTAAAGAGCATTCAAGCTGAGAACAGTTGTGGTTATGGGGGAGGGGGGACGGGCGGTAAAAATAAAACTTTTTCTGCATCAAGTAAACATTATGCTTCTCTGAGATCAAATGATGCAGAATTCTGTGCTCTTACTTTTGGGTGACATCAACTGAAGGTGTGATGTTCAGGGAAGTAACTTAACCTTTACAAAGCCACTGGGAAAATGCTGCTGAGATGGGCATTAATCAGAAAGCTGCAGTAGAATAATCCTAAATGACTTCCTTTAAAAAACAATAATAAAAAATCAGCAATTTTCATTTTGCCCCTATTTAAAGGCTCTTAAAACACTTTGAATATTTTATGCCAGGAGCTCTCATGTTACTAAATAATAAAATGAAAGACAAATACTTCACTGTTATCGAGGTATAGGCATACCCTACATCTATGTTGTAAAGTATGAACATAAATGGGCAAAAAGACCAGCTCACCCAGTGAGATCAACAGCCAAGCTATGAATGAATGACAAAGGTCTAAATTTCACAGGGTCAGGCTTAGATTCTTTCCTGAAGCTGTTATAGTACAACATTTTTTTTTTTTTAAAACAAAAACCACAATCCTTAGCAATGTGTAAATTGGGGAGTAGATTTAGATAGATTTTATACTTACTACATTGTCTTTTTCATGCAAAGAACAGAACCAAGTAAAGCCCCAGAAAGGTGTGTGCTATGAGTTATAGTTTGTTATTTACTCTTTCTGTCAATAATTATTAGAAAAAGGCAAAAAAAAGCAGTCTGAAGAAAAAGCAGACTGAACTCAGGAATTTCCAGAAATAAACTTCATTCAATAAAATATTTTGTATTGAAATTAGATGACCCAGCCTTATGTCTGCAAATTTACCTTAAATAGAAGACTACAAAACACCAGAAGCATGGTTAGGGCATGCATGCATCTTTAAATCTACAGCCCTAAATTTGAGAAGAGAATTCCAACAGCAACTAGAGAGACAAGGAGTAAACCACAGCAGGGCTGGATGGATGTTTTCTTGTTTAATGACTTGACTATTGAGGGGAAAAAATAAAACAGAATCAGTAAAAAATCTGCAACACAAAAAATAAAGCACTCAAGCTGTATGTAGATAAATAATATATATTTTAAAAGACTGCAGAAAATAAATTTAAAAATAAATCACTTCATGTTCTCAAAAATTTCAAAGAAATATGGGCTCTATATAATAAGAGATTGGAGATAAAATAGCAAAACAATGGATTAATATTTGTTATAAAAAAGAAACTTGCTGAGAGACACACAGTTTTTTAAAAAGTAAAATTAAAAGAGAATTTAAAAAAATCTAAAATTATAATCACAGACTTAATGTCATCATTAAAGCATTAAAGAGCATATTTGAATCTACCAGAAATTAAATCAGTGTTATGGAGGGCAAACTTGATAATATTTTAGCATTTATTGGAAAAGAGAAGAGATAAAAGCAAAACCCTGATGATATATATGGAAGAGAAAGAATAATGATCTAAAATATAGATAATTGGTATTTCTGAAAAAGAGGACAAATCAAACAGAAGCAATAATTTAAAATATGATAGATAAAATCTTTCCTGTACTGAATAAAGTTATAATTCTGCAGATTAAAAACATCCATAAGTACATGTGGAAATATAAGTAGAAGACTAACTTCTACATTTAATCTGGTAAAATTTTAACTTTAAAGCTTAAAGAGAGATGATGACAAGCTCCATTCTGGCTATCTTTGTTGCAGAAAAAAAAATTATTTTAAACTTAAAACAATAACTATTTTATTATGCTCACAGATTCTGTGATCAAGCATTTGGAAAGAGCTCAGTGAAAATGGTGTTAAAGATAAAATTGCTCCTGACAATAAATGGTATGATTTTATTCAGACTTTTGCAATAGGGAAAATGTTCGTTAATAAAGACCATTACAAATAAAAGAAAGGGGATTTGGAGTTTGATAGGGGAAGGTAAATGGAGAAGTTATCCATGAGTTGTATGGGTGTCATTAGAAATGATGAAGAGAATCTTATTTTGGAAAATGTGAGGGCAGAGTGATCCTTTTCAGTGAGTTGTTTCTGGCATAGCAAGCAAGGGTGGAAGGATTCTTGACTGGCCCTGCTTTCTGGGAACACAAGGGCTCTGATAAAGTTCCATTCTGTCAATGGCTTATTTCTGTCCCACAGCATCTGGGAACTTAGTTTAGAATATTTGATGGCTGGAGATGACTCTGTGGCTTGAATCAGCTGAAGACTTCTTTATTCACACACTCTTAGCCTTGGTGGAAATATCATGAGGGCTGGGATGGCAAATGGAAGAGTAGTCCCTCTGTGGAGTTTGGTTTCCTCATAGGATAGTGAACTCAGGATGGCTGGACTTGCTCTGCAGCATTTCAAGACTCTAAGTGTGCATTTTCCAAGCAAACTAGACAGAAATTGCATTTCCTTTTGTGACCCTCTCTTGGTAGTCATATAACACACTCTCACCATATTCTAGTGGTTTAAGCAGTCACAAGCCTAACAAGACTCCAGTGGGAGGAAATAGAGTATCAAGTCTGAATCTTAAAGGGCAGGCAGATATGTTGGGGACCCATGGAAGAGCTGATATTGCAGCTCAAGTCCAAAGGCAGTCTGGAATTAGAATTCTATCTTTTTAGGAGGACCTTGGTCTTTTAAGACTTTCAACTGATTGAATGAGGCCCAACCACATTATGGAGAGTAATCTGCTTTACTCAAAGTTTACTGATTTGCATATTAATCACTTCTTTAAAAATATCTTCACAGCAACATCTAGACTGGTGTTTGACCAAAAACTAAACACAATGGCCTAACCAAGTTGACATATAACATTAACCATCACATTGTTCTTTCTGACCCTTGGCTCTACTCTCTGAGTCATTTTTCCTTTTCCAAGGAGAACTGAGTTTGCAAATGAATAGTATTCTCATGCAGGGAATCCAAAGGCCTCTGTATATTTTGTGTGTCATACTGCTTGAACTGTCTCTGTCTCTTTGGGTAAAGCTTTTGCTTCCTCTTGTTTCTCATCCTCATTGTATAAAAGTTAACTCAAAAATATGCCCTGTGCTGTTGTATGTGCGCTACATGAATTAACTCATTTAATCCTTACAATAGCCCTATGAGATAGCTATAACTGTTGTTTGTTCTCTTCAGGGCAGAAAATGAAGCAGATGGAGAGTAATTGCACAAAATCACACAACCTTACTCAGCAGAGCTGGGATTTTAACCAACTATTTTTGTCTACACATTTGCAGCTATGACCCAATATTATCACATGTAAGTAAATGCTTCCTTTATGAACTAACTCACCTTCTCTCAATCAACAGTGTAATAAACATGGTGGAGGCAATTGTCTTGGTTACAGAAAACAGACATCTGTCAGCTTCGTTAGAGCTGATGGGAATGTCACAAAAAAGAGCAAGCCTGGTGAACCAGTAGATTGTCTTTACAGGGTGAGTCCAAGGGTAAAAATGGCACAAGGAATTTGGTCCCAAATAGCTTAATTACTACTTGTGTAGAGCCTGTCCCAGGAGCAGAGCTAGATCTTCCCATTCTATTATTTCTCTCTATTTGAAAAGAGGAAAAAAAAGATGTCTTAGTAGTCTATAGAAGCAGTCATGTCTTGTTTAATTACTGTGCTACTCATATCCAAATAATCAGCCATTCTCCTAAATTTTCAATAGGTTGCCAAAAGAAAAAAGTCATATTACAGAGCAGGAAGAAGAAAGTAATGGGACGCAATTTAAACAGGGTTTTTAATTTTGGATCTTGCTTTTTGCCCCCCTCCTCCCACTCCTTTTGATTCTTCTGTTATGTTTTTTTTTCCATTCTCTTGACCTTTCTTAAAATATACTCTGTACATGTTTTCCTCCCTTTATTTTCCAACAAGCTGGCACTTGAACATCAATGTCAAAAGGGAAAAAGAGAAAAGACAAGCATAAGAAGTTTGAAGGAGGCAACTATTTTGCAGAGGAAAGGTATGAAGTTTTCCAAAAACTGTCCTGGATTTGGGAGTGCACTCTCTCTGGGTGCCTAAAATCAGAGCAGATGCCTCTGCTGGCCAGCCATCTGTTTGGACATGTGCAAGGGCATCCTATGGTGTTTGTGTGAGATCTATTTGCCTGCTTCAACAGTGTGGCAGATTGGGTAGATGAAAATCTAGTGTTCAGTAGGGATCTCCCCTCACCCACTGATCTCCTGCCCATTCCTTTTCCTTTTCCCAGAGTCTGCTTTTATACAGAATGTACGCACTCTATGTAATTATCTCACATCTAAAATTCAGCCTCTGGAATAGAAGGCTGTAGAAGCTAGAGAGCAAGAAAGATATGTTAGATCAAAGATGCCAGAAAAAAGAGCCTCATTTTTAACCAGGTACAAGTCTGGACCTGGGACCCACAAAGCAATAACCCCTTTCCGGAGGCACCTGGGAATATCCTTAATATCTCCGCTTTTCCTCAGCGTTGCTCATTTCTGGTCCCCTTACTTGAACTAGATATTGAGCCAGAATATAGTAGTGACATTAACGGTGGACCTCTCTCTCTTGGCCCTTTATCTCAAAACATTCGGAATGAGATGTCCATTAACACTTGGTAAAGAGCAATTAAATGCCACCCTGCATGCTTGTGCTTAATTACTTCATTAGGGACACACTGTAGCTCATTGCATCTAAATGCAAATGTTCATATTTGAGATTTTTATTGGATTTGATAAGTCAAATGACTT
>NW_006439192.1:5726018-5728235 GCF_000325575.1 Pteropus alecto
AGGAGCCCACATGAGCAATAATGAGACAAATATATCCTTGATTCATTTAGAATAGACCACCCCCCACCCCCCCGCTTGTGTTTCCTTTTCAGAAATTTGACTTTTCTTCTTGTGCTGCTGGTCTCATTTTGCTGATGAGAAATATGAAGATAAAGAGCACTTTGAAGAGCAGACTGAAATAAGGTAATAACATGTCAGGACAGGAAAACTTGCCCCCAGCTGGTACTTATCTAGTCTGAGTGCTAACCATTATATCATTGGTTTTCAAACTTTGGGCCATATTTTACAGCACCACACACACACACACACACACACACACACACACACACACACACAAAATATATATAGTTTTTCATGAATCTATACTTTTCCTTATTATTGTAGTTTATTTTCTATTTTATTCTGCTCTATTCTATTTTTTAAAATGCTTAAATGCTGGTTATGAGCCAGTTAAATAATGTTACAACCCAATAAGAAATCTTGATCCTGAGTTTAAAAAATAAATAAAAGAAAGAAAGAAAGACAGAAAGAAAAAGAAAGGAAAAATAGATGTTGTTCCTGCTCATGGTATTTCTAAGCTTTATTAGGTCTCCAGATGAATGATGGAAACGGTGTTACTAAACAGTACCGCCAGCCCAAAGTGCTAATTATACAGGGTCAGCCTAAAATCAGATAAAGCAGCAGGACTGAGAAGAGCAGTACAAGTGTGCAGTGGAATTTGCTGAAGACGGCATGCTTGGCAGCAGAAAGTATCCCCTGGTGTGTTGGCATTCTGTCTAAAACGATGCCGGCTTCCAAGGGCATTTTACATTCACAAATATAAGTACTGGCTGTGCCTGAATGTTTCTTGGGCACCACTCTCTCTCTCCTCAACTCTATTCTGGCTGTTAGAGACCACAAGAGGGCTTGTGAGGTAAAATGACCTCCTGTTCAATACTATCCATGGCTATTATTTTCCTCACCACCTTCTCGACTGAGTTTGGCACAATTACTTTTGATGATAATCTTTCTTGGAAGACAGGTCTATTTTACAGATAGACTTGACTTGTCAATCATTATGCATCCTTTGTCGAGATTAGCCCTCAATTAATCTAGAGCCCAAGACATTAATGCCTAACATTCTATCTTAACTAAGATAGAAGAGAGGGAAATTATAAATTCTTGGAGAGAAGGAAGAGATGAGAGATGGCAGAAGAAGGAAGGGTGGAAAAAGTATTGATTAAATGTCGTCTCTTTGAGATGCAATGCCAAGCATATTATTTTATTTAGTACTAATAACTCCATCAGAATGATGGTATTTAATCTTATTTATTTGAAAATGATCTTTAGGAAGGCTGAGCTAAATTTTTCAATGTTACATAACTAGTAGGTACTATGGATTAAAATTTAGATCTGCCCATTATTCACAATAGCCAAAATATGGAAATAACCTGAGTTCATCAATGAATGAATGAATGAATGTGATATGTAGATATAGATATAGATATGGTATATATCTATGTGGCGTATATCTACATCTGTGTACACATAATGGAATATTATGCAGCCATAGAATGAAGGAAATCCTGCCATTTACAACAACTTAAATAGACTTTGAGGGCATTATGCTAAGTGAAATAAGTCAGACAGAGAAAGACAAATACTGTGTGATATTACTTATGTGTTGGGATCTAGAAAGAATAAACTCAGAGAAACAGAGGGTAGACTGGTGGTTACCAGGGGTGGGAGGGTGAGAAAATGAGGAGATGTTATTCAAATAATACAAACTCCCAATTATAAGACTAACAAATTTGGAGATCTAATGAACAGCATGGTAATTATAACTAATAATGCTGTATCATATACCTGAATGTTGTTAAGAGAGAAGATATTAAATGTTCTGTCACGAGAAGAAATGATAACTATGTGATGGGATGGAGGTAGTAGCTAATGCCATGGTAGTAATCATTTTGAAATTTATAAATGTATCAAAGTAACACATTGTATATCTTAAGCTTACACAATTTATGTATCAATTATAGCTAATAAACCTGGGGAAAAAAGTAAAGATATCTCCCCCAACATATCCCACCCCCAAATACAGGTGTGCTTGGATCCCCAGAGTGTGTTCTTCCTAATACGTATAGGGACTTTTAGTCTCACTTTGAACCACAGAGGACTTCATTGGAACTTTAACAAAGAAAATTTACTCCTGGTATTGTACTTCCGCACTCAAAA
>NW_006439192.1:5728257-5741799 GCF_000325575.1 Pteropus alecto
GGCAACATTTGAGATGGAATGAAAGCTGAACTTGAGATCATGAGATTGAGTTCCTCGATCACTTGATGAGTCAGGTAGTCTATTTCCTTTGAAACTTGAGTAAAGAAAATAAAGAGGGAAGAAAAGGGAAAGAAAGTTGAATGGCGAGGGAGAAAGATTTAATTAGATATACCACTCAACAAGAAAAAAAATATGAAATAGGTTCTTTCAGATAATGGGAGCTATAATGGAAAAGGTTTGATTCAAAACCAATTGTTAGCTTTACTTTTCTTCATAATCACGATTCACTGTGCAGATTTAGACTTTGTCCCAGATTGTTTTACACATGACCTCTTTGCAGAGGCCTAACTATCAAAAGCTTTTCATCAAATCAAATATATTTTTACTTAATGTTTTTGTGTAAAGAAGTTACTTATTTATAATTGAAAACAAGGAGAAACAATTTTGTTGTGGTTTGGGAAATGCTCCATAGAAGAGGGGCCCTCTGCCAGGTGCTAATTACAGTTCTATTGTATTTTGGCTTCACGTTTCCCACACTAGGGAGAGGATGAGTTGGAGCAGTGGGGGAGGGGGTGGTTTAGGGGAGTGGAAAATAATTGAACAAGGTGAAAATGAATGCTCATTAAATTCCAGAATACAGGAGGATTCATTTCATATGATAGGGCTGTAAATATGACTTTTAATGAAGTTATGACATGGTTGCCAATAAAAGTCATTTACTCTGTAGTGTTACAGTTAATTATACACAGCTGGAGCCATTTATGGCCTGTCCCTTGTTAACTTTGCCTTCACTGTATGTTAACCCTTTCAGCACAGCTCAACCAGGAGCCAGGCAGTTTTAGACCTAAAAAAAACCCATTAAAGTCCTGTATGACTCAGGATCATGATCACTAGCTGTAGGAGAACAAATACTCCTGCCTCTCTCCTCAACACACCCTCCCCTCCAAGGGCACATTGGAGGAGGGGTGCAGATAGAGAAGGGAAGAGGAGAAAGAGAAGTATGCCTTTCCCCCCACTTTTTGGAAAAAAATAGATACTTTCCTTGATTTGTGGGAAAATTTATAGACATACCATTTTATTACTAGTTTTAGGAACATTTTAAATACATTTCAGATTTACTTATAGCAGTGTAACAAAAATTCTAGAATAAAACACTCATGTAGAAGTGAAACTGACATATTGTGTTTAGCAGCATAACTCTGTTGACACAGAGCCTGTCCCATAGCACAGCTGGAAGAGATTTCTGCTTCTGAAAATCTCACATCTGATATGGGTTGGTAATCATAGGAATCCATAGATTAATAGCAATCATAAACTTACAAATAACTAAGTCATCTCACATGGTTATATCAAAACCAGAATGGCAGCACATTCTAAAAGCCCTGTTTTCTGAATATGCCATAAACAACAGAAGATTCTATTTTTTATTTATTAAAATGACTTCAACAATAGAGGCAGCTATCTATTGGTTGTTTTAAAAGCAAGGGCATTGCCTTGTGTTATTCTTTATTATGGGGTACATTTAGGGGGTGGCTTAATCAGTGACCAAAATTTTCATGGGTTTTGGTTTTGACTGATGTCAATGGTTTTCCATCTATAAGGATTCAGCTACTGGAGTCACGAAAATGTGGTGCTTTGTCACAGGCGTCTTCATCAGGCTCTCTTCTTGGCTCCCAGAATAGGTTGCCATGTACTGTAATGGCAGATATTTGTTGAGTCTGTTTCTGGATATTTCTGGTTCATGGCTGTGGTTGTCTGGTTTGTTCTGGTTCATGACTGATCTGAAGTATTTCCGTCATTAATTAATGGCCATCTGTTTTCTCTCTCTCAGTGTTAAGTGCTAAAAGATTGACTCTCTGTTGTATGTCTGCAGGATTTTACAAAATTTCCATTGGCCCCAGCTTTCCTGGGGTTTCCACAACAGATTCAAGAGAGTAAGTCCTTTAAGAGACCACAGGCCATTCAGTCTCGACTTTCGGAAAATTGCCCCATGCTGTATATATACCATTGATCTTTTTCTTGGGGAAGAGGGAGAGGGGCAGCTTAGAAAGAATCCTTAAGTAGTTTGTCTGTGTCTGTTTCCCTGAAGGGGTTGCTAGTATATCATTCCCATATCATCCCCATTAATTTTGCTTTTGCATAATGGTTGAATTTTCTATGGCTGTCGGTTTTCTTTGTGTGTGTGTGTGTGTGTGTGTGTGTGTGTGTGTGTGTGTGTGAAAAGCCTCTTTACAGACAGAAGAGAATGTCAACAAATGATCTGCTTATAATTACAGCCCTTTTCATCTATAATCAAATTATTTTAGGGGGCATTCTTAGACATTTGTTGATCATGAGAATCTTCTCTACTTCCACACTATATTAATATCAAAAACAAACACATACATATTTATCATTAAAGAGGAGAAAGGATGTGCAATATTGAAAAAAACTGAAACAGTTTGGCATGGCTTAGAGAGCAGAGGGCTGCTTGGCTTATAAATCAGTTGTGTGGATGAACCTGAAGGAATGATGGAAGTGGGGTGTAGATGGAATCAATATAACTTCTCTGAAGCCTGAAGACCTCTCATTAATGAACACCTAAGCTCCTGAGAAGCTGAAGGGCTTCTGTATTATCTAGTCTATTCTTGCCTTTCTCTCTAAAACTACCACGAGTAATACGTTCTGAGGATAAATTCGAAAATCCCTACCTTGGTAACTTGGTCCTCAGACAAATATTCTTACCTAGGGCTCAAACTCAGGCAAAGGGCTTATTCCCTATAGAGAAAGAACACACCAAAGTTTCCCAACTTGCCCCAAATTTTGATAAGATTCTTTGCATATGTAATTTGAAATATTTTCTAAACGTAACTCTGATATCCCTTTGGATATCAGATTAACTCTGGAGAAGATTAACAAATTAAAATATCTTAAATTTAAAAGAGAGAAGGAAGAAATCGAATTTTGAATGCTTTAAGTATGCTGACCTTTTAAGAAAAACTCTACCAGCTCAGAAAAGTCAAGCTGTGCTGGTGGTGGCAGATTACTGGATAAGAAACAAAGAAATGCAAATGATATCAGCTAGCAACAAATAGTCATAAAAATGAACTAATAAAAGATTCCAATATACTTTTAATACATGGTAAATAAATGCGGATTTATTATAAGATACTACTAGTTTATAAAATATGCATATTAATTAGGTAAATCCCTTGATAAATTAGATGGGTTTGATAATTTTGGTTTAAAATTTAGCAACATGTCTTCTCAAATTTTCTCACAATGAGGTATAAAATATAACTTTAACACTTATATAAGATTGAATTTCAAATATTAAACTTGTATTCTACAAAAAGTTATTTAATTCTGCACATGCAAATTTTCAAGAGTGTTTTGAGGTCAGATAGATTATCATTGTTTTCCCAAATAATTTAAGGTTATGAGATTGTATGCATATATATTTAACTAAGTGAATTATAATAATTAATGTCTTTTTAAAGATTGATTTTTGTGAACTTTAGACAATGCTACAAATCATAGGGGATTGTTTCCTCTACTTGCACTGAGCAAAAATTTAAATGTCACTTCTCTGATGAAATATCCTTGTCTATAGACAACAAATTTGCTCTTTGTGAAGTTCTAGTTAAGATGATGAGTTCAGTGTGGTAGAGCCATTCTCTGATTAGGTTAATATATATTGAAAGTAGAGTTAAAGGCTTTAAATAAGCCATCTAAATATATTTTTGTGTAAAGGCATATTTAAATTATTAAACAAAAAAAAGATTATAAATGATATACCAATTGAGAATTGGACTTAGAGTATTCAGTCAGATAGTAACTCTTGGTAGAAGTTCTATTTACCTTCTGTGTGATCTCCCCAAAGGAACCTCCTCCCAGTGTACTCTTATTCAAGAGCCCTATAAGACGCACATGTGTCTCTCTGATGATCTTTGTTAGGCTCAGGATTTTTAAAATCAATTTTATTGAAGTATACTTTACACATTTAAAAAAGTGAACCAATTTTAAGTATATAGTTTGATGAGCTTTGATACATGTACACACCTATGTAACCACTACCATAATGAAGACGCGAAACATTTCTATCATCCCCAAAGGTTTTTCATGCCCTTTTTCAGAGTTTCTCCCACTACTTTGGTTCTAGGTAACTCCTGATTGGCTTTCACTAGAGGTTTGATTAGTCTTCTTTAGAATTTCATACACTATACTTGAATTTATTTAGTATATAGCCTTTTGTGCCTGGCTTCTGTTGCACAGTGAAATGCTTTTGAGATTAATCTGCACTCTTGGGTATAGCAGTTTCTTTTTTTTTATATTGCTGAGTAATATTCTGTTTTATGGAGCTACAACAATGTATCTAATCACTTGTTGATGAGCTTTTAGATTATTTACATTGTGTGTTGTTTTGAATAAAGATGCTGTGGATGTTTATATGCAAGTCTTTTGTTGAACATACATTTTTATTTCTGAAGAAATGGGATTCTGGGTCACGAACCAATGTGGTGATGAGTTTTGCAATCAAAGAAACTGCAAAACTCACCACTACATTGGTTTGTGAATAATTTTTAAAATAAAAATTCCTCATTTCCAAATAAAGTTTCTTATAATTGATAGTATAACTTCTTCTAGATTTATATTAAAATACTGTCTTTTTGATTAATATATTGACTTTATAATAATTATTTCTTATCTTTAGGTATTTAGAACATATTACTATTTCTCGAGGTAATGATAATTGTCCTCTGACAACTCTTCTTTATATTGCTTTTCTCAAATTTAGGTTCAATATTAATAACAAAACCATTAAGATACCTTTTGCATCTAAACTCTCACTTGCTCAAAGGCCTCTATGTGCCCCCATATTTTTCTCCCTCACTTCACAAGGAAATGGATGCTAGGAATAATTAGCCTTGCTTGTATTCACCATATTTTTAATTAACCCAACACCATATAGAGATGTCCGATTTTATCAAGATCAAAATAAGGGAAGAGCTATCTAATCAAAAAGAGAATCTGAATCTTACCTAAGGAATTATCCACAGGTTAAATGTTATAAATATGTGTCAGCCACTAATCACCTTACATGATGAATAGGGATCTACCCCTGTTCCTGTGCAAAGATGGACACAAGAAATTTAACTAGTTGAACTTGAAGAGGTTTTATTTCTAGGTTTGAGAAGCCTTTATCAATTAGCGATAATTATAACATCCATTTTACTGATAGATTGGATCAACTTAGGGATCTGGCAGTGCCATTACTACCTGCGATATGTTCTTTCTATCAGGGTAATCATTGTGTAAGAGATCATGAAATAGTTATGTGTTATTCTCCAATAGGAGATTATACTCTCTCCTCTAATTTAATATTGTTGGTTACAGAAAAAACTGAACCCAGACTGTTTCATCCTAGTGTTGATAGACGGTTCTTGTCTTTTCTGTCATAATTGCCTAAAAGACTCTGCTATTAATTTCAGGCCAGAAATTGAATCTTATGGAAGAAACATCAAAAAGACCATAGCTTCTGCACTTCTGTGTACTTGGTATTCCGGCTAGCAAGAAAAGTAACAAGATGTCCCTTCCTAGTTGATAGGATGAGTATAGAATTCAAGATATTTAGACTTACGGACTTGAGTGCTGGAGCCCCCTCTCAACAGCTATCACTCTGCAGTTACAGAAAACAGTGATGACTTTATCTAGTAATCCATGGTCTCTTTTTCAGGCAAAATGCTTCAGGTTCTTCCATGATAAAGTCCTGGTCTCCTTTCTGTCTTCAGGAAGATTTTCAGAAGAAATGAAAACATACCTAGTTATTTAACTTAGAAGATGGCTCATCTTCACAGAACTACACAGACCTTAGCACTGTACTCAATAAAAAAAATAAAATAAAATAAAGGGATAAAAAAACACTGAAAAAAAATAATCATCAGGGAATCCACAAACATTATCCTACAGGCCTGACTCAGATCAGAAACAGGGAATCCCGTGAGGGCAGCTGCAGCAGAAGCTGTCAGTGCCCCTCAAAGCCCTTTACCATTTTTGTGCACACAGATTTTCAATGTGTTTTAATCCCCTAACATAGCAGGCATCTGCATCTTTTTGTTGGAGAGTTGCCCTAGACTGTTGTGCACTTCGGAAGCCTGAGGATGCATGTTCCCCAGGGCCAGGCCTTTGTCAATGACCACATAAATGCTCCAGCTCCCCTGGGTCTGATCAGGATAGTTCTGAGGTGTGACCTCCTCTGTCCCCAGAGCTTGCCTGCAGGGTTCAGCCACGCTCATTGTGAGACTTTGGTTGATGTTTCTCTCTTGCTCTGCTTCCTTCTCTTCCTGGTCCCCCTTCTTGATTCCTCTATTCATTTTTCCTAGGAACACTTCTTAATAAAGTACTTTCACACTACTCCTGGCCACTGCTCTACATGTGGATAACCTATCCTAAGGCAACATTGCTCTCTCCCAGCTTTACCTGTGCCTCCTCAGTGTCCATGACACCTCCTTTCGAAGCCTCATCTTTAAGTCCTGCAATCCAACGTCCTCCTCATAGCTTCAACTGGATGCTCATGGAAGGTCTCCTCTGCCCAAGTTTTTCCAAGTTCAGATGATGAAGAATGGCTTCTGGACCAGGGTGGGGGAGATAGGATCTTCCAAGTTCAATTGAGTCTCCCTACCTGCTAGAGTTGTAGATAACTAAAAGTGAGTCCTCCTCAGCAAAGCAAGCCTTCCTCTTTTTCCATTTCTCCTCATTTTTCCTATTGTTATTCTTTTATTTTGTTAAGAGAAGAAGGAAGTCTAGTTTTATATGAGGAAAAGATTCCCTTTTCAAACATATGTTTAATCTTGCTCCTGGGGAAGAAAAAACAAAGCAAAACATGGTATCACTGACTGATGGATCTTAAACTTTTACCAAAGCTGGACTTTATTACATGAATCACCGCTCTGACTGGAAATAGCTCTATGTTACCAGTGGTGCCAGAGCTTGTTACATTCTTTCTGATGCCCAGATCTTTCTCAAGTAGAAGACTGGGGCATGTATGGAATCAGCTCCACTTCTCTGAATGTAAGAAGGAAATATGGATCCATTGTGAACATAACTTGTAGGTATGTGAGTTTTTTCATGGTTAAAAAACAAGTCCTCTTTGGGACACCATATCACAAATAAAAAATCTATACTGTATGAATTGCTTAATAGTATATTGAAAGTATTATGAAATCTCTCATTAGATAGTATAGCATCCTAAGAATAGCTTAAGTTTTTATTTTTGATTCTGAAGTTTTCAGTAGCATAAGCGAGAGGAAAAGGTGACCATCGGTCTGTACGCAGATTTTCATGGCATAGTACTTACTAGTAGTGTGGATTAGCTGGAGTGAAAGATTGGGTTGAAGCAATATTGACCCTAAGATTTAATCTAAAAATTATAAAGTTTGATCGTTTAATCTAATCATTGAAAACAGTTTATTTCGTTATCAAAAGCCCTCTACCAGCTCCCAATATTGCCCACAAATAGTTCTTATTAAGACAATCAGATTAAAATTTTACTGTATTTTCAGAATTATAATGTATCACCTTCCCTCTAAGCTAGTAAGAGAGGGACTGCTACTTCTAGTATTTATTTCTCCTAATCTTTAATACCACACCTATAATTCTGGGGAGGCCCATTAACAAGCTTGATTTTTAAAAATTAATTTCTCAACTTCCATTAGAAGCTAGACATGGCCAAGGGACATATTTCTGCCTTGAGAGATGTAAGTAGAAATCATTAGATGTGACCTCTAAGAAAGCTTGCAAAACGTCCCTTTGAACTTCGCCCTTTATTTATGCCTAGAACATAGACACAGGTTTGGGGCAGTCATTGTGCAACCATGGGAAATGGTCAGCAGATTTTCAGAGACCTCAGAACTAACAGTTATAATTTGTTGATCTAGTGCTTGCTAGCAAATACTTAGCTAATTTTGAGGAAAAAATAAAACCCCTCGTTTGTTTAAGCCTTGTTTTGTTACTGTTTTGTGTTTGACTTTTGTTACTCACAACTGAACATAAACTTCTTGTTCATACAGTTGGGAGATATTTATCTAAGCTATGATCTGGGAACCCAGTCTAAAAATTATATAACCCTTCTCTATCTCTGTCTAGTTTTTAGACATACAATTTACTTTTCTGTTTTATTTTATGTTATAAAAAAGAGTAGACGTTGGCATCATCTCTGCTAAATTGTGAAACTGGTGTGATAGCAGAGTCTTCGAACTCCTTCGGCAACCATCTCCCACACCTATCAGCAAATTGACTTCTATGTTTTAGCAAATCCTTCTGTAACAATGCCAACACGTAGGGGGAAGGTAATAGGTTTTTATTTATAAGCCATCATTCCTTTGGATAAAAATAACTCTTTTTAACTGGGTTATAATGGGAAGAAAGGAAAGAACACAGCTAGGGACATAAAGGTGTCACAGTAGTCAGCAGAGTAAAGAATGCTTTAAAATAATAAGTTTTATCCTACAACACATTGTTCTTCTACCCAACATTTTTCTTCATTTCTAATTTATTCCCAATCGTCTGATGCCAAGGTATTTGTCAAGCCTATCAATTTCACCTCTTCTGTTCATTTGTGCATCTGTCTGTGGACCTCACTCCTTACAATGATATCTAGTGTTGGGTGATGCTGGAGCCTCCAGGGATCAGGCAAAGACACGTCTTTCCAACAGTGGTTGCTAATGGGGCCAATGGCAAGGCTAATTGTTTAAAGTTCTGTGAGTGTTCCTTTTGAGGCAGAGTTGAGTAAATTATTCTGTGGCTGCAGCACTCTGCAGGAGTGCCCCGTTCCTCATGCGGGGAGTTTGCTATGCCGTCTGCTCTGAGGAGTTTGGATTAGCCCATCTGTTCCTGGTTTTCAGAAACCTAAGGTGAAGAAAATAAATAACAAGAAAAACAAAAATGAAAAATATCCCTGGTTCTTGAATCACACTGAGTCTGCATGTGCTCCTAAATCGCCTGTTCCATCCAGATGCTGGATTTCCTGGGCAGAAAGAGAAAAGAAGCATCCAGATTTTACTTTTGAGGATTTTTAAACCTTTAGAAATATGGCCCATTAATTACATAAAAATGTGACATTTCTAATTATTTTGGCAAAGAAATAGAGACAACACTCAATTTATGAAACCATATTCTCCCTATCATTTGCTTTTTAAAAGCTACTCACTTTTTCAACTGAGGCTTATTTGAACTTCCATTTTTGATAAGCAGGAAGATTTAGTCAAGGAATCAGAGAGATTTGCCTGGAGATGACATACTTGCAGCCTCCAAATGTTTAGAATTAACTGTAGAAGCTTTACGCTCAGTGGCCTTAGGTCCAAAAGGCAAAATTAAGACAAATAGGTAGAAATTATAGGGGAGGAGATTTCAAAGCTCAGAGAATTTTCTAATCAATGACCTGTTAAGTTTTAAGCGAAGTACCTTGGATGGTAGTGGGGATCCATACGTACTGGAGATCAAACCAGAAATAGAAGAACACCAATAGGGGTTGCTGCAAAGTGGATTCCTCATTGTGAAAAGATTAAACTTGGTGGTTTCCACTTTTTTCACTCAATCTATAATTCACTACAATTTATTTTCTATTTTCAGAACTCTCTGAAACTTATATTGGCCTATGGTTATGAATTATCAGGGGAGATGCTTCTGTTTGTATAGTTTTTAAAATTATTATTATTATTATTATTATTATTATTATTACTACTACTACTATTGTTATTATTATTATTGCTTCTCCCTTTGCTGGTGGGAAGATTTTTTTTTAAAGCCGAGGTCCTTTTTCACCGAGGTCTTTAACCTTACTCACATCTATACAGTCTATTTTTCCATATAAGTTAACATATTTACATATTCCCCAGATTAGGATCTGGACATTTGAGGGGTGAGTGGGAACAATATTCTGCCTATTGCAGATTCTTACTAATACTGGCATGGTTGGATAGGTTTTTCTAGAAGGATATGTAGCTGCAATACGTTTTATAGTTCTATAAGCCAATCAACCACAAAATAGGTATAATTCTTAGAACATTGTTACAGAAAGGGATTTTAGAGTACAAAGAGTTAATTTTGACTTTTTCTATAATTCTCAGATTTCTGTTTCTGGATCAATTTTCTCTTTATTAAAGCCACTATCTGGGTCAGTCTAAGTCTCTATAATGAATTCTTTACTTATAACTGTCTTGTCTAGGCAAATTCATGTGTCTGAATTTATTTCCCTTGTTGTCTAATTTACATGTATCCTAGTTCTTAACTTTAAAAGAACCCGTTTATTTTCTCTATTTTAAAATTCTGATCTGCTTCAGGAGAAAGCAATTTTTTAGTCAAAACCTATCTTTTAGTGAAGTCTAAACTTAGGAAGACACGTAATGTAATAGAAAGGACAACAGCTGGTTGGATATTAAAGAGATAAGCATTTGATTCCTCTCCTGCCACCAGCTGGTTAGGGGACCATGGATGGGCCATTTTATTGTATTAGACTTCAATTTCCTGATAGACCAAAGTTAGGGATTGAACTAAACCACCTTGAAGTCACTTCTGCTCTGGAAGGGGGAATCGGAGAATTACAGATTCACTACCTTTTGCTTTGGAGAAACAATCTTTTATTTTAAAGAACTTAAATATAAGGTGATCTATCCTCAGAGGTGAAATCCTTTCTCTCTGCTCCAGTACACATTTCTGTTATGGCAAATGTGTCATTTCCATCACTTCAAGAGATACCTTAAAAAATATTATGGTCTTAAGTCTTCTATGGCCAGTCTCTACCTACGCCCCCAACTCATTTCCCTCTGTACTCCCAAGAACTCCTATTCTTCAGTCTTATTGAAACACTCAGAGGATTACCAGGTCAGGGGCTCTGGTGCTTTGGAGGAAAATATGTCAATCTCAAATGGCTTCCTGAGCAACAAAGTCAACCAAGAGGCAGAGCAGAATAAATGGAGTTCTCAGAAATTCTAGATGTAAGAGATTTTGTGGGAGTCAGACATTTGACATTATCTGGGTGGTAGGAACTAGATCAAGTAAAACTTGAATTTTATCATAATAATATTTCTTAAAAATCCTAGAGGAACCTCAGGCTACTTTAATAATAGAACTGTCTACAAATCCAGGACACAGCTCAAACTTATATAAATTATACTGTACTAGACCTTAAGCTATTTTGAATTTATCTTCCCTTTATTCTACCCACCACTCCCCACCAGCTCTCTACCATGAACAGCTCAGATTCTGAAGCCTAACAAAGGTTTGAAATATACAAGGAATAAGTCTTGCTCATAAGTCGAAATCACAAAGTAAATTTAATTAGCTAGCCCTTCAATATCCATTTGGATTTAGTCAAGAGGTCAGCCCCCCATGAAAATATTTGTAGTCCCATGACTTTTTCATTTTTACACAGGAAATACAAAGTCTGAAATCCACATTCTCAAATCACAAAGTCACTCTATCTAAAAAGACAAGCTTTGGTTGCTTTAGTAATTAGGCTGCTCACTCCCATAGAATATTCAACAATTCAATGCATCCGAAGGTAGAACTTCTACTCTCCTCCTCCATTGAGGGTCTGTTTCTGGACAAAAGTCTGTAGCCAGGAAAGGGAGGTAGAGATAGAGTCCTCTCATCTCTGTTACTGACCTCTCACACCCACTAGCTGCTGTTTTCTACTAAAGCTGAAATGGAGAGTGGAAGAAGAGCCAGGACTAGCCTTTTAGATTTTCTCTGGTACCTACGATGTTCCAGTTCTATGGTGTGGTATGTCTCATAATTCACTTTGATATTTGATATTTTCACCTAAGAATTTCAAATGAAATATCCATTTTACAATCTGTTGCAGAGAAAAATCAGAGTGAGACTTTTAGAGAAAGAAAGCAATGATAACTTGTAGGTTTAAGTCTAAGGAAATAACAGGTCACCCAAGAATGGAAGTCCTTGAATCCTTTGAAGCCTATGTCTTGACCAAAAAAAAAATGGTTTCCTTTTCTCTTTTTCAGTCTTTCTCCCTTTGTTCACTCTTATTTTCGTTCCAACCAAATGTACCTATTTAATCTAAGAAAAAGTTTGCTTTCAGAACAAATGGACAAAAAGTCCCAAAGCACCCATCACTGGGCAGGGCAGAGGACTCCTGAGTGTTGAAGGCACAGAGCTTCCCTGTTCTGAACAACCTTGGGGATTTGCTCTGTATCTTGGGAGCTTGCAAACATAGTGGCAATAAAGAGCCTGAAACTACCTCATAAGCCTCTCTGTCAGACAGCAAGTCCCCTAGCACTGCTCCTAATTAACTTTTAACCTGCTGGCCATGGGGATTATTTTCTTCTTTAACTGCTAATGAAGTCTAGAATCTCAAAGTCTCCCTTGATTTTACCAGAGTCTTCTAGTAGTTAATTACGAGCCCCGTGTTTTTCTTGCTTACTGGGACTTTAAAAGGTGCACCACAGTGGGAATGTGACAAATTTTTTTTTTTTTTCTATTTAGAGTCAACTCTTAACTTCTTTTCAAATTTCTTTTGCTTGCCTCTGCAGGAGCAATAGAAATTTAGGGGTGGTGTGTGGGGGGAAACAAGATGAGAAAAATAGGTACTTAGATTTGGGGATGTGGGAAAAATTGAGGGAGAAGTTTGAGGATGTAAAAATATCTCATTTTTTTTCCCCAGAGAAATGCCAGCTTTTTGTCTTCGTTGAGTAACAGAGGTCCAATGAAGTAAATAATCAGAATAACGATACATGCAAATTAGCAGAGGATATGTAATCCATTTGGACCAATCTTTTATTTATTCACATGTTCATTTATTTGACCAGCATTAATTAGCCAGCTTTTAGATGCCAGGCACTTTTCTAGACACTGGGGATGAAGAAATGAGCAGGCCCTCTTGGAAGAAATCATCTCAGTGGGATCTCAAGCTCTCTTCCTGAAAGATAACAGTGCTTCAGAGGGCAGCCACAGAGTACTCAGTCTGGCTTTGGAGATGAAGAAAAACCCATTATCTTTGGAAAAGGTAAAGGAAAACCCCTCACCACTGTGTCATATGGACATTTCTCTACTTAAAAACAACAAGCATGTTGCTGCTATATTTCTCTACTAAAAGAGGGGTATATGATAAGGGCATAAACAACAAGATAAAATTTTCCCCAGGTTTATGAAGTATATCTTAATTTAAAAAACAAAAACAAAAACAAAAACCTCCTGCAACAAATACAAATTCAAATGACTATTTAGCTTAGTATTTAATTCAGAGATTCTTTAATCCTAGTGTGTAAGAAATGAACAAGAAACTTTTAAAAACTAGAGAAGTCTAATAGTTAACACCGCTTGTGTTATATAGGTATTCACTCACTTTTCAAAAGTTTGCATTATGCCATTTTGTTTTATAGAAGACCTGCATTAGTGCCTGTTTTCGCTAACTGAAAAAAATCAGGAGGATTTTTGTTTTTATAAAACAAGTGAAAAGTAAAAATAGCATTCGGCATTTATTTTGCAGTGAGCCTTATATAGGCAGCATGCGCCCTGAGCAGCAAAAATAACTCTGCCAAAAAAAAG
>NW_006439192.1:5741836-5780913 GCF_000325575.1 Pteropus alecto
ATAGCTCTGAACTGCACCTGTGAGCATCTGTGCTTTATCCAGATTTATTTTGTGCATCCATTAACAAAATGTGTCCTAAGGTCTTAAGAAAAGCCTATGAGACCTTCTTTCTAATGCTATGGTGTTATGCTTAGCACAAAACTGGACATAACTGTTTCAATCATGGTGAATGAAATAAAAACATTGTGCATGGGTTGAATTTGCCTGAGTCCACCATTCGTTCTATTTACATGCAGGGAGAAAGAATCTTGAGAGCTACTGAAATTATTATTGCTTCTGCTAGTAGCAAAGTGGTCTCTTTTAGTGAGCATCTGGTAATGGATAAAATGGAAAGTTTATTACTTGAGTGGATTGATGGGTATACAAAGTGTGTTATGTATTTACCTTACTATTCTTGCTTTTATTATATGTTTGTGTTATTTTAGGTTTTATGATTTGCTACATTTTGAGGGGGTCTGTATAGGTAAGTTGTATAGAGTATAGATCCTAAGAGTTTTCATCACAAGGAGAATTATTTTTTCTTTTCTTTTTATTTTATCTATATGAGATGGTGGGTGTTAACTAAATTGATTGTGGGGATCATTTCACAATATATGTAAATCAAACCATTATGCTATACACATTAAACTTATAGATTGATGTATGTCAATTATTTCTCAATAAAACTGGAACAAAAATAGAAATGTCTAGGCAGGACCTTCTCATGAAGATCTTGATGCTTGAAATACGAGGTGAAGCTTAAGAAATAATGGATTTTATTTTTAGGTTTCATAAATAATTTTGATGGGCTATTAGGCAAGAGCCACAGGAAAAAAATTTCATTTATGACCTCCCCCCAAAAAAATTTGCCTATGAAAAAATATTTTAATAGTAGTAGAAAGCAGAGAAATGGTTGCTTAGATTTCTGGTCCTAAGTGAAGATTTTTCAGTGAATCCCATGTAAAAAACTTCATTGTTAGTTAAGACATTTAATTTTCTTCTCTGTATCATTTTGTTGGAGATGAAAGTCCTTCTTAACATTGCCAGATTTTGACATCCAGATAAGTCACCAAGCTTGGGAGTCCTTCTTCTCAAAGGACTATTGCATTTACCTTAATATTCTGAGACATTAAAACAGAGTTGCCCTCAGAAAAGAGACTCTAAAAAGTGTGTCATCTTTCTGTTCTCAGACATTTACCTGATTGGCACATTTTACTTTTTTTTTTTTTTTTAACATTTTACTTCTAATTTCCTTTGAGGTATCCAGAAGAACTAGGATAAAGTATACACACATACACATGCAGGCACACACACGCACACACACACACACACACACATACACGCACACCCCAGCATTTCCAATTAGAATGATCGACCAACTTCCTTTTATTTTTTTTCCAATTTACTTTTGATCTGGGACTCAGAAAGTTTTACGTTCTTAGATTGCTTATCTAAGATCAATTCCTCCATCGCTTCCTTTAAATGAGGCCAGATGTCCTTAACTTCAATTCTGTTGGTATCTTTGGGTGAGATAAACGAGTGGGACAGGGACATGACTTTTTCTTTACTTATAAGGCAGAAAAACGATTCATTAAAGTATAATTGTTTTAAAAGGAGAAAAAAATTTTGTCCAACAAGATCACCACAAAGTATTTTTAGCCACAGTACTTGCAAATCCAAGAAATCACCTGGTTTGTTCTCACCATCCTATGAATAATGTGGAGTTTTATCAGTGACTTTTTAAATTCAAAGCATAATGTTCAAAAACTTGAAAGTATGACTCTCATGTAATTGTAATATGGACCTGTTTCAAGGAGTTTATTCAACTCATTAACTAATAAGGAAACCAGTAATAAGGTAAAGGGTAATTTAAAAGAGTATTTTGAAGATTTGGATTTTTATGGTATTTTGAAATAATGATAGAACAGAATAATAGGTTAAATCCAAAACTGGTTGGTGTCCCACAGGAAACCATGCATAGGAGTCACCTTTTCTACCTGACAGAAACTATTTAAATTTCTATTAGACCAAAATCTGTAAGTTAACACGTATTTTACTAAGTCTTTATTCAATTATAAGCAATTATATTCCTCTAAAATAAATGATCCTTAAGTGTGTCTGTTAAACAGTGACTTTATAACACTGAAAGAACATGCTGCATACTTTTTAACACAATTTCCATACTGTAAATATTTTTTTATTATAATTAAATGATAAAAACAAATTCAAAGCATTATGCCCTGGGATAGCTCTGAGGATGACTTTCAAGGGACTGTAACAAGTTCATCTTTCCTCCCTCCCAATGTCATTCTTGTGAACTTGTATACAAGTGTACATGTGGTTACATAAAACATGGCAAGTCTGGCATTGCATATGTAATGTGAAAACCTTTTTAATCTCTGTTGAAGAACTATATTTCCTTCCCAGACAACTTAAACTACCCTGCTCCTTAGAACCAGCCTTACTGATTTTCTTTTTCTACTATTCTTCTCACCTCAGCCCTCTGTGTAATTTCCTCAAGAGCAGCAACATTCTAATCAGATCAGAATTGATCTTTGGGACAATTCATAGAATGCATTTCATTGTCCTTCACAAAGGACTTTTATATAGGTGCTTAGAAATCTAGACAATAAGGTGTAACCTTTACCAGATGTCTACCAAGGGGTAGAGGTTTCTTTAAGAACTTTGCAGTTTGTTTTAGTTTTAAATATAAAAGTAGATTTAAATTCCTTTTATTGATGCCAGTTACGTTTCCTGAGAGGGTTTCTGAAACATAAAAGAGTAAACCTAGCTTTCATACTTTCCACCATCTTGAGGAAAGGAATATTAAATTAATTCTTTCATGTGTTTTGTTTCCTTGCTTTCATCTTGAACGTTTCCTGATAGTCAGAGAGGTCCTTTAAGGTCCTCTTTTTATGCTGAGAGAACCACAATGATAACAGGATCACCTTGATTAATGCAAATGTTTATAAGTTTTGGAAACATTTCGAAGAGAGATTGCAGTCTTAGAACCTATTTTCTCCTAAAGAATATTAAGAATAAAGAGCCAAACCTTTTGGAACTGGGTCAGACATGATTTTTAATGCTGCCAGTCTGTGGGTACATTATAGCATCTTATGGTGGCATTGCAATTTTCTCCAGTTTGCTAACGAAGACTAATTATCCAAATAATTCAGCCTGGCTATCTGCTCTTGACCACGGTAAATCTCCCTGCTGTTCCTCAAAGCTCTGTTTGTTCCCCATTTCTTCTCTTGTTTTAAACCCCTCACTGTTCTGAGTGCCTTTTATTTAAAGAGAAATTGGATACCTACTGTGTAAATTTCTGCAGGGAGTCCTTTAATGTAGACTGTTGCAATTTTCTCCAGGAATATGCTAATAATTACAACGGCTGCAGATCTGGACTTTGTTATATATGGAAGAGGAACTGTGTGAGAAAAAGAAAAAAAAATTCAGCCCTATACCACTGAAAAGAGAACAACAACAACAAAGAACAAAATAATAAAGAAGAAAGGAAAATAAAATTATTTGTTAAAAGGCAGGCTGGAAATAGATGCTTGGAAATAGCAAATGTGGCCACTGGTCTTTGTGCAGGCTCTTAAGAAAAGCCCCGTATGAAGGGAGAATGGTGAACTTTGGTCTCATGGGGCAGCCAGCTGAGTTCTGGCTCCATAGTCATGGCAACGGAACGTCCCCTTGGGCTCTTGGCGTACTGCTGGAGTCCTCTGTCATCTCTGCAAATATGGGTATCTGAATGGCAACTTCATAATCCTGAATTGCTGGTTAAAACTGGTTTACAGGACCTCTGGCTTTTTGCTTCTTGTTTTTGTTTAAAGACAGCTTTTTGAAATAAATTGCATTGTTGTGCTTCAGAGAAAAGTTTCTGGAAAATAAATGTGGTTATCTTAGAACCCAATGCATGCTGAAGTGATGTTGCAGTCACATAGAGTTTGATCAACAGCACAATTCTATCCTAAGGTTATTTACGAAGTGGATTATTTAAGGGGACCTGAGGTCTTCGACTGTTATTGCCAGGCACCTTTCAGTGGTCACAGACTGACTTCTTCTGACCCTTTAGCATAAAGTTCTGAACAAGCAGTCACTCTGTAAGCTTGTTTCAACCAAGACGAAGTTTTGGAGAAAAGAGATTCATCTTAGAATTCCTACATGAGAAGGAAGTAAAAGAAGTATTTCCACATACTGATGTGAAAATTGAAGCATTGGAAATGAGAAAGAATTTGCCCACGATGAACCCCAAATCAACTCCTGGCAGGACCCAAGATCCTAAAATTCTTTGCTTACTTTTATTGGTCAGGCTTCTGAAACTGCATTGGGTTTTAGGGGTTTCTTCTTGCGCAAAGATGTTAAGAAACTCTGTAAACTAAAAGGATTATGAATTTACTTTATTTAAAATAATAATACCAATACACGGCAGTACTTTTCGGAGTTTCACAAAAGGGGAGGTTCTCAAAAGTAACCAAATAATGATAATAACAGTAATATTATTAATAAATTACCAGGCATTTATTGAACTATGTATATAAGTTCCAAGTACTTTATAAGAATTACCTCATTTATTTATTTCTACTTTACTGATGAGGAAACAGTTTAACGATCTTCCCCAGAGTCATATAACTAATAATTGGTACAATCAGAATTTAAATCTAGGCCATCTGTCATTGGTGTCTGAGTTTCTAATCATTCCATCATACTCGACAATGCTCTTATGTTATAATTTTAAAAAATATATGTATATTTACAAAATTTATATATTATAGAATAATTAAATACCTATTAGTTTTAAAAATTTAACTGTATCACTGTACAGGCAGAAGAACTACAAACTACCATCCTTTTCTGAGCTCCTACTATGTATCAGGTACTCCTCTTGGCAATGTGCATATATTACCTCCATTCCTCATCAGAAACCTGCAATAAAAAAAATATCTCCATTTTATATACGAATAAATGGAGCCCAGAGATTTTTAAATAACTTACCTAGGCTGTATTTAAACAATAGTATGAGCAATACACATGATTGCAAAACATGTTTTTTTTTCAGTGCTACTATGTTATTTTTTCAAGTAGTTTTTAAGGTGTAGCTGTAGTTTTATTTTAAAATGACTAGGGACCAAATCTCTTTTCATAGCCCCTGATCGTACTTTTCTACTAAAGTTGAAAGGGTAGAGGAGATCAAAGGGTAAAGGGTAAAGGGGATATGGTGATGAAAGGAGTTTTGACTTTTGGATAGTGAACACACAATGCAATATACAGATGATGTATTATTGAATGGTACACTTGAAACATATATAATTTTATTAACCAATGTCACCCCGATACATTTAGTAAAAATTAGTTAAAAATGAAGTTATTAATGAGATTCAAGTTATTAGAAGTATTGTTTACAGAGAACCTGAATAAAATATACAAATTACCTGAAGGGAAGACAGTGGTTTATCTTTCTAATTTTGGTTACTATATTAGTTGATTAACTTGATTTTCATTCTTTAATATTTGAATCAATGAAAAGTGAATGAATGAATGAATGAGCAAATGGGACAACCTAACATCTATTGAATGTCTTGTAGGAGTAGGCAGTGTGCAAAGTGATTTCATATTCTGATTTTATGTTCTTTCCACAGAATTTCTACAGTTAAGTGACTGTTTTTATTACTGCTATATTTAAGGATGAGGGATCTGAGTCTTAAGATAGTTTAAGTGAATTGCTCAGAGTTTCAGCTAGTGAATGAGATATTTGGAATAGAGCCCAAGGACCTTCAGCTCCAAATTTTGAGCCGTTTCATCCATGATTAAATTTATCTTAAAAATTTTTTTAGTAGTGTTTAGATGCAAAAGAATATTTTAGATATATCGGTAGGAAATATAGAACAATCATATAAGTAGCACCAAGTATCCATGCCCCAGATTCATAAATAAAATATTTATTTTATTTAAAAACTTTAAATTTCACCAAGTGCCCTTCACATCCTATCCCTTTCTTTCTATCTTAGAGGCTTTCTTTATAGTTTTATATTATTTATATTCTTAAATAATGCATTATTTAGATATGCACACTTTTGAATGTTAAACCAATAAAATCAAACTTTATGTGTTATTTCCTCTCTTTGCTTCACATTGTTCCTGAAATTCAACCATGGCATCGAATAAAGTTGTAGTTAATATCTTTTCACTGTTGTATAATATTCCATTATAAAACTGCCATAATTTGTTTATTCACTTTACTTTTGATGAATATTTGAGTGTGTTTTTCTTTTCTTTTCTTTTTTTGCTACTACAAAGAGTGATGACAAGAACATGTGATATACATCTCTTAGAGTATATCAAAATGTCATAGATTTATAAGATTTTCATATTTTTGGTCTGTTAGATAATACCATATTGCTTTCTCAAGATAATGGAGCAATTTATAGTTCATCTTATTCTGAACATTGTATAATTATTCAGCTTCCCTTATATCCTCACCAATATTTAATATTGTTATACTTTAGTTTTTACTAATATGATTGGTCTGAAATTATATATCATTGTAGTCTTTGTTATTGATAAGTTTGAGCATCTTTTTATTTATTTATTTATTTTTGGCATTTCCTTATTTGTGAAGTACCAGTTCATTTTTTACTTTTGCCCACATTTTCTATTGGACAATTTGCCTTTTTCTTATCAATTTGTAGGCATTTTTATACATTCTGGATGTTAAATATTTTCATTTAATCTATTGAAAATAATTTCTTCCAACTTGCCCAGTACTTTCACTTATAGGGACTTGTGATGTATGGAAGTTCTTAATTTTAGTATATTTGTATACTAAATTTATCTCTTTATGCTTTATACAAAAGGCAATCTTCCTCAATCAAAAGTAATGAGATGGTAGTGCTCAACGTTTTATAGTTTTGCCTTTTGCATTTACATATTTAATCCAGTTAAAGTTGATTTTTGCTTATGAAGTTATACAAGGGTCCAGTTAATTCATATTTTTCTTTGTAGATAACCAGTTGTTTCAGCTTTATTTATTTTCAAGCCTTTTTTTTTTTTTTTTTTTTTAAATCAAGGCTCTGCAGTCCAAGTTCTGTATAAATCTAGTTTCCATGTATGTGTAGATGTGTTTCTGGGCTCTCTATTCTTTTTTACCAGTTAGTCTATTTCTGTGATAGTACAATTTTTATGGTGTATAGTAATACTTGATATCTGGTAAGGCAAATCCAATTACTTTGCTCATTTTAAGCACTGTTTTCCTCTAATTGTAACTTTGATCTTCCTCATAAATTTTAAAATCAGCTTGTCAAATTTCCTCAAAATCTGTTGATATCTTGACAAGAATTGAATCACATCACTAGAACAATTTGGTGAGAATTTACATCCTTAGGCTATTGTGTTTTTCTTATTAATTTGCAGACCACGCCTTTGGTATGGTTTTCTATTTCAGTCTTTGAAAATCTTTTCCTCAATATAATTTTATTCATACATTTTGTACAAATATTGCTTAATTCCTTGGTACTTTACTTTCTTTTTATTGAAGCCAATATAAAAGTTATCTTTTAATAATTACCTTTATAAATGTTTTTTGGGCATGTATCAAATTGCAACTCATTTTTTAATCCTTTTAAAATAAGCTTTATGTTTTAGAACAGCTTCAGTTTACAGAAAAATTGGCAAAATAGTACAGAGAGTTCCTGTGATTCTTGCACCCAGTTTCTACTATTACTAATTTCTTATGTTGGTATAATACATTTGTTATAATTAATGAACCAGCATTACATGCTATTCTTAACTAAATATAAACTTTATTCAAATTTCTTTAGTTTTTACATAATGTTTTATTGTCTATTCCAGGATGTCACCAGAATACCATATTACTTTTAGTAACCATCTCTCCTTAGGTTCCAATTGGCTCTGACAGTTTCTAGGGCTTTCCTTATTTTGATGATCTTAACAATTTTGAAGAGTACTGATTAGGTATTTTGTAGAGCTCTCTATTGGGATTTGTCTGATGTTTTTCTCATGACTATAGGTTTTCAGGAAGAAGATCATAGACGTGAAGTGCTATTTTTTATTCCATTTTATCAAGAGTACATAGTGTGGAAATTCACCTTGGTAGCCTGGCTGAGGTAGTTTGTCAGATTTCACCTGTAAAATTACTTTCTCGGGTCTTCTTACCATACTGTACTCTTTAGAGCAAAGGCACTATACCTAGCTCTAGCCTAAGGAGCGGGGAGTCATACTCCACCTTCTTAAGGGTTGAATGTCTTTATAATTTGGACTTCGGCACAGGAGACTATCTCTTCTACCTCATGGATTTATTTATTTCATAATTTATTCATATAAACATGGACTCTTGGATATTTAATTTATACTTGTGTTATGATTTAATAGTAGTTTATTTTTATTGTTGCTAAAATTGTTTCATCTTTGGTCATTGGGAACTCTTTCAGTTGGCTAATGTGTCCCTTTGACATATACCATCACTGTGAACATTTATTTACCTGAGCATTGCCTTTATAACTGACTTTTTATATATTGATTTTGTATCCAGCTACCTTGCTAAAATGCATTAGCAATTCAAATAATTTGCTTATTTTATTTTATTTTTTAACTTGTTTTATTTTTTTTTTTTATTTTTATTATGGTGACATTGGTTAATGAAATCCAGTAAGTTTCAAGTGTACAATAATTTGCTTTTTAAAACAACCTTGTTATCTGCAAATAATGACAGGTTTTCTTTCTTTCAAATTATTACAATTCTTATACATTTTACTTATTTATTTTGCCTTGTTGCACTTAACTAGGACCTTTAATATGATGCTGAATTGAAGTTGTGATAGGGAACACACTTGACTTATTCTGGATGGTTCAGGGAATAAGTTCAACATTTCGTCATTGAAAGTAAAATGTTTGCTTTTTTTTTTTTATCCTTTATCAAGTCAAAAAAGTTTCCTTCCATCCCTAACTTGCTGCCTTAGTTTGTTTGTCCCAGAAACAGACTCCGAAACAATGTTTTAAATGCAACAGTTTATTTGGGAAATAATTTTGGGAAACACCATAAGGGAAGTAAGTGATCAGCGAATTAGAGAAGAAAACCAATAAATGGTGTTACTACTGGGAATCAGTGTAAAACCCACTCCTTAGAGTTCCTTGAACTGAGAGATGAGAGAGCTAGGAATCCTTGGTTGAGAGCTACTGAGAGGGAGTAGGGGGATAATTCTTTGGCACTTCTGGTTTGCTTTATGGGCCACGAAGCAAGAGAAAGTTCTTAGGCAGATACTGGCAAGTGGAAGTCTGAGTGTGCTGAAGTGAATGCAAGAGCACATGGGCACCAACAGCATCTGCTCTATTTGCAATGATAGAGCTTATATTTTGCTGCTTGTTACAAATAGATGTTGGATTTATCTAATACATTGCACTTATTAATGGCCATTTGATTTTTCTGCTCTAATCTGATTTATTGATTAATATTGAATAATTATTATTTTACATCATATTATTATTAATTGGCTTTTGAATGCTAAATGATTTTGAATTCCTGGGATAAATCCAATGTTTTCTTTAGGATTTTTGCATCTCTGTTCATGAAATAAGATTGGCTTTTATGATGGTTTGGTTTCAAGACTATAGCAAATCTCATATTATGAGTTGGAACTTGATTTATTCCAAGCTCATGCTCTTTCTACCACACTGGTGTTTTTCATATACTATGAGGACAGTGGCATGTAGAATTATAAGTTAACATGATGTGGGAATATTGGCAATAGAAAACTCTGGGTAGAATTGGAGTCCACATATGTGTGTCATCCCCAACAGCATTGCTGATTAGGAAAAGAGAACAGATATATATGTTATTTTTTTAAAATCTGTATTAGTTCGTAGTTTTTTCTTCTTGACAATTGGTTCTGCTTTAGAGTCCCCTCCTTTAAAAATACCTAAATTATGTTAAACATCACCTTTCAAATCTTTGGAAGACAACTTTATATCTCTACTTCCTCCAGGCTTAAATTGATAATATCACTCGTCTTCTCCAATTATTATATTTGTAAAGTTGCCTGGTATAGAACTGTGGAATAGCCACATAGAGCTATATCAAAAACTTTCAGAAGGCAGTATGAGTGATCTTGAGTTTTTGCATTAGATCACCTGCTCAGTGTCTCTACATTAAGCAACACCATTTAGAAAGCCAAATTTACAAATATATTTAATTCTAGAAAATAATACACATTTTACAATGACAGTACTATAAGTCAGGACATGAGGCAACATATTACATATTCTGTTTTATGACTTTGTAGTCATAATTATCTTACTCAATTTACTATTGTTTTCAGATTAAATATTCTAAATGGGCTTTATTTTAGATCCCAATCTTAACTAAACTAAACTAAAAGATGACCTTAATAAAAATGAGTGTTTTTGAAATCAAACAGAGACTTTTTTTACCACCTATTTTTCTCCTTAAGCATGTTGTGAATTTTTGATTTCCATCCTCTAACTCCCACATTCAGCTGGACTGTTGACCCATCTCTCCTTACTGAGTCCTGCAGAGCCCAGGCGCCCATATGGTTGTTTTCTTTAGTAATGCCTGTCTTACTTTTTTCTCTTAGACCCGTTTACTCTCATTCAATTTTAGGTCATCTGGGTCTATGTCCCATTTACAGGATAGCCCTGGATACATTTACGAAAATGCTAAAGCGTGAATTTACTCTCCTTTTATTTGGTCTGTTCCTCCAGCCTCTTATTTCTTGCCTCTTTCCTTTTCTGGTGATCATTTTCCTGTGCCTTCAGAATGAAATACCTTCCTCCCCACCATCACATTTTGCAGTCTTAAGATATTTTTCATAAATGACTAGTTACTTCAATCTCACATCAACCTCTTCCTGCATTTAAAATTTACAAAAAATTTCAAAGCTTTAAGCTGAAGTCATGCAGATATGTTAGTATTTTATCGTGTAACTTAAGGTTCTTCAAGTATACATCTTGTGGTCTCTTGAAGTCGTATCCTAAATTATTACCCATTTGGCTCCTCTTCTCAAGCCTGCATGTGCCAGCGTCCTTACAACCCTGAATGCTCATGACAGACTCAACTTGAGTCCCAAACTTCACTAAATATAGGGTGCTGTTCAATGGCAAACTATCCTATAATCAGATCAACATTTTCTTATCTTGGACACTAGAAAGTAAATTTCCTTCCTGCTAATATTTCTAATTTAAAAATCAAGATCCAGACCAAAGAGAAATAAAAAGATATCACATGACTTAGGCTCAGTATCTCATAGGAACAACAGGACTATTTTTACCTGGCAGCCTTACTGAGACCCTCAGGCACAGAGAAAAACAAGAGAGGTTTTCGAATTTTAGCATATGTAAGGATTGACTCAAGAGCTCTTTTAAAATGTTAATTTCTACTTATCTCTCCATCTTCCATTAAGATTCAGCAGGTTTTGGTTTGGTTTCTAGAATCTGTGTTTCCAACTAGTGCCCTGGGCGATTGTGATGCTGGTGGCCCACCTAGCAGAGTTACAGAAACTCCCTTAGTTGATGACAAAATGAGTAGGTAAAGGGCTCTCAAGCAGTTCTCTAATGATTTATGGGTAGTGGGATTTATAGCAAGAAGGACTTTAACCTGATTTCACTGTTTCTAGCAGTTCTGGGCTGTACAACACAGAAAAAATGAGCATAAACCCCTGGGCATTGCTTTCCTAAGAATATACTGGCATTAGCCCTGTCCTGTGCTGCAGGAGAGGGAACTTGAGGAATAAGTTAGCCAAATCTCAATATATCATTATTCCACTTCAACCCCAATTGGAGTGCCCTCCAATCTACTTCTGATGCCAACCAGTCAGAGTCAGTGCTGACCCCAGAAGATAAGGGCTCAGTCTTCCACAAAACTGCCTGCACTTCAGGTGCCAGCCACAGTAAAGCTCCCAGCCCATCAGTACTTCTGACCAACTGACTATAGTCTCAGGGATTCCTACAATCACCCAAGGTTCAATATTTCCTTAGAATAACTCACCAAAAAAAGCCATACTTATTATTACAGTTTTATTATAAAGGATTCACATTGGTTAGGTCTGGGAGAGTCCAGGACACAGACATTTTGTGATTGTGATTTATAATAAGAATGTCCCATTTCTGGCAGGGACCTCCTAAAACAATTGAAATTTCCTGTGATGAGAACAATTAAGGTGTCTTTTGTTATATTAATGAAGTGCCTTTTGGGAGGCACCTAAGGATGGCTGCTGGTTGACAGGGGTCCCAAACATGTGATTAAAGGGTTAGAATGTTCAGTTTGATCCTTGACATCTGGGGAGAGGATAGGGGCTGGAGATCTAATTAATTGCCAATGATCCATCATTTTATTAATTAATACTATGTAATAAAGCCTCCATAAAACCCCAAAAGAAGAAGGTTAGATCTTCTGGATTAATGAACATATGGAGATTTGGGGAGAGTGGCATGCTTGGAGAGGTCATGGAACAACCCTGTGCCTTTTTCCAAACACCTTGCCCTGTGTAACTCTTTCATCTGGATATTCCTGAGTTATATCTTTTTATAATAAATCAGTGATCTACTAAGTAAACTGTTTTCCTGAGTTCTGTGAACAGCTCTGCCAAATTAATCAAAATTCTTGCTTTATAGCCAGTTGGTCAGAAACACAGGTAACAACCTGGACTTGCTTTTGATTGACATCTAAAGAAGAGAACAGTCTTGTAGGACTGAGTCCTCAACCTGCCGAATTTGATGCTATTTGATAGGTAGTGATCAGAACTGAATTGAATTAGAGGGCACCCAGTAGGTGTCAGAGAATTGCTTGGTATGAGAAAAACAAAAAACAAAAAAACTCACGTTGGAATTGAAATCAGAATTGTTACCTTCTATGACCTCTCCCTATGAAATAAAGTCATGTCACCCTCCCAGTACTCAGTATGTTCACCAATCAGCTCCACAGAGTCTAGAGATTTTATTGGGGTTTCATTATGTAGACATGATTGACTCAGTCATTCACTATGAGATTGAACTCAATTTTTGCCCTGCTCTTCTTCTGTGGTGGTAGGGCTGGCCCTAAGTTCTAACCCTCTAATCAAGTAGTTGGTCTTTCCCATGATCAGATCCCATTTTGAAGCTATCTAGGGGCCCACCATGAGTCACCAATAGCATAACAAAGACACCCTATCATTCTGGAAATTCCAAGGGTTATGAAACTCTATGTCAGGGACTAGGAACAGAGACCAGATATACTCCTCCTTAAACCAGTCATGAAAGGCAGCAATGTGTACCTGTAGTGTGCATCTCCGTGTGTCATATACATCCTGCTGGAATCTGAAACCACAGAAACGAGATTGATGAAAAGGATCTGGAGCATCCTCTTGGGTACAGTGCACTTAAGGTGTAAAGTCCGAGAGCTCCCTGACAAGCATTCTAACAAATAGACCCTTTCATCTTGAGAAAGTTTTGCAGAATTTCTGCATGCAACCTTCCACTGCTTCCCATTTTCCTCTTCATTTAATTTTTACTTTTTTTTTTTCCTATTTCGGCTTTTTTTTTTTTTTTCAGTACCCTAATTGGTTAGAACAGACTGAAAAACCGTATGAGCCCATTAGGACCTTAATCACCTGTTAAAGATGAGAACATCCAGTGAGGGACAACAGCATTTAATCCTTTGAGGGGAACTAATTGAAATTTCTCTTTTGAATCCATGCCCAAATAGGTTCTGTGAGGACATCAAACACAGAAACCTGGACTCAGACATCAGCAATACTAATGGGCTTAGGGAGAAGGTAAGAGACAAAGAAGCTACCCAGTGACAGGAATGAGACGTTCAAGTCCAGTTCATTGCTTTCCTTTCCTCCTGAGCAGAGGCCTGTGTACTATAAATTTTTAGAACGAAAAGAACTATATAGATGCAGAGAAACATTATCATAATTACTTTTTGCATAGAAATATTTTTAACTAATGTTAATTTAATAAGAGCTGCTGTCAAGGGAGAAAAGGCAAATCATTTAAAGCAAAAGTTTGTTCTGATGTTCTCTGGTTTAATGTTTCCCATCTTGTTCTGCTGGATATTTCATAGACTCTGAAACAGCCCGTTAGTGTAGCAAGCCTCTTACTCCCAGAGATAACATTGGGCAATGCCTTCTGCCAGATATTGTGCTTAATTTTGCACAAAATAGGGGGAGAGAAGGCAGTCTCTGTCCTCAAGGAGCTTACAGTCTTTAGGGGAGTGGAGATCTAGGCACATGGACAACTAGAAAAATACTAGGCAGAATGAGATTTGGGTGCAAGCAAATTATGTGGATACAAAAAGCAGAGCTTAGATAATTCCAAAGAGAGACACAGAAGCTCCTTTCTGGGAGGGTACACTTGAGCATGTGCTAAGAAGGATGTGTAGAATTGTCATTGGGTTACAGAGGAAAGGGCATTTCGAGGTCCAGGAAAGAGCCTGAACAAAGGCAGGGCATCCTGAAAATGCATAAAATGAAACATGTAAACATCATGAAGTTTTGCCACGTAAGTCATTCTGATAAATTACATTCTTTAAAGAACTCTGCAATGAATCTTTCTGGGTTGGAAATGCTTTCTCATTCCTTTTTTTTTTTTTTTTAACAACGATTCTCAAATGTGGTTCGTTGACCATCATCAGCAATCAGCAGTATCAACTGGGAACATTTTAGATATGTAAATTCTCAGACCCAATTTCAGTCCTACTGTGCGAGACTCTCAGGGGGTTGGTCTAGTAAATGTTTAACAAGCAATGCATACAATTCTGATTCATGTTAAGGTTTGAGACTACATGAGTCAACTTGGGAATTGTCTTTCTCCTTTCTGGTCAATTCTCCTTTACCCTGATTGCATGGCTATTAAAATTCTTCCTCCTCTTACTTAAGTTTTCTATCTATTCCCAACATTCTTTCAGACAATATCTTACTGTGCGGAGGGAAACAAATGTTATCAGGGAGGAAACGTTCAGCTATTCTTACAGTCCACAATTCAATCACATTTAAGGGCCTTTCTTCACCTCCTTTCCCTTATGTTTCACAGCAAAGAGTGCTCCTCCTCTACAAGTCTAATGGTTCTTTTCATCACGTCTTGGAGTTCACTCCTTCCACAAAGTCTCTCAGACTTTGCTGTACCAATCATCCTCTCTCTCATGCATCTCATTATTTCATCTCTCTTTTCTTTCTGGCCTAGTTCTCTCTGCTTATAAATGCAGTCAATCTCAAACAAACAAACAAATAAATAAACAAATAAATAAATTTACCAACTACAAAAATCTTCCTTTGCTCAGAAAAATAAAATTGAAGCCTAAATTTAAAGATAAATATCTGTCTTTGTTTTAATTTTTTAAAAAATTAATTAATTTATTTATTTTTATGGTGACATTGGTTAACTAAATCCAATAAGTTTCAGCTGTACACTTTAACACTAAGTCATATATATGTTTACTGTGTTCATTGCCCATAGCTAGATTTCTTTCTGTCACCAAAATATCTGTTTTAAGTGGCTCCCTGCTTGATACTGGTAACTTAGATGAGTTC
This sequence comes from Pteropus alecto, assembly GCF_000325575.1. Classification (NCBI taxonomy): domain Eukaryota; kingdom Metazoa; phylum Chordata; class Mammalia; order Chiroptera; family Pteropodidae; genus Pteropus; species Pteropus alecto. The sequence continues at coordinate 5,757,355 of NW_006439192.1, forward strand.
CACTATTGACTATATCATACCTATAGTTAAATCTCTAATTTCCATCCTAAAGTCAAACCCTATTTACAGCTGTTCATTGGACATTTGTATATAAAACCTAGACTCTTTATCTTCTTAAACTCATTTTTTAATTCTTAATTCACGGAAACTACTCAATATATCAAGCCTTTTCAATATTTTTATTTCTTCCAAATCCCACATTTATTTTGCTCCCAATGCTTATAAATTTCACCTCATAAATTATTATAAATTCTGTCTTATTTAGTTGCATATCTGGTAGCATGATACCATGCTGAATGACCCTCCTGCTGTTAAGACATCCTTGTACCTTAAAAAAAAAAAAAAAATAGAACACACACACACACACACACACACACACACACACACACACAGTTTATCATGGCCAAAATCAGAAGGGGAAGAAAAAAAAAAAACACAGGGACTTCAGATATTGAATTTACTAAATACAGAATATTTTTGAAAATTATGTATTATGAAATATGTATTTAATATATTTAAAGACATAAAAGAGTTGATTCAAAACTACAAATAAAAAGCAAAAGACTATAAAATTACTAAATAAATTTCAAAAAGCACCAAATAGAACTTCTATAAGTTAAACATATAATTGGAATCAAAACCTTAATAGAAGAGTTAAACAGGAGATTAGGCAGTGCTAAAGAGAAAATTAGAGAATTAGAAAATATTTCTGAAGAAATTCTCAAGACTGAAGCCCAGAGAAAAATAAAAAATATATATAAAAAAGAGAATAAGAAGTGTGAAATAAATAGAGAGCTCTATTATGTGTCTAATTGATCTCCAGAAGAAGAAAGATATAATGAGGTTTATACAATATTCCGAGAGAGAAAAGGCAGAAATATTTAAGAGTTGATTAAAACTTCTAATCCTTAGACTGGAGAACTTAAAAATCATAAGGTGTAGAAATAAGAAATCTATTTCTTATTTAGTATATTATGATATACTAAACAGAAAAACCAAGATATGATCTTAAGAGTAAGGAAAGATAAATTAACTCAAGAGAAAGACACAGTGACATATGATTCTCAGTGAAAACAAGCTCAAGTTCATATATGGATTCTTATATATGAAACAAACAAACTCAAATATTCTCACACCAATTAAGTAAGTGGGCCTGGAAGATAGGAAGTTGCACTTCCCACTCTTGAAATAAAAGGGGAACCAGCAAGCAGCGGCGCAATGAAATTCCCTCACAACACCATTTCGAAGGAGTGGGGCTACACCTTGCCCATGCCAGAAGGATTAGCAGACAATATTTGAAGATAATGGCTGGAAGCCCCCCAAATTTGATGAAAGACATGAATATTAACATTAAAGAAGCTCAACGAATTCCAACTAAGGTGAACTCAAAGCCATCCGTACCAAGACACATAAAAGACAAAAACTCAAATTATGAACATATTCATAGTCAAAATGTAATTTTAGCTGGCAGTCTACAAAAAATTCTCCCTCTGATGGAGCTAACATTGTTACCACTGTCCTATATTCCCTCTACATACTAACACACAGCCAGGAAAGCACAATAACCATATTATCTTTCTCCCCCACTCCTCCAGCTTCATCTATTCCTTCATCATTTCTCATCTGATTTATTGTGCATAACTACAGCCCTTATTCTCCCTCTTTACTTTGCATTCCACCTTGCTGCCCACTGTATCATTCCCACACCGTCCAAAAGAACCCATTAAACTATAATTATGGTCCTCTTCTACTTAACTTTTCTGTTGATTCCCTATTATAAACACAATTAGTTGCAAATTTTTACATTAGCATTCAAGGCCCTTTTCTCTTTTTACAGTTTTCTTCAGTTCCCTTAGGCTCCTAGGAACTTCACTGAACTTATCACCATACCCTGAATTCACAGGCTTTTTCATGCCTTTGAAAATATTGTCCTTTCTATAGGATCTCTCCTCCACATCCTGTACACTTCCTTCTTTGCCTATTAGCCTCTGTATGAGTATGTTTGGGCTCCATAAAATAATATAAAACAAAACAAAAAATAAATAAACAAAAACCACCAGATATAGTGGCTTACACAACAGAAGCGTATTTTCTTGTGGTTTTGGAGGCTGGAAGTTCAAGATCAAGTTCTTAGCAACATTGGTTTGTAGATGGCTGCCTACTTGCTATGTCCTTACATGATGTTTGTTTGTTTGTTTGTTTTACTCTGTGCATGTGCACTTGTGGTGTCTCTTCCTTTTCTTATAAAGAAAACAGTCCCACTGGATTACAGTCTCACTTTATGACTCTACTTAACTTTACCTCCTTAAAGGCCCTATCTCCAGGGTGGGGGATAAGGGGAGACACAGTTCAGTCCATAAAAACCTCTTCTTATCTTTTAGCATCTAATTTATCTGAAATATTCTTTGAATTCTTTTCTGAAGATCTTCAGCACCATTCTATCTTTCCCTGAAGGCTCACAGAAAATTTTCCGTAACAGGGTGACTGTACCCAAAACAGTGAGTTGTAGTGCACTTGCATGGACCTTAGGGACTGTGAGCCCTTTGGAGACAGGATCACATTGTCTACTAATTTCAATCCACAGAATCTAGAATGCCTGTCTTATAAAATTACTCAATAAAAGTGATAGTAGTAGATTAAAAAATACATACAAAACTATAAAGTATTAATTTGATCTATTGTGGTGTTGTTTATAGTTTAAAGTAGGACTCTCCTTTAGGCAAAACGACTCTATCAGTATACACTACCTTCTGTGAAAGTGATTAAAATTTACCATCCATGTATGCACACCTACCAAATCTCTGGTTCCCATGGTAACTGGACAACTTTTACATTAGGTATGTAGACACTGTTCTAAAGGGTGTGGGTGAGTAGAAGTAACTCCTGTAGGCAGCATATTCTTTGTTCCTCATTCATAATGCATGGATATTATGAAGGATTTTTCCCCTTAGGATTAGGTAACTATAGGTAGTTACAGTAGTCGTCTTTTAGGATGCGTTTGCCTCTAATATACCCCAAGTAGCCTTCCAAAGTAGCTTTTCTTCTTGCATATGCCTTTCTCCCATCCTGTGATCCTTCATTTTTGTCCTGTTCGTAGAATTGCAGATCAAGATGAAGGAAATTTGGAAGTCACTGGTGTTTTACTTCTTTAAGAGTTTCTACAAAGATGTAATTTAGCTTTTGGAGCAGTCCGAGTTTTCAAAAGTGAGTTCTGTTAGAAGGGATTCTTTCAGATATAGAGAGGTGGGGAAAACTAAAATCCTCCTCATTTCCATTGTCATTTATGACAAACATGAAATTAAAGGAAGCCTACAATAGCCTGTTTTAAAATATAAGTTTTATACTAGATTTATAGGGGTAGTCACTTCATAAGTTATAGAAATGTTTAATCACTATGTTGTATATCTGAAACTAATATAATACTGTATGCTACATGTATTTGAGAAGTTTTTAAAAAATAAAATAATAAAATGCAGGTTTTATTATTATTCGAGTAGGAGGAGGCCAACAAATCAACAGATGATTGCCATTGGAAAGATAATTTGTTATTCACAGTTTCCAAGGGTTGGGGGGAGGCACAGGAAAGTACTATCAGGAGGCAGAGGGAATGAGGCAAAAATCTGGACAAGAGCCTTTATTATCATTTCTGTAGGATGAAATCGGTGTGATAAGGTATGCAGACTTAGGCTTGGCTAGTTTGAATAGTTTCAGGAGGCTCTGGGGCATAGGGGCTCTCCCTGGTTGTCTAGTATATGGCTCTGAGAGGATTAAGTCTAATAGATAGTGTCCCTGAGTGTCAGAGTCTGATGGAGGAAGTTGTTAGGGATGTGGACTCTGGATTGGTTGGTTTGTATATAAAAGGTGGGCTCACAAGCAAGTTATTTACTATCTCTAAGAATTGGCTAGCCCTGGGAGGTCCGTCCAAGGTCATCAAGGCCCCAGATAGCAAAGCATTAGAATAAAAGACATGCTTAATACACAACCCACGAAACTCAAACACAAATTTACTTAGGAAGTTTTCGATCTTTGTCAGAGAAAAAAATAAAAGATAAAAGAAATTAGCAGCATGAGTTACAGTGGGGTAGACGGTAAACTAAACATTCCTTACAAAAAAGTTGTGTTCAATCTTCAAAAAGCGGTTAGTAAAACAGGTCTACATGGAGAGGAAATCAGTGGATACATCTGCTATAGACAGCGACAGCACTCCCTCTCCATTAATCCAGCTCATGCTATTCGTTATGGCATCATCTTCTGTGAATGAGCTCCTTTAATTTTATATGTTAAAAAAAAAAAAAAAAAAGTTGCTATAATACCTTGCAGCTTTTGCTTCCTCTAACATGAAGATTAGAAAACCCTGATTTTTTTTTTATTAAGCAATAAACTGAAACTTCGAAAGTTTCAGTTTATTGTACTCCTGGTGGGAGTTTAGTACAATAATGAACGAGTCGATAAAGCTCACCTTGGACCATCACTTGATTTGATGAGGGTGATTTCCACATTTCCATTCCAAGCGGTCCTTTCTGGACTGGTACATTTCTTCTCTGCTGTATGTCCCTTTGGCACCCTGTGAAGCAGCTGTTTATCTGATTCTTTCTGCACACTCGTTGCTGCTGAGAAAATGCATTGCACATCCTGATTCGCATGTGCTGCCTTGAATTATCTTGCCGTTTTACTACTTGCTGGAAAAACTGCATCTCAGCAGTGCCCCAGCTCCCCTGGGAAAGACATCCATCAACACAGACCTGTTTTTCCCTTTAGGTGCCTGTCCATTTTTGTGCTTCTTATTAAGCCTCATAGGTTTCTATTCATCAAAATCATGCCAAGGAAGCCTTGAATTGTTTTTGAGGTGCATATTCAGCAGAATGCCAAGGAAGAACAGAGACACACAGAGGGAGTATTGAAGAATGTGCAAATTAGACTATCTATTTTTATTCAAAAGACTCAAAAATGCTAAGGCATGGATTTGAGTATTAAATAAAACTCATTTCTGACTTATTAGAAGCTCCTCGCCTACCTTACTCTGTCATTAACCATGACCAAAATATAAGATTAAGAATATCCTAAGGCTTGTGATTCAGCAGGGAAGGATGCATGGACTTTTGTTTATCTCTCTATCTGCCTATCTCCATAGAATGCCTAACATGTTTGGGATAAATGTGAGTGGGAAAATGTCACTTGTCATTTTAGAAGAAAATGGTGCTGAGATGAGAACTATGACCTAACTTCACCTTAGAAATCACTTAGAACTTGAGTATATGACCAATATAATAGATTACCTAGGAACTGAACTGTAATTAGGTTTGGGAAGATGATAATAGGTATATCATTTTTAGAAGAAATAACTACCTGGTGATGAGAACATGTAACTGCAACTCCACTGTCGCTGGAGGGGGTTGTGGTCATTGATGGGGAGCCAGAAGACAAGATGCTTCTCCTGAGGGTAAAAGTAATCAGTATACTTGACCTGTTAAAAAACAAGAGCACCAAGTCACTTGCTAATAGCTATGGGCGTGCCCGTATGTGTTTAATTTTTTTTGGAGAATATGCTGGCCTTGATTAAAGGCTCAACTTAAGTGGGGAAGCAGACAGTTGTATTTGAGAATAGGCAAGTCTAATTCAGATAGTAATCACGTGCAAAGTTCAAAAGTCACTAGGCTTAGTGGTTGACATAAAGAATGTATTTTGCTTAAAGTGGAAGAGTGGCATCAGACTACAGGCCAGAAGGACTGTGTTTCCTTGGGGAACAAAGAAACACTGAGAGGGAGAGTTTCGAGTGGATATAATCTTGGCTTTCTCTTTGGTAAAGTTTAAAAATTGCCTTCTACACTTACTATTCTCTTTGTCTATAGAATGTTACCTTGATAAATGTGATAAGCATTGACAGTGGTGCCCAGGCTTCCCTTTGACTGACCGAAGAGGAGAAACAGAGGGAATGCATCTGGAGTTCTTATTGCTGGTCACTAGCTCCCCAGGGAGACCAGCTGACACAAACGAAAAGAAAACCTAGCACGGATTTTTTTTCCATCTTGACATAGTGTGGTTTTTCTAGAATTTGGTTTCTGGCTGTGTGGTTTTGAGTTGATGCTCTCTCCATTATGTTATATATAGTGCTGGATATTGGCAGCACATGAAAGTAGTTCCAGTCTCCAGAGACTTACTGAAAGTAACCTCTGCCTAGATCCACCTATTTCCTTCAGTTCAGCTATGGTTATGCTTTCTGGAAATATATATGCTGCAATTATTCAAGTTACTCAGAAGCAAATATAGCATTTGCAAATAAAGGGCCTGTGAGATGAAATTTGAAATTCTAAAATGGAGTCAAACAGAAAAGAATTGAAAGAGATTGTTTGGTTGATTATATTCATATAGGTTTAAGGATTTGTGTTAGAATGCCTGTATTCTCCCTACCCAGACATAATCTGTGCTCCGTGATTATTTTGCTCAGTTGAAAAGATATCTGCGCATTTAAAATTCCTAAACTTGTGTCATATTGCACCAGATAAGATGGGTAATAAAAAAAGGTTAAAAAAAAAAAAAAAAACCATTGACAGAAAGGACTTGAAAGCTAGGGAAATAGTCTTTTGGAATAAATTTCCTTTTTATTTCCTTCAATATATGCCAGTGAGAAGTTACCCTTAGAAAAAATGGCACCTGAGGAAGCCTGGGGGTGTCAGAGGATCTCTGGTTTAGTTCAGATGTACATTCAAATTTTCCCCTCACCTGTCTCCTCACTAACATCACCGAACACTCAACAAACATTTTGTACTTAGTGCTTTTCAAACTAAGGCAAACATGAGCATAAGCTTGGCTCTCTCTTTGGGCAATGTTTGCAGATTACTTTCTTTACCTAATATTCTCTTTGTTTCTAGAATTTTCCTTGACAAACAAGGCAGTGAAAACTGCCTACTCTAAGTGAAAACAAAGTTTGCTGTCTCAGAACTGGAGATCACTCTGCTTTCTTGCATTTTCCTCACTCTTATCAAGGGGATTCTTATTCTGAACAGTTTGTTCCACTACAAGCCATGTGAGTGGACTAGAAGTCAGGAATATGATCTGCTCCTACACCATAACTAATTAGGTGCATGAAGCTGCCTTCTCAGAGAACTCACTTTCTCATCTCTTCAATAGAGAGTTTTATCTCTAGGTTTTTCGTGTTGGTTGTTCTCTCAGAAAAGAAGTATCAAAAATTAAAGAGTGAAAATGGAACACTTACTTTATAGATGGAGTCACTTTCACAAAGGAGATTGCAATAGAAATTTGCCATTTTAATCCACAGACCTCATAAGAATGGCTGAGGAAATATGTCTTGTTCCCAGTCTTTTCAACTGTGTCTTTTTGGAAGAAAGCAAGTTCTTTTGCTAGAAAATGGTTGCTCATAGAGCCTTATTTTAAGATAAGTTTTGAGGCTATGGATCACTAGAAGAAGACATAAAGTTTTCTTATTCTATGTGCATTTGTTGCTCTAATGAATATGTGTATACACGTGTGTGTGTATTTAATCCATTTGCAGATGGAATGATTTAAAACACTGCTGCTTATCTGAGTGATAATCTCTTTGTGGGATTTGCAAGGCTTGGAAACCAAGGACTAGCTTTTCAAATAGGCATTTTATAAAAAGGTTGATTGAAGCATAGACACACAAAGGTTTGATATAAACCTTGTCAGTTGCCTTCCAGCAAGCTACTGTGCACATTCACATGTACACACGTAGACTCCAGAGAGAATCCTGCTTCCAGTGGTCAGAATTAATTTCGAGAATGCTGATTTTTAATTTGTCAATCAGTATGCAGCCCAGCTATCAAATGAGTATCTGGGCAGGAGAGCACACCACCTTCCCAGCCCCTGCTGGTTGGCAATACACTAGAAGCAATGAGAAAAAATGAATCCAAAATAAAGAGAAGGAGCAGCAGGGGTTTTGGATTTTCAAATTCACTCAGGTTTCAAGATCCCATATTTTGATAAAGAGCCTCAGGAGACTAATAGAGTCTGTATTTTCAGTCTGATTTGTCAGATTTTTCCATTTGCTTGCTTTTGCTTTTTGTTTTGTGTTTTGGTTTTTCATGCAGGCATATTTGCTCTTGTCTGAGGAAACTAAGGCATAACAATTTTAAGAACTTAACATTGAGGTTTGAGATGAAGTGAAAGGGTGGAAATTCAGCAGGCAATCCACAGGTCTAAAAATGTAGTTGCGATTAGAAAAAACAAGTTATGGAACTATTTTGAAAGAGAAAATGTTTTGTCCATTCTGCCCTGAACTACCTCATTTATAATCTCTCTCTCGAAAATAGTTTGATTTTTATTTAAATCATTGCCTATTTATATTAAATTATACATTCATGTAGTTCAAGGATTCAAATTGGTATTTTCTATAAGGCTTGTTACAAAAAAACAGCATTCTAGCTTTTTTTCCTTTTTATATTCTCCGAAGTCATGAACTTTCAACTCTTCAACTGAGGTTCTTTGAATTTACCTACATAGCTCTGAAGGACATGCTTATATTTCTCCTTGATTTTTCAGTTGTAGATATATTATCAGTTAACTCCCTACTATAAAAAAAAAAAAAAATGAGCTTTCTTTTACCACCTCCTCATACTTTTCCTGTTCACACATTCTCTCAAAACATTTGTATTATAGTTTTGGTTAGATCAGTGTCCAGCATTTATATTATAATATTGAGGGTAATGCTCTCTTATTTTCCAACATACCATGTTTTCCTTCTCTGGAGTTAGTAATTATTTTACTTACTTTTCTGTTTTGTTTTGTTTTGTTTTGTTTTTAATTAAAAATTAAAACTTGAGCCTCTCATCCAATGGTAAGTGTCTATACAACATGTTCAACCCGTGAGATATTCTATCAGTTTCATACTTTTGAAGAAATTTCTCCTGGAGTTTTCTTATTTGCTCTTATGTGATTGGAATACAGCTGTCATCTTGATATTGCTCTTTATTATTTTCTTCTTTTGCTTCTACTTGTATTGGATTTCCTATTTTCCTGGATCCCATGTTTTCTTCTTTATTTTTTTGATTATTTACTTAATATGCTTAATGGAATATATTTTCCGGTAGTTTCTTGAGAAAGAGTGAATTGGAGGTAAATTCTAGGGACAAATTTTGTGCATTTTAAAAAGTACGTTTATATTTAGTTGCTAACTTGGCTAAATGTAAAATTTTAGATTAAGAATCACTTGATATTGGAGAAATTATCTTTTTAAAAAAAGCAGAACAGTAACCAGACGTAATAGCTTGTGCTAAGCTATGCTGCAGTAACAAATATTCCCCCAAATCTCATTCATTTACAACAATGATAGTTTATTTTTCTCTCAGTTTTCATGCTGTCAGTTGAGTTATCTTTAATTAGGCTCAATGTGCCTTCTCATTTCAAATCTAAAAGGAAGTAATAGTGACTTGACTGAGTCATGCCTTTTTTATGGCAAGAAAAACAAAAGTAAAAGAATTGGCAGTGTCGTATGATCTTAAATACCATGTCAAGCCTGGCAATGGAGTGGTGAATTACATTTTTAATGCAAGAAGTTATATGCCAACTGGAGGGAATTTATTATCCCCTTACAGGAAGGGGAGTTAATAATTAGAAAAAAAAAATGTTACAACCAAATAGATAAAGTTAATGTTAGGGTAACATTTATGTTTGTTTATACACAGGACTTTTTATAGGCTATTTTTAAAAGTGTTTTTAAAGAGTAATAAAATGGGTGAGTAGTACTGCATATTTAACATCCTCCATTATTTCACCTATATTTTATTCTTTCACTGTTGTCGGTATGGTTGCTACCACTCAGTCACAGAAATACTTTAGAATAGACTGTAGGTGCTATTTAATATAAACCATTTATTAGATACAAATAACAATATCGTGAGCCCTGGTTTCTCACTTGAAATCTCTAAATTACATGTCAGAATTTAGATTACTTATATGTAAAACAGAGATACTGATTCACTGGGCTGTTTGAGAATTTAATTTAATTTAATTTAATTAATTTAAAGAAACATAGCAAAGTGGCCAATTTATATTAGGTACTTTCTTCATATTAGATAAATGTGAATTTATCTGGATTGTGAATCAAAAGAAGCTCGAATTATAGACAGAGTAAGTATGAAGTATACATTAGCTCCAAATCTCACTTATTAGAGACAATATTTATCATTATCAATAGGCTAAGATAATACATTTTTACTTACAATCAGCATGTTCATTGTTAACCCACATAAGAGTCCCAGAAATGCTGTGTCAAAGGCTGATTTAAAAGAAAGCCAAAAACGTTGCATTATTTTTAACCTGTTTCCTATCTCTATTTATGTACATGGTTCCACCCAATTGTTTATAAACATTTGGCACATGAGCCTGAGCATATATTTATGGCTATCTTATTATTGAGGGTAGATTATGAAAATTACCACTATCTCATGACAGCCCATTCTGGTTTCCAATATATTATAATTTTGATCCTAGTGGACAGCTTAAGGAAACTCCTGGGGCTATGGAAGCAAAGTTTACTTAAATCAATCTGAGATACAAGATGGTAATTTTCTAAGTAGTCCCATCATAGAATGTGAAGTTAGAGTTTATTCTTGAAATCTGTATAAGTCAGAGAAACTTCACTACTTTTGTGAGAATTTTTCCTCCAACATCTTTGATTTTAGTAAACTTAAGTTTTGACCTCTGAACATACTTTGGGTTTATTGGGAAAAAAAGCCCCTAGCTTAGTGCATATTGCCATCTTGGTAATACCAAAAGTAAATCATGTCTGAGCGTACACTAATGGCTATTGCAACCCCTCAATACTTTCCCCAAGAGAACTGTATTTCCTGAGTGGGAATGATGAAGCTGTTATTTACAGTTCATCATCTCCATAAGGCACTGTCAACAGATCTGAACTCTATTTTTGATACATAGATACTTCTCTCTCCACTCTTTCTCTCTCTCTGTCACTTTTTTTTTCTTTAAGGAATTCATATTGGTCTCTTTGTTTTCTTTTGACATTTGTCTTTATGTTTGAAATGACAATAAATAATATAGAACTTAACAGCTGCATAAATACCATATTCAAGTCAGGATCAAAAATCCCTTACCCTTAACATTTTTCTTTCTAATAAAAATCTAGACTTACAGTTCTCAGGGGAAAAATTATGTTGGTAAAACCTAAAAATATATTAGCTCTTGATAAATTAAACTCCAAAGCCTAGGATGTTTACTATTACTTAATCTAAAATGCTGAAGATGAATATTTGCTCCTCGGGGTGTGAATAGAAGGGTGTTAAATCGACCCTCAAGGACTGTGGATTTTAGTTTTTGTTTTAGTTTCCTGGGGCTGCTATACAAATGACCACAAACTGGGTAGCTTAAAACAACAGAAACTAATGTCTCATAGTTCCGGAGGCCAGAAGTCTGAAATCAAGGTGTCAGAAGGACTGAGCTCCCTTCTGAGGGTCTGGGGGAGAATCCTTCATTGTCTTTCCGCTTCCAGTAACTATTGGTGTTCTTTGGCTTGTGGCTGCATTTCTCTCTACTCCATCTTCACGTCACCTTCCCTCTGTCTCTCTCAAAATTCTGTCTGCCTCTCTCCTACAGTGATATGTGTGATTGCATTTATGGCCTACCCAGATAATCCAGAAAGCTCCTCCTCTCCATATCTGTAATTTAATTACTTCTTTTCCTTAAAAAATACTATTACAGGTTTCAGAGAATTGATGTGCACATCTTTTGGAGGGCCATTGTTCAGCCTACCAAAATTCTTATTCTAACTACTCATGGCTATAAAATCAAGTGATATTTTTCTTTTGGGGGCTGAACCTCTGGGGAACTTTTCTCAATGGGCTTACAACATCCTGTTAGAAGATTTCTTTCATTCGAGTTCAGTCAGAGATCATTGGTCTACATATTCTTTTTGGCTTCTGCTTACTTGTTTTCTAATGTGGACTCACTGGGATTTTCCTGATGTACTGTTTTCTTTTCCAAATTCAATGGTAAGTCGGTATATCAATGGTCTTTATTTAAATACACATAGAGGGTTGAGGCTAGTTCAACTTCGAAGCTGGAGGTAGCACAAAATTTGATGCGTATGGTGAATTTCAGTTTCTTCAGAGATGTCCCACAGATGATTCCCTTCTGTATTTGGTTGTTGAAGATTTCACTGACTTTCTTTGAGACTTAGAGACTTTTAAATAAGTCATCTTCGTGTTTAGAGAGCTCACTGGAATCTGATTCCAGTTTTTGCCTTCCAGTCTCCATTTTTCAGAAGTGAGCAAGGAAGAAGAATGTCCATTAGTAAGTATGAAAGGAATTAAAGAAGGGTAATACTTATAGCTCTTTCCTCTCACAGTAGTTGGAATAAACAATTAGAACACTTGGTATGTGTGTCCTCACACACATTCAATCTTCGTACCCTCAGTAAATGTGCCCCGAACACTAAGTGCAGAACTAGACTGTATTTTCTGAGACCCTCCCTGCACTGGACTTGGTTTAGGGCTGTCAGTTATTTTCCTGAGGATAACTACATCTGCAGTTTATTCAAGTCATAATAGTTTCCTGCTTATTTGCCCTTTGATCCCTCTTGCCAGACTCAGTCCCTCTACTCCAAACCACAGAATGAATTGTTTGTGCCCTGACCCATTACTACGAATAAGTCTGACGGGGATTTAAAATTAAATGGCTAAAACAAAGGTATGATTTCTGGTGGATTTTCTCTGGAGTAGAGTAAAGGTAAAGTGCAGAGCATAGTTTAATGCTCAGGTGTGTAGCTATATATACCAACTTCTTTGTTTTCTCTATTTTGTATGCCTTGGTCATAGAAGAACTTATAGAGGATATTTGGATGAATTATCATATGTCCTAGAAAGATCATTCAAATTTCATGCCTTATATATAGTCTACCACTAACACCTTTTACCAGCAGCAAGCCTCCCCCTCTATATCACAAAGCGAAAAAGCCTTGAGTTGCTTGTAATTGATATATTCAAAGTCCTCCTATAAAAGTTTATCACCAAGAAAACTATCCAAAAAAATAGAAATAAGACATAGTACTCCAAATGAGGGTAATAGTTTCCTAGGGCTGCCATAATAAATTACCACACACTGGGTAGCTTAAGACAACAGAAATTTATTCTCTCACTTTTCTGGAGGCTAAAGTCTGAAATAAAGATATCGACAGGGCTGTGCTCCTTCTGGAGGTTCTAGGAGAGAATCTTTCCTTGCCTTCTCTCGCTTCTAAAGGCTGCTGGTGTTCCTTGGCTGTGGTAGCACGATTCCAATCTGCCTTCATCATCACATGGTTTTCTTCTCTATACTTGCATCTTCTTTTCTTTTATTCACCTGTGAGGTCATTGGATTTGGACCTGCTCTAATCCAAGATAATCTCATCTCAAGATTCTTAACTTAATTATGTCTGCTGTGAGTTAGATTTAATTATGATGGATGTCAGTAAAAGATAATGTAAGAAAAAATGATAATATGAAAACTGGGTACCTTTTGTTCCCTTTGGATTCTAATGTTGAAGTTTCAGTATTTTATATTTCTCCAGCTATATAACCCATTCTTGTCCCAGGTACATTTTTTTCTCTAATGTCAAAAAGAGGGATACTATTATCTTGTCAAGAGTGGCAGTTCTTTTGTGGACTTTGATTTTGTTAATGTGAACACAGTCTGCTGAGAACAGTATTTTCACAAATAATGCATTACTAGACTTACAGGTGATGTTTCACCACACCCCTTCTTATAATCTTTAAATTATAAGAAATTATTGTTACTAGCACTACAAATAAATCTTTTAGTTAGTTTGCACTTTTGATAATACTTAAATTCTCTTAAGCACCTACTAGCTAACATATCGAGTGGCCATAGTTTTACTTTGTGTAATCCATTTTACATTTTTTAAAAAACTTACTTTGATATAATCTCTGTGAAAGAGTATAGGTGTTAGATTTATAATCTTCTGGTGTGTAAATAAATTCCCCATTGGAAAATGCCAGCTGCTCTTCTATGAAATTAATAATTTTATTTGACTGCCATTTTGGAGATTAATTTAAAAATATGACAGTGTTATATCTCATAGAAAAAATTATCATGCCCCTCTTAAACCTTGTCGAACCCAACGGACCCCTTCCCATCATATATTTCAGGGATTCCGTTTTTGTTCATACAGGACATATGGACAGTGCTTCTCAAATTTTACCGAGTACACAAATCAACAAGGGATCTTGTTAAAATGCAGATTCTGAATGAGTGAGTCTGACATGAGGTCGGAGATTCTGCATTTTTAACAAGCTCCCACGTGAGGTCTACTGTTGTTGGTTTGCGGACCACACTTTGACTACCAAAATTTTAGGATACACCACATAGTAAAAGCAATAAAAATATGACGTTTAGAAAAAAAAAATGCTTGCTTTGAGAAATAATTAATTAACTTCAGCTCTAGAATCTTGGAAAATTGAGAGTAGAGCTTATGGTTTGCTTGTGGAGCCTGAACCTTGTAATTTGGAAATTACTTTTGCCAGGTTATCTCTTGCTTTTGCCTGCTGTACATTCATATTTTCCTTAAGAAACTTCTTATTTTCCATTTTGTGCATTCCCAAAGAGAATAATTATGAGGTTGACTTTCCATCCAATCACCGTTATCACTTTTTTCTACTGCAGGGGTAGTGCACGCCCCAGGGATGAATAACACACCTCTCTGGATGTGTACGTGAGTTTTTGAGAGGGAAATCTCTTTTTTGATGAGAATATTAACTGAAGGAGTGTGATTCTGGACTTATTGTTAAAAAAGAAGCCAACAGATAGAAGTAAACAGAATCAACAATATTTTTATTCCTGGATTAGCCACCACTAAAGCCAGCTCTTCTTACTGCATAAGCTTATAAATTTCCTAAGATGTTTTCAGTTGTGCCTTTTTATCCACTTATAACTAAAAATATTTTGATTAAAACATTTGCAGAGATTTAGGTCAAACGGTTCACTGAATAGTGAATTATTTAAGTCAAACGGTTCACTGTGTCTTTACTTGGGTTTCCCAGAAAGCAAGGTCTGAAGCAAAATCTTTTGTACTGCTACATTATTAGGAAACTCAGTCCAGGGAAGGAGGGGTTAGAAAACAGGAAAGTGAGGCAGGAAAGGAAAATCAATGTGAAGGTGTGTTACTGAGCCAACCAATGCTTGGTATCGAGCTCATCTGATTGCTAAATTCTGTAGGATCCCCTGCTGAGAGTCAGTATGAACTCTGTCTCTTGGGGAGGTCTGGGAAAGAAGGCAGAAGAATTTACCTGCTGTCCTTCCTCCCTTTGGGCAAAAATTTGCCCCATGGTGTTTAAGTTCGCCTATTCTTTCAGATTGTGTATGTGTAGACACTTAGTCCCTTGGCATTTCAAGCCTTGTCAACAATAGAACCTCAAGTCAGGAAGTAAAAAGAGTGGTTCTGGCATGAAGAGAAGCCTTTTTGATGTATCCCTACCTGAAGAAGACTGGTCATCACAGTGGCATCTGTTGTAGAACAAGTGTCAGATTTCCTGGTGATAGGTGAGGCTGAGAAGATCTAAGCTGGTACATTCTGATGCTGCCTTCTAAATCCATAAGCTCTATTCTGCATCATGTTTACTAAAAGTTTCTGCCTGCCCCAAAAGTCTCCCCCAGACAATATGTTATGCAGTACAGTTTTCTATTAAAGACCCGTGGCTGAGATCCCCTGGTGATACCACATGTATTAGTTTCTTATTGCTGTTATAGCAAAGTACCACAAGCTAGGTGGCTTAAAACAGCAGAAATTTATTTTCACATTTCTGGAGGCTAGAAGTCCAAAATCCAGATGTCAGGAGGGCTGTGCTCCTCTCAAAGGCTTTAGAGAAAAATCCGTACTCACCATTTCCAGCTTTTGGTGGTTCTCGACTTTCCTCAGTTTGTGGTAGCAGAAATCTAGCCTCTGCCTCCATTATCATAGGGCCTTCTTCTATCTCTGTGTCCTCTCCTTTTCTTAGAAGGATCCCAGTCATTGGATTTAGGGCCCATTCTACATGTATAACGACATCACTTTAAGATTCTTAACTAATTACATCTACAAAGACCCTATTTCCAAATAACGTCATATTCTGAGGTTCTGGGTGGACATGAATTTTGAGGGAACACTATTCAACAAATTACACCAGGGTAAAGTCATGAGGACCAAGAGCCTCTTAACTTATAGCATTGTATGTGACCTAATTATCCTCATAATGCATGCAAGAATGATAGAGTTGCGCAATATGACTTTAGCTCAAAAGAATACATTTTTGGGTGTAGCTTGTCCTCAGGATTTTATATAGCTCAAGTCCCACACCACATTTTAATATATTTCTGTTCCCTTCCAAGTTCATTGCTCATCTATGAAAATAGTAACTCATTATAATCTTCAAGCCCCCTATCCACAGAATCCAAGAGTTGGAGGTACCACTAAGAACATAGCGATTTTCACTAAAGTCTGTATTACCAGTTCACTAAAAATGACATAAACGTCAAGATTACATTGGTCGTATAAAGTAAATATGGACAACATAAAAGTCTCAACTCTAATAATGTTCTCATCAGAAATAAAAAAAGAATGTAAACTGTCTTGAAATATAAAAATTACAGGCAGGATACTTCTTGAGATGCAGATCAAACTGGTAAGACAAGTTTTGAAACATTCAATGCAGACCGTTTCCAGGGACCAATCTTTTGATGATATAATTTGCTCTATATTATAGTCTGGGTATCAATTTTTAAATTCCTATGGAGTGAGTATAAATAAATGAGTATCTTATTTAGGCCCCTTTATTACACGCTTCAACTCTGCTTAGTTATGTCTGGAATTCTCTTAACTGAAGTTTTAGCCACTCTTTCACTTAGGTATCAAGCTGAAAAATCTTGAGAAAGATGCTACAATAGCTTAAATTCACTCTAAGATGCAAATGACACCTCAAAATCTTTTCCAAAGGTATGTGTTAATTTTAGAGTGGTGTGGAGGCCCATAAGAAACTTTGAGAAAATACAGAAAATAGAGATTATTTTAGAATATGCATATTTATACTGTAGAATTTACACCTAAGGTCTAACTTCAAACACTCCCATCTTTCAAGAATAGATTTGTAGCTTAACTTTCTATCAGCATATAATTTTTTAACCTAACAATTCTGAAGTAAGTGGAGGAAGTTGAATTCTTAGGTCTAATATGAACCAAAGCTTGAAGAAAAAAAATGTGATGTAATCAAGGCCATTTGTCTTTCAGCCCCCACAACATATAAATTACCATATTACAATAGATTTTAAACTCTTTTGTTGCTGCCACTCCCCACACTCTGTGCTGGTTTGATAGTGTTTTCTTAAGCAAAGTGACAGGAGTGGTCAGCAAAATGTAGAATGGAAGCCAGGGTTGTCTGATATAATTTTTAAGCTTGATGACTTTTGTCCGAGAAATTAAATATATTAAAAAAATATCGGTTAGAAGAGGTATTTATTTTATTGAGGTCAGCAATGAAAGAGGTGAGGAGGA
This sequence comes from Pteropus alecto, assembly GCF_000325575.1. Classification (NCBI taxonomy): domain Eukaryota; kingdom Metazoa; phylum Chordata; class Mammalia; order Chiroptera; family Pteropodidae; genus Pteropus; species Pteropus alecto. Next base: position 5,774,861 of record NW_006439192.1, read on the forward strand.
GGGGGCTAGGAAAATCAGAATCAGGGAACTCTCCCTTATCTGGAAAGACTTTAACTTTAAGTCTTCTTTAATTGGTATTATTATTGGATAGCATATTTATAGAGTCTAACCTCAGTGTCACTTGAGCGCCACTAACTCATGTCTCCTAGAAAAGGTTACTTCAAAAGCTTTCCTTAAGTCAAGTGTATTAAATTGCCCACCTGCCTTATGACAGATCCAGCTCTTCCCCTCATGAGAGTCTCTGAGTTCCCAAACACAAGATTGTTATTTCACTTGTTATTGCACTTAATATCTACCCCTCTCTGTACTGCACTGGTCACCTTCACTGACCCAATCACCCTGACCTTTATTGACATCTGCTGTACCTGTTCTCCCAGCTCCTATAGTTTAGAGAACTCCAGGAGTTCTCCTGAATTCAAATTATCAGGGCTGGTCTTCTTGTGGTATCTCCCTTCTCCTTCTCTCTCTTAGCCTCTTTTTGGGAAGTAATATAAAAATATCATCATATATATATAAATTTCAGAGCAAAACATCGATCACAAACTTTGGTGTATGTATGTATCATGGGATGGCTTTGTTTAATATGTAGGATCCTTGACCCTGGCTCCAAACGTTCTGATTCATTTGGTCTGGGGTCTAGTGCCAGAATTTTCATAGGTCATCTGATGTAGAAATGTGCTATTTTGTTCAATACTTTGAGACATGAACTTGTTTTTTTTCCCCCTCATTTTCCTTTTCTACTCTTTTCATCATCACCTTCAGTCAACATCCCCTTCTCTCTCAATTTCTTCAAGGAGGTTAGGAAGCATAAAAGAGTTACTTTTCTCACTGATGTTTGTTTCCAAAAGACATTTCTTATGCTAAAGGGATTTGAGATTATCATCCTCTTTTGTGGTCACATACTGAGTATCAGGTGAGACCCAAAGAAGAAATCACTGCAGGAAGCATCTAGATTAATGGATACACAGAAAGTTTTGCCAAGAATTCCCAAGTCTGTTGGTGTAGAGAGAAACCAGTAGAGTCACTGGATCTAGATGGCCCGTGTGTGCTGGGATGACTGATATATCCACACAGTTTGAGTGAATAGTGACCAATTACCCACTGCCCTTCAACCCCAATGACTTAGGACTTCATAAGACCCTATGTTGGGAGCCAAAACTAAGAACAAAGAATCTTGTGACTAGGCGAGTCCTTATCTGCATCCTGCATCTTGTTAGCCCCCTAGCAGTCAGCCCAGCCCAGAGTTACAGTTCCCTCCTTCACTCCCACTCCCTCTAACCCTTACCACTCCTCACCCCACCAGCTAAGAACCAATGCGCCTGTGACAGATACTCTCCCGCCCAGCTAGCCCTGCCCCCCTTTGTTAGCCCTGTATAAATACTCTTGCTGCTCAATAAAATTTTGAGGCTTGATCAGAATACTGTCTTGCCTCCATTCTTTTCTCCTGCCCATGTTTTCTTTCAGGTAAGGTCCTCCTCGGGTTCCGCGCAATAACTAGGTCCTGCGGGTCGGGACAACCCTAGTGTACTGTGACACAACATGAGGGTCTTTCGTTATCTGTCCCCAGGAATGGTAATAATTAACAGCAATGCTACACTCTTATGTTCTGGGTATTATCTTAAAGCTTTAAATAAAGTAACTAATTTATTTCTTGCAAAAACCCTATGAGGAATATACTATTAGCTCCTGAGAAAACCAAGGCACAGAGTAGTCAAATAACATTTCTGAAGTCACACAGCAAGTGGCCAAGCTAAGATGAGACCTTGGGCTGCTATAACACAACACCACACACTGTGTAGGTTAAACAACAGGCAATTATTTCTCACAGTTCTGGAGGCAGGGAGTCCAAGATCAAGGTGCTGGCTGATTCAGTTCTTGGTGAGAGCTCTCTTCATGGAGTGCAGAGGGTTGTCACATGGCAGAAAGAGCAAGTTCTGGTGTCCCTTTCTCTTCTTATAAGGACTCAAATCTCATCATTGGGGCTCCACTCTCATGATCCCATCTAACCCTAATTATCCCCCAAAGACTCCATCTCCTAATACCATCACTTTGGGGGTCAGGGCTTCAATATATAAATATGATGGGGGAGGGGTAAACAAACATTACGTCTATAATAAAACCAGAGTGCATGATCTAACTAAAAGACTGCAGTTTAAGACAAATATATATATAATTCTGGAACACCTGAGTTTACGGACTGAAATTCATACCTTTTCCACTAGAAAGTAGAAATACAGACACAATGCCATAGAGTGCCACTATGTAATGTGCCACAGATAAACTGCATGCATTGTATATATTGAATGGTCAGTGGCTATAATCTAGGGGCTGGGGAGCAATATTTCCAGGGAAGTTTCTCCTGTGGAAATCTGGACCTAGACTGCGTCCCATCCACTGGTTTTGGTTGATTCACCACAGGGTAGAATGAACAAGCAATGGCAAATTACCTAGAAACTACATCAGCCTGTTAAAAAATTGGAAGGTGGAGGCAGGGTGGGGACAAGGGCATGAAATGAAGAAGTTAGAAAAGGAGAATGTCTCTGCACTGCAGAACTGTGAAGAATGAGCTGGTACCTCGGAGAAGAAGGGGACACTAATACCATCAAAAGCTTTGCAGCCAGGCAGTTTTAAGCCAAATGATGCTGAATAAGCCTCTTTTATCTCTGATGTTGCTTATTAAGAAACAGTATTTTTACCTTTGCATCTCAGCAAGGGCTTCTCTCTACATCAGTTCTCTCACCAGTGCTCAGAGCTGTCTGACCAGGGAAAGCAGAGATCAAAGCTGGCACTGGAAGAAAAGGAAATAGAGCTGTGCAGCAGGGAGCAAGCTGGGTACACGGCCAAGGTCCTGGCAGTATGCTTTGCCTCACTGTGGGGTCCGTTTGGAATTACCACAAGAAATAGCAAGCAGTTCCTTGCTCCTTACGAAGTACTACGCTTTGCAAATTCTTTACCTTAAATATATAAATAAGTTAGACTAGATTCAAAGTGATCTCCATAAAAAGGCATCTCTCACTTATTTGTGTTCCTCAGAAACAGGGAAAAATGTATTAATCTACAGTGGTTCAGTACCTCTCATCCTTATCTCCACCTTATACCTGAACCCCATCCCTAAACTGCACCCGATCCAAGAGAGGTCTGTTGTTGATGAAGACTTTTAGGCTCCATGAGGATTCTGTCTGATTCCACTGATTGTGTCTTTGCTTCAAAATGAAAGTAGAGCATATAATTTTGAAAAAGAGCACTAAGAGTGGATATTTGGATTTTTTTTTTTTTTTTGAAACAGAACTACAGCTGGGAAAATGTTTTGACAAGCAAAGGAAGAAAAAAGTGTGAATAGGGGAAAGAAGAATGATAATAGAACCCATACAGTCAAGGATGTAGGAATAGATTTATGTATTTGCAGAGCAGAACAGGGTGTTGCCTGCAGCTTACATGGGATATTAACAAGAAAAGTGGCTGAATAATGAAAGAATATTTTAAATAGCAATGGATAAAAATGAGACCCTCCTTTAGAGATTTCAGAAAGATTTCATTATAGATTTGATTTGCTCTTCAGGTAATTCTTTCAACTTTGAGCTGTCGGGATCTGACCCTGTACAGAGCAACTTTAAAGCAATAGGGGACTAGCACAGTTTTTGTAGATTGCAACTGAATGAGAGAGAAGGTAAGGTTAACCCTAGATAGGATCTGAAATTTTGTGTAAACAGTGGGCTCTTTTATCCATGCAGTAACCCAGAACAGGTCCGAGGGCATGTGTCACCCCAACAATAATTTTTAGCCTGTGTGTCAAGACTGCTAGAAAGTTAAGAGCAGCTCTCCAGGAACACATTGCCTCATGATTGAGGTATGAGGGGAGCAGGGGAAATTCAACTGCTCCGCATTGCCAGGTCTTCTCCCCATGGCTGACTTGTTCTCATCTTTCCATGGCGTTAGTAAGGCCCAGTTCTTCAAGTGGAGCCTGTATTCCCTCAACTTCCTGAGAATTATGAATTTACTTGGTGCTGGGCTGTGTGGAGAGTCCTGTTGTTTACAACAACATGCCGGATACCTTGGTTTTGTTTTAATGGCGTCTTTGTCATCCTCAATCGAGAAGTCTGTCATAACAAGCTCTATAAATTACTGCTAGCATTCTGTTTTATCACCTCCAGCCTTTCAGCTGTGATATAGGGCCCGTAAATCTTTTTAAGACCTCTTCACCACACTGCGTGCTAGAGCTGCCTCACCATGTTCTTCCGCCTTTTGCATTTCTTCCACCTCTCCTGACCCTGAGTGGCTCAGTCAAAATGGTAGAAGGACTGCTGTGGAGTTTAATCAGACCCTGTGGGGGCTATGAAGATGAATGCGATTTGGGACTGAGGGTTAAGGAACAGGAGGAAAAGAGGAGAAACAGGCCAGCAGCAATTAGGTCTCAGAGTTGCTAAATATTTCAGAATCTGAAACTGGCTAGAGATAGTTACAGGTGTGCATGTGTAAGAGAGAGAGAGAGAGAGAGAGAGAGAGAGAGAGAGCGAGAGAGAGCAGAGAGAGAGGGAAGGAGGGTGGAAGAGAGAGAGGTAACTTTGTGCTGACAGACACATAGACCTCAGCAGGTTCCAAGAGTTCAAAGGATAAGACTTGTTCATTATTGATTTTCCTCTATGTTTGATTAGAACTAGAAATGGAGAAAGGAGGGAGAGAGTCACTCTAAGCTCTGGGCATACTTTGATGTTTTCAATACATCAGGATCTTAACAGTTTTTTTAGAAGATGGAATATATTTAATGCTTTTTCCCTATATCAACTCAGGTTACATTCTTTATTTTTTTCTCACTAAGAAAAATGAGTACCAGACCTGAGAACACACGAAATCCCACCTGATTCAAAACAAAATGAATAAATACATTAATAAATGATATATAAAAATAAATAAATAAATAAATGATAAATAAATAAATAAATAGAAACAGCTGCTTCCTCCAGAGGATATTTACTGGTAGAAGCTGCCCTCTGATCACTCTCTGGCCTGGCGTCTCTTCCCCAGTCAGCTGAGACCAAAAGACCGAAGACCTTACATATTTCCTTCCAACTTGCTCTCGTTTTCCAGCAGAAACATGATCTTTTCTCCACCTTGACTTTACTGAGTCTTTGCAACAAAGGAGAGGGAGAAAGAATAGGAAAGTTAATGAATCAACTCCTGTGAATTTCGTGGGGCCTTTGCAAGTTTATATTAACCATCAGCCAAAGCTGAGATGGGGGGTTAAGGTGGGGGGGAGGGGAGAGAGACAAGAAAAATGTGGGAAATAGGGTTAGAAAAGTTTTGGAAAATGTGTTCCTTCCTTCTATCAAATGTCTTGGGTATGTACCACATACCAATTGCCTGGATCCAGTCTACTTTAATCGAGTTCGCTCCCTCTCAGACCCTATTCCAATCAAACTGAATTCTAAAACCTGTCTCCAACTAAAGGCCATAATCATTTCCTTAAAGCTCCCTATTTTTCCCACTTCACTCTTGCTTCCACCCCAGATGCTCTTTCTACTTCCAATTTTATTCCCCTGGTTCCTCTTCCTTTATTATTATTATTTTTTAATGCACTTACTAGGTTTTAACAAAAGCTCAGTCTGCAATTCTCTAACACTTCTTTAATATCTCTCAATTCTGCAGTCATCACCTCAGAAAATTTCTTTCCTTGTGACTCAATTATTACAAATATTCAGATGATTTGTATATCGCTTTTTCTGCCTTATCAATCACCTTAGCTCTGTACTGTTTTTCTTCCTCTTCCCTGGGTATTGGCACTTAGATATCCTATGATCAATAAAACTCAGCACACTTCTGTTAACAGCAGCACCATTTTCTTCCACTTAAAGTCTCAGATATGTCTTTGATTCTTCTTTCACTTATATCTTCACAATGTCAATCAAAAAAAAAAAAAGATTTAGGCTACAATAAAGAATTTATTTGAGCTAAAAAAAAAGGATTGCAATCTGAGAGTCACAGAGGGAAAGAAATCAGAGGTATATGAAGGTGAAAACTACAAGCTCTGTTTTCATCTAGCTCCTTCATGTAAATAA
>NW_006439192.1:5780931-5849682 GCF_000325575.1 Pteropus alecto
GAATTGGTTAGGCCCATCATGTAAATGGAGAATGCTGGTTGTTGAAATGGTTTGGTTTTCTTTCAAGGTGAAGAATGTAGAGGATTTGTTTTCCATGATGAGGTGGAAGTAAAGTCCATATATGTTCATGCTGTGGTCGATCCAGGATATTTGCAGTTCAGTTTTGATCTGAGTTTGGCAACAAGTCAGTAACTCAATATTTGTTCTGAGAACTGAGATATGAAACATGCATAGCCCCCACTTCCTCAGTGGCCTACTGATTCCATTTTAAGTGACTCTCTTAGCAATGCTTATTTCATTTTATTTTCTGCATTATCAACTTTCACCATGCTATGTAAATTCTCTCTGTAACAATGTCTAGAATCTCTTTCTTTCCATTCCTATAGTCACTGTCCTAGACATTCTTAACACTTCTGCTTTTTACTTGGTCAAATATAATATGTAGCCTAATTTCCTGGCTGTTTATCTAAACCCTAGCCCCTTCATATTGCAATCCACCTTGGTTAGTGTCATACACATTTGGCTTTCTTCCACTATCCCACCTCCACTACCAGAATTAGAAAACTCTCTCCTTTATAGGAAATTCTGAAATAATGGGAGACGAAGCCTGACCTTTCAGCATAGGTGCTAAAAGGAAACAAGTATCTATATCTCCTTTTTGGCTTCTTGGAAGCTAGGTACAGGCATGTGACTTGAGCCTGGCCAAATTTATGGTCCTATCAAGGAATTTGAATTTTGAAAGAGGAGCAAGAAGACACAGGAGGAGTGAAAGATAATTTGCAGCAGAAGCAGCGGAGTTCAGCAGTGTGTCCAGGAATGATCAGTGGTGGCAGGGCCAGAATGCAGTAAAGACTACACAGGGGAGGGCCCAGCAGTGCTTCCTGACCAGGAAGACCCAGGGTGAGATTCTGGCTGTTTTCAGTTACCTAGACTCTCTAGAATCCTGCCATTTCCAACCTAATTTTCCGTGCTTCTTGTCAGTTCTGTGAGCTCCCCAATATCCTTTCAGCAAGTTTGTTTTTTGCTTAAGTGTTCAGATGTATTCATCCCGTTTTCTAGTTTCTTTATTTGATACTTGGAAGTCCTGGGGCCTTGCTGATCCCTGGAGTGACTGTGCCTTCAAGGGCTAATTAATTCCTAGAGACAATAAATGACTCCTCTGTGAGCACATCTTTCATATGCAAACTGACCAATCCTCAGAGCTGGTAGCCAAGACCACCTCCTTTATTAGCTCTAAAGGCCCTGTGCCACTATGTCCTGATCTAATCACAACAAAACAACAAAAAGCAATCTTATAGATAGGGAAGATTAGGAAATAAAAAAACAGCCACACAATATTTGGACCAGGAAAGTTGGGATCCGAAGCTCTTCCCACCATCTTCCAGGTATGGTGGCCTCTCTTCTATGCTCTATCATTTTCTCTCTGGTTACAGGCTTTCTTTGATTAATACAGCATGCACATGCTTCAAAAGACTGCTCAACCTGACCCAATATGATCTTTCAGTTCAAACACTCACCATGGTGTAAATTGGTGTTTAATAGACAAGAGTTCATCGGCAAAATAATGTCTGGCACCTGTTTATGTAAATGAAGTTTTATTGTAACACAGCCATTCATATTTATTTTTGTATTACCTATGGCTGCATGAATGCTACAATGACAGAGTCAAGTAGATATGAGAGAGAAGAAATAGGTGGTAAGAGTAAAATATTTACTATCTGGTCCTTTATAGAAAAAATTTGCCAGCCACTCCACTGATCTAACTGATTCAGTCTCTCTGCTTACTGATTTTAAGCTACAGTTAAAACAGTAGATAGGTTCAGCTCTGATCAGATTCCTACCCCTGGTTCAGTCACTTAAGAAAAATTAGATGTGATTGTGTGTTGTTCATAGAAACATCATGCTGAGTATAGTAAAGAGACAGGTTTCTAAGAAAAAGAAGTAAAAGAAAAAAAGAATAAACTGATTATCACTGCTGTGTTAAATGTAAACCCATTGCTTTTATCTTTACTACAGTGTTAAGACCATATGATAGCTCCCCATTTCTTGCTAAAATAAAAACAAAATATTGTTGTATAGTTTTAAAAGCGATTCTCATTCTGTCAATTGGAGCTTATGTAAAATTGTAAGCTCATTTGCCTCCTGTCCATGATAAGTCAAAAACAGACATCAGACACCTGGGGATCAGCAACCATAACGATGGGGAGAGGAGAAGATGGGATGGTCAGGTTGTAGGTAGGAGGATGGACTCCCTTTGAAAGCAACTAAATGATCTAGGACTTGGTGCTCAAAGGTATATGATGACTATTGTCTGGTTTAGGAAGGAGTTAATATCTGAGAAAGTCCAACAAATATTTGAGCAGGCTATTGAAGAGAAAAAACGAATATTACCTGTTTGTCTCCCAAAATGATCCAAATCACTGAACTCACAGGGACCAGAGCATATGTGTAAAGCAGGATCCTACTCCCAACAAGACAGAATAGGTGATGGCTGACAGCCACACAGGCTCAGGTTCATGGAGTGTGTAGTGAGAAACTACTGTCCTATAGAAAAACTAAGGTGGAAAAAAACGCCTAAATTGGTGAAATAGAGAAGTGAAAGAAATTTTTTAAAAACTAATATTTGGTAGGCGAACCTCTGCCCAGTCATTACTCTGGTTATCTGGATACCTGGTTGGAAGGAGGCAAGGCTAATTCCTAGTTCTGACAGCCAGTTGAGCTGAGGCTTTGCCTTTAGCCCCAGTCAGGTCTGACTGTGAAATGAAATGTTGCAGAATCTGCAGATGACAGGAATCAGCATCTCTAGCTGAGATGGGCTGGAAGAGGTAGAGTATGATATTATTTACTTATTTTCTACCACTCCACAGTGTGAACTTTCCAGTATACGTAAACTAGTTTCTTTCTTATCAATATAAGCAAGCCATCATGGTTATTCCAACCTAAGAAGCTATACTTCTGCTATTTCACTTGTCTCTAGAGCTCACTTCTTTATTGTTACCAAACAACAGAGAAACCCTTGACAGTCCATCGTGTACAAGATATTATTCAAGGGGCTAGGGAACACAGAAGAATGAGGTGTAAGGTATGAGTTAAGAAATGTTCTAAAGTGACCATATTTTTTCATAATATGGAATCTTTCTAATAAAAGTCATCTAATCTAAAGGCTTTTAGAAGTGCAAATTATCCAGTAGTTTGCATTAGAGTTGTTCCTTTTGTAATATGAACCCAAATAAAATGGTTTAAGCAAAATAAAAGAAACATAAATATGAATGTAGAGAATAAAAAATAAAATAAGTGACTGATTTAACTGAACAGTCCATGGATAAAACTGAGGAATGAGCTAGTTTCAGGTATGGCTGTTCTCAAGGGCTCGAATCATACTGTGTGGTTTGTTTTTTTCTTTCTCTCTTTCATTCTCTATTTCTAACTCTTGACTACATCCTTTTATGTTGGCTTCCCTCTTAAGCAGGTTTCTCTGAACTTGTGACAAAGATGACTATAGAGAGTTCCAGGTTTATATCTCTCTGGCTTTGCAATCCCATTGGGAGGCTTTCCAGAAGTCCCATTGAAGTCCTCTGAATGACTTACATTGGTCCAGCCAGGTCTTGTTTCTAACTCTGACTCAATTATAAGACAATTTATAGTTTTGCCCAGGAAGAGAACTCTCTTCATGAAGGTTAGCATATCCTATAACTTTAGTTTTGGGGGTGAAGGTTAGGCATCTAGTGACATTACCCCTTTAAATATAAAGAAGCAATAGATATCTGATAGACCAAATTTATATTGTTACCAAGGGACTCAGAACTAGAGATCAGTCATCATGACTTTAAAGACATTACACATTTTCAAAAACTTCATAATATCTCATATTTAATAATATGTTCCTCAATGATACTCAGTGCCATTAAGGCCTTTAAAACAAAATGAGCCGTATTCTAGTCTTTTGGGGAAGCATGGAAGGAGGCTCAGGTGACAGGTATACAATAACAAGCAGCAATATGGGACTATAGAAGAGCACACAGCACAGACAGGGCAGAGTGGTCTTAATAATACTGGTGTCATTGACCTCAAGTTACATGGATCCAATTATTAGCAAGAAAAGATATTATGGGGTAATTCCTTATTGCTCATTATGACATGGCAAACCTCTAAGCTGTGAGTATCCATTAGAGGTATTTACCCAGAGTTGTGCTAAGACTAAATGAATAACCAGGCATTGAACAAACACCTTGTCTAACATATGAGCTCTTACCTCAGAGAATACAACTGCATGATATCTATGTAGGTCTATTGTTCATATCATTGCTGACCTTATCCTGGTACTTTGGAGCAGACACTACCCAGAGCAAATGGAATTTATAGAGTCTTCTTTCTCAGGTATGAGGAGCTGCTAAACAGTTATAAATAGAAACAAAGTCCTATCTGAGAAACTGGGAGTGAGAGAAGTCAAGGAGAATAAGTCAGGGTATAGGCTAAGAGCAAGATGAAGGTGGCAGAGAGTGTATTGGATTTGCGTTGGATGCTGACATGTGGCACAGAAGCAGACCTACAGATTTACAGATTTGACATTCTCCCAAATATTCCTGTTCTCATGTCTTCTGCCTCAAACAAATAGGACCACTTTCTTTCCCCCTCACATGCCAGACTATTTCATCTTTGCTGTCGTTAATTCTTCAAACCAGAATTTCTTTCACATTCTGTCATAATTTCATATATCTGAATCCTACCCATCCTTAAGATCAGGGGTCCCCAACCCCCAGGCCCCAGACTGGTACTGATCCGTGGCCTGTTAGGACTCAAGCCACACAGCAGGAGAGAGAGTGAAGCTTCATCTGTTTCTGCAGCTGTTCCCCAGTGCTAGCATCACCACCTCAGCTCCACCTCAGATCAGCAGGCATTAGATTCTCATAGGAGCACTGGTCCCTGGTGTCAAAAGGTTGAGGAGCACTGCTTCAGATGATAGAGAGATGCCCTCCAGGTAATGAAAGTATTACAGCACTTGACCTGGGTCTTGAGTGCCCATATCATTTTACCTATACAACTATTATGGATACTCTTCCTAGAATGCCTTATTTTATGGTTTTCTACAAAATAAGGCCCATGCATAATGTCTTCTGACAGATCAACAGCTCATGGAGGAAAGAATCCAGGGCTAATTCAAATTTTTTCTTCCCAGAACACTCCTGTAGTCAAAGTATGCAGATTCATTTGTTCAATCAACAAATAAATTAAATTTTTGATTTTTATATTCCTCTTGATAATCATTTTTTTCTCTTAAACTTCATCAAATTCACATTTCTACATACCTCAATCCTTTCCTAGGTTACTGCCTTTCACTCCATCTCATCTTCTGAGTTTCCTTGTCTCCATACACTGCTATTTTTTTCCCCAGGTTTCCATTAGGAGGTCAAACTCAGCACTAAAGCATGCTAAGAGAGAGCAGCAACACAATGTTGATAAAAGGGGAGATATGTTGGCTGTAATGGGGTGCTACTCATGAAGTTTTATCAGGTTAACTGACTATAGGATAGAGGTTGGCCCAGGTACAATCACTCTGCAGGTCACACAAAGAATCTACGCAGTTTTGCAAGCTTAGTGAAGTTAAGCTTTCTGTCATCCAATCTCATAGACAAGGCATAGAGTTGAAAGAGTTGAAACTGAAGTCTGCACATTGGAAGAGAAGAGTAACTTCAGTTACTCTGTGGCTTGTGGTGGAGGCAGCATGAAGGAGGAGGATGAATTCCTCATTAGTGATTATATAATATTTCAATTTTAAATTGTGTAACATGTTTACCTTGCATCCAACATGGATTATAACCTGTCAGAGAACAGACCTGTGTATCCAGACACCCATGCCCCATGCACACAGTCTGCCTACCCCCAAGCCCAGCGCATGCCATTGAACTGGGTAAAGAGCAGGTGAGTGAATGAATAATTGAAATGTTTTTCCCTGGCCAGATTCTGTTTAGGTATCCAGCACGGCATTGATAATGGGCCTGCCTGAGAGTACGTTCTGGTTCTGTTTCTGCTCTAATTATGTAATCTTAAGCAAATTACTTAATAGTTGGTATTGCTATTTTCTCATGTATAAAAAGGGGGATAATAAATGTCATTTAACATTTTTGTGAGGATTAAATAATGAAATAATATATGTCAGCTGGCACTATAATGTCCTGTTCTAAAAAACTGTGGCACAGTTCGTTGCTCAGAGAAAATATTTAATAAATTGTCAGCTATTTTATTTAGTCTGCATTCTGACATTATTTGGAACTGTTTAACTTTGGCAATGATCAGTGCCTTTTCAATGTATGAGTTATGAATCAAGAAGATTAATTTAGCATTTATAGAGAAAACAGTGGATCTATATTAGCAAGAACAGAAATCTCTAAAGACGGAATGTACTTTTTTTTTTTACAGATTTTATAGATTTCTGACTTTTGTAATTTATAGAGATCTGGGAAACAGTAAGGCCGTTTCAATTGGAGTGTTTGCTCTTCCCTATCAAAAGTAATTCTGAAGTGTTAATTCTTTTTGCTCTTCTGTTTCGAGGTTTTTGTGTTGTTTCCTACATGCCTCTAAAAGAATTATTTCTTCTCAGCTTCAGTTGGACTTATAATTACTTCTTTTTGATAAAATAACATTACTTGTGGGAGAAACAAAGCTTTTTATTTGTGTTCCTTCACGAATATGTTCCTATCGCGCATATCTCAAAGGACACTTACATCAATTAAGACACAATGAACATAAAGATAGTGTATTGCTAACAGTCCTCATCACTCTACACTGTGCTCTGCATCGTTATGTATGATGCAGCTTGTATTCTTCCCTGCCTGTGATGTCACCCTAGCCCAGCAATCTATCTGAAATATTGTGTTTTATGGAGCCATTCACCCAGTATGCATAGTATTATGAATCAAGGTTATTTCTCAGAGACTTTTTCTTTTTTGTGGCAGTCACAGCTGTGATTTAAAAAAAAAAAAAAAAAAAGGCCGATTTATTCTTAGTGTTTGTTCTACATTCCCATTCCTTTTGGAGTAAATTCAATAGAAAAAGGGGAGTACAAAATCCACCAATCTCTGCATTGTGAAATTCATCAGAGCATGATGCCGTCTCTAGGGAGTATCAAGTTCTCTAAAGGGAATGTTCTGCTCAATATAATTTATCCCCACAACCAGGCAGACTGTAGACTTGGGCACCAACCAGGCAGCGTCCATCTGATGGGCTTAGTGTGACTGGGGCCCAGAGACTTCTAAGGACAAAACACCTACCAACTTGTCTCAGAGTCATAAATTCTAATTCTTGGCCATTCCTTTCTGTTAAAGTATTTTAATACCTCTGCTGAAAAACAAGAAGTCATTGCCACATCAAACCTCCTAAAGAAAGCTTTCCTAACTCTATTTAGAATCACTAGGTGTGCTTCCTGTGTGCCTTCCCCAAGCCCAAAAGCTTCTCCTTGGATGAACACAATCATCACATCCTATTTAGTGTCCCTGACCCCTATTAGAGAGCAACTTTTGTATTGACAGATAATTTCTTTTATTAACCATTTCAACTGTTCTGCCACATAGTAGTTACTCTAGAGAAGTTGAATCACTCAAAGTTCAGATGTCCAGGTAATGTTTTCTTGAATATATAAATTAAAACAACTCTAAGAACCCATTTAGCCAGTTCTTTTGACTTTCCACTCTATGTTGACTGAAGGTCCACATAGAAACAACACTGGAAATGTCCTGCTTCCTTAGCTAAACCTAGAAACATGTTCAACATTTTCTATGTCAGCAAGTTCCTCCCTCGTGCCTATGTTTCCTTCTAACTGTAATCCTGTTTATACAGCATACTTTTACAGCTGAAGTTCTTGAAAAAATTATCTGAACTTACTACCTTTTCCAGCTTATTATTGACTCAATCCTTTAAAATCTGGTTTTTGCCACCACTGTTAGACGAATAGTGGTTTACTGATAATCTTAAGTAGAACATTTACATGGTCTAGTGAAAGCTTTCCCTTCTCTTCCTACTCATTTTCAACACCATGTCTCTCTAGGCATTCTGCTCAGTGTCATTCAGTAAATCTTCTTATCCTCCTGAACATGAAAAGTTGATCTTGTTTATAACTTTATACCTAAAACCCTTTCTTCCCAATACATGCTCTTCCAGGGTTGTTTTTCCAAAACTCCAACTTCAATGATTCTACTCCTAACTTCATGCCAGACCCCAATGTAAACCTACTCTTTTACTTCATGGCATCAAAATGGCATAAAGGGACAATCTATTACCAAAAGAATTTTTTCTTCCTGGAAATTGATCACAAAAATTCTAAAAGTTGAAAGGAAGGTACAAAAAAGTTCTATTCTCTTTCCATCAGGTGACCTTCCATGTTCTACAGAAACCTCCTTGGCTGGGCACCTGGAAGACCATCCTCCCTGCTTTTCTTCCTTTTCTACTTCTTTGTCCACTCCCAGCTCCCAGCTCTATCCAGTCAGCACCTGTATAGTCAGACAGAGACTATATCTGTTAATGGTTCCATTCTGGAGGCAGACAGTGGATCTTACTTCAGAATGGAGCATCCACAAGACAAATATACTTCCCATTTGATAATGTTTGTCACTCTTCACAGTATGACTTCAGTGAATTTTTATGTTAAAATACCCCTTGTCCAGCATGGAGAGGATTAAAAAATGAACTAGTGTACAGTTCTTGGTACTGTAATATATAATTTCCTAGCATAGTTCCTGATGCAGAGAAAATGTTTAAAAATGATTCACCATTTTAATTAACTCTGTATTTTGACATTTTTGGAGCTACTTAAGTTTGGCAGTGATCAGTGTCTTTTCATTGTATGAGCTTCGAATCTGGAAGACCAATTCAGCAGTAATTGGTATTTATTGGAAAAAGGAGAGGATAGTCAGTCCTGCCACCACATATTTCCCGCGGCTAACAGAATGCTGACACCTGAATATACTACAAGATCTCAATCTTAGCACATGAAAAATAATGATTTTACTCCTTTCCAAAAGCCTGGCCTTCCTTACCTAAATTGGTTGCTGCCGTTACCCAGAGTAGAGGTCATCTTTATTCCCAGTCTCCATCATTCCCATATCTAGTCAGTCACCAACTTCATTACATGTCCAAAATACAGTTCACATCTATCTCTCCCACTATCATTGCCTTAATTCTGCTCTCTAAAAGAGCTGATGATAATCTCTTAGCACAGATTCAGTATTTAACAAATGCTAGTTTTGTGCTAAGTGTTTTATGTACATTATCTAATCTTATCTTCACAAACTATGAAGTATGCATTATCGCCCCATTTTACAAATGAGTAAACTGAGGCTAACAGACCTAGTTAAGCTCTGGGTTTCCCAGCAAGGAAATACTAAACTACAGTTTGAATCCTGTCTTATTCAAAGCTTACCTTCTTTATTTCTACATTATACATCTCCTACTGCCATTGTACCTCCCGTTTTCTCTCTCTCTTCTCCATCTTTTCTCTTGATGAATGCCTACGTATTCTTTAAGAGTGAAATAAAACAGTTCTACACATGAGACTCTTTCCTTGCCACCTTTTTTTTGCTCACTACCATGGGAGCTTTCTTTGTTTTCTCACAGCACTTCATACCTACATATGGTAAAATATTTATTATATATTATTCTAATTTGGTGAGATAACCCTTTGGGATACTATCCATATTGTTTATACCCCTGTTTTCTATTTTGTTCCTTATTCTTCCTTCTTTCAGTTAGCAAGCCTTCATTAAATGCCTCAGGGATGGGATGACAAACAGAATACACAGGAAGAAATCAATCAGTTTCTGGCTTTTGACTTTCAAAAATCTAGCCCTCTAAAGAAAAAAGAAAAGACACATGATTTGGACAAGAGAGTTGAGAAATCATCTGAAAAGGAATAGCTGTTTTCTCTCCCCCAACTAGGTAAATATTTCTGGATAATGATAAGGAAGTTCTTTGGAGAGGATGGTAGATTGACCTATGAATCCTGGATAATGAACTAGGCAGCGCTCTTCCCCACACCCAGGTGGAACCCAGAGAGTTGATAAACAGAAGGGGAAAAAAAAAAAATCCCGCTCTTATTTTAAGGAGGCTTAATCAGCTTCATTGAGCACTCCTGTGTTCTGGTCTGGTATACGAGCACAAAGTGACCCTAGTGAAGGTCATAGAAATAGCTGATAATATGCCAGCCTTGTACTTGGAATAGCAATGAGCTCCACAGACAAACAATTGAGGACCAGATCGGAAAAAGGACATCTCAGGAGATGACCCTGTGCCTAGACAAAGACCTAGAGGGGATGGTGGATGGTCAACCCAGAATAACACAGCCTATAGAGCCACTCTTCCCTTATCTTCTTTCCCTCCCCCTCCAAACAACTAAAATGGCAAGAAAACTCTAGATTAACTCAAACTAAGTTTCTCCTATCTTGGTGGAATGGGACTCAAATATAAGCTTAACTGAATTCTAGAAACGTGAAGAAAGTTTTATTTCCCGATCTCCTGAATTCGTGGCCTGAGATTTTTACCTGCTGTACATGTCTTTGTTCTTTATCACAAAACTGTGAATTCTCTGAGAGCACTTGTTTGATTGATCAGAGGCAGCTATGATTGGTAGACATGTGAATTATTTTACACACATTCATTCATTTGCTTAATCATTTTTCACATTTATTGTCTCATTTGAGCACTGGGCCAGGTGCTAGATACACAGCAGAGAAAAAGACGAAATCTCACTGCTTAGAGAACTAAAACCTCAGCTATGGGTTATGTTTTAAGCATGAAACCTTAGTAGGTAAGATGTATAGAAGAAGGAAGGTGATCTTCACTCTCCCTTTCTCAGAGGACAATTATTTTCTTGAGCGGATTTTTGTGTTTTTGTGTGTGTGTGTGTTTGTTTATATATTTCTAAGCTATAAATTCTCCAAAAGCTCTAAGGTTTCTATCAACAATACTTCTCACCCCCACATCACCAGTCTCCTGGGTATCACATCTTCTGGGCTTTGTCATCTTTTTTTAACTAATGCTGGAATATTTATGCTAATACTACTTACCTTTTACACAGGTTCTCCATTAGAAAGTATTAAATCATGAAGACTCAGACAAGAGGAGAATCACTAAGTGGCTACACCTTAACATTAAGTTGATATAAATCACTTAAGGGTACCCTGCCACTTCTAAAAGATTGCTAATCCTGAAAGTTAATTGTGAAAGAGAAAACATCAGTGTCCTAGTAGTCAGTTCCTATCAGCTCAGAGATACACAGCTGACTCTTAAAAATACGTTTTCACTTAATTTAAGTAGTTTGCTTTTTAATGTTACTTTTCTGTAAGGAGCTCAAACACTCTGCCAGCAAAGTAAATGTGAGCATGCAAACCCAGCTAGTGAGGAAGACAGATCCTTAGAGTATCAAAAGAAAAAAATAAAGAGAGACACAGAGATAGAGAGAGAGAGAAAGAGAGAGAGAGAGAGAGAGAGAGAGAGAGAAAGGGAACCCCATGCATAAACCCAAAGGAGGACGAAATGATTGAGATAGTCTTAAAAACCACTAATAGAAAAGAAACAAAAGTAAGTAAAAAATATAAAAAATCCTTTTTCTGCACTTACCAGCAAAGCATTTGGAACAGAGGTAAAAAAAAAAAAAAAAAAAAAAAAAAAAAAAAAAAGAAAAAAAGAAAGAAAGAAAGAAAGAAAGAAAGAAAGAAAGAAAGAAAGAAAGAAAGAAAGAAAGAAAAAGAAAGAAAGAAAGAAAGAAAGAAAAGGAAGAAAGAAAGAAAAAGAAAAGGAAGAGAAGGAAGGAAGAAAGGAAGGAAGAAAGAAAGGATCTACGTTCGGCCCTTCTGCTGTTTCCCACTCCTGCCTCACTAGAGGAGATGCTTGCCATCTTACACCATGTTACTGCAACAACATCCTAAAGTTTTTTATGTTTCTGATCCAATACATTCAAGTATGTATTACACATTGCATGTTACCAGATTGATCTTAAATACTTCCTAAATTTTACATCTCTACTTACCTTCCATTGCTCCCTTTTTTAAAGGCCCTGGGGATTTGGTGGACATCTTTAGGAGTATCATTATTCTGCCTACCACAGTCTGCACTCTGAGCACAAAAGACTCATATCCATCCCACATGAAAAATATATTTACCCCATCTCAATATCCCAAAAGTCTCAACCTATTAAGCATTGACTCAGAGTCCAAAATCTTATCAGCTCAAAAGCCCCAAATCTCATCATCTGAATCAGACATGGATGAGGCTCTGGCTATGATACAACCTGGTGCAAAATTCCTTTCTATCTGTAGACCTGTAAAATTCAAGCTACAAGTTATCTTCTCCCAAAATTAAATGGCATGACAAATAAGGCATGAGATTACAGCTACAGATATTGCCATTCCAAAAGGGATACAATGAAAATAACACAGAAGTCTCCAGTCTTAATTTCAAAATGCATTAAGGCAAACTCCATTTGGTTTCAGGACCTGGAATTTATTCTCTGTGGATCATGGCTCTGTCCTCTAGAATTATGGCTCTGTCCTCTGAGTCATTCTTCCTTTTTCATGAAGGTAGCATATGTTTACAGCTGAGTAATTTTATCGGCTTTTTTTTTCCCCCTCTAGAAATTTGGAGGTCTGACAGCCTTCTTTCATTTTATATTCTCTCTTCCATTTCATTCCGAGCTCGCAATGTATATGATGGTTTAAAAGTCTCAAGAACCTTGTGGGTCTCTGGTGTATGTCACAGAGAATGACTCCATTAGGTGGCTCCTCTCATCTATTCTTGGATTCTTCTGAGTTGGCTGTCGGGGTCCATAAGTCACATACCTACTATCTTCAGTTAGTCTTCAGTGATTGAATACTCTGATCTTTCAGTCTTTCAAGATACTAGTCAAAGGATGGCCAGCCACACCCTTGGCTTTTTCTCCAGAACATGCTTTCCTGACGGTGAATGTTCTAATTTTAGCAATTTTTTTTGTAATATGGACAGATTGAGAATTTCCCAAATTATCAAGTCTTTGTTCCTTTTTACTTAACAATTCTTTCTGCAAATTATTTTTTCTCTCACGTTTTGTTATAAGCATCAAGAAGAAAACTGGCTGTGCTTTCAACATTTTGTTTGAAAAGCTCCCCAGCTAAATGTACACTCTCATAGTTTACAGTTTCTGCCTTCTACATAACTTCTACACAACTGACTTTCTGCTATTATTTAACAAAGATCCTCTTTCCTCCATAGTAAGTTCTTTATTTTGTTCTGAGCCCTCACTGACAGTCTTTAATATCCAGGTTTCTACTAATAGTCTATACAAGGCAACTTAGGCTTTTTCTATCGTGCTCCTTAAAATTCTTCCAGCCTCTGCCCCTTCATCACCCAATTCCAAAGCTACTTTTATGTTTTTAGGTATTTGGTAAAGAAGCACTCTACTTCTGATACCAAAATTTCTATCAATTTCCTGTTGCTGCCTTAACAAATTACTACAATTTTAATGCCTTAATACAACACATATTTATTATCTTGTTCTAGAATTCAGAGGTATGAAATGGTTCTCACTGGGCTAAAATCAAGGTATCTATTGGATTCCGTTCCTTTTCAGAAGCTGTAGGAGAATCCGTTTTCCTAACTTTTCCAGTTTTTTGATGCTACCCCCATCATTTGGCTCATGGCCACCTTACATTATCAAAACCAGAAATGTCAGGACAGTCTTTCTTACATATCATTCTGACATTCCCCTTTCTGCCTCCTTCTTCCATACATAAGGATCCTTATGAATATAGTAGACCCACTTGTTTAAACTACTATAATCTCTTTAAGGCCAACTGATTAACAACTCTACTTCCTGCTTCCTTCTAACACAGCATACTCACAGGTTGTGGGGATTAGAGCATGGACATCCTTGAAGGGTCATTATTTTGTCTACCGCAATAAGTTTTATCCCCCAATCCGATTCCCAATATGATTACATTTAGTTTTAATGTCTCTTCATTTTCTTTTAATATAGAACAGTTTCTTAACTCCCCCTCTCCTTTCAACAGACATACCTTTTTTAAGATAGTGAGTTTTATGAACAGACTGGACCAGTTGTCTCATAGAGTATCTCATATTATGCCTATGTGTAATTGTTTTCTCATTATAAGATTCAGGTTAAACATTTTTGACAAAAATACATGTGTTTTAGTATATCACATCACCACTAGTAGTAATGCTAAGTTTGATTGCATAGTTCCCATGGACTGCCAACACTCTACCTTGTGCAATTTTCCTTGAATTAGTAAGTAATTTGCAAAGTGACACTTTGTGATTGTGTCAATATCTGCTTTCTTCACAATATTGTGCACGATGGTTGTAACTTCCAGTGATGATCCTTTTATGAATTAATTCATTACTTTGGGAGTTGAAAATGGTGATTCTCTAATCCTGCTGCTGCTAGTTCAGTTCTAGTCTGGAAACTAATAAATGAACAATTGACAATATTAATCTTATCACTAAATAAGCTAGGGAAAAGTAAATCATGATTCGAATAGTAGGCATTTTTTACAAAGATTTTACAATTTAAGGGCTTGTGGAGAAATTTGATAAAGTGAGGAAGAGGAAGAAGAAAGAAAAAAAATTAGAAAAAAATTACTAAGGAGACAGAGAAAGAGAAAGAGCAAATATTTTGATAGCTTTACAAGGTCAGAGAGACTTGGTTTTGGTTATGGATTCCAAGTCTGGTTGTGAAAGAATTGGAATTATTCCTGTGTTAACCTTTTCACAAAACACCTGAGCTCTTTGTTAGCTGAGCCATCTGAGAGGGTGATGATAAAAAATGATAAAGGGGAACAGTGTAAAATGGAACTGTGATGGGGTGAGCCCTCAGGCTTAGACAATGAGAAGGCTACCGGAATGAGCCTGATAGAACATGCAAATATCATCTCTACATCATTGTGAAGTTTCCTTACATTTCACCTTTTGAGCTGCTGTTTTCCTGTCATGTTCATTTTTTAGCAATTACGCCTTGTTGGAAATGCCATCATCTTGAAACAAAGTGAGATATTATGTAACTTCCCATGAAAATAACTAGTGCTTTGTTTCTCAGCACAGGAAGGTGCTACTGGAAAATATTGTTATTAGGGGAAGTTCCAAGCCGAGAGTCAGTTTATAGAAAATGGAAGGTATTGTCCAATCTACTGAGATTTTTTGGTGTACAGCTCAGTATTAAGGAGCATCAATTTTCTCTCTTCCCAAATATAATTATGAAGGAATGTTATTACAATTAATTCTAAAGAGAACTTCTTCCTACCAATTTGACAAAAAAAAAAAAGAATAGAACTATCAAATGGAAAAACAAACAAGTATTTAAGATTACTCCAGTTTAAATGAATCGATTTATGTTCATTTTAGGACCCTAAATACCAGAAGGAACATTTTAATTAAGTACAATTAAATTTTATAAAGAAAATTTGGGACTGTGGCCAGAGCAAAATAGAGAATGTATTAGTACAACTTATTTCTCAGAAAAAAAAAAAATCAGGTTTTTGGAAAGAGCACTGTAAACTGTCCATTTAACACCCCGCTGACTTCCCAGGACCAGGGGAATTCATAGATCTATTAAGAAAAGAGCTTTCAAATGACAGAAACTGTTTTATTTATTTTTGTATTTCTATTTTCCTTCACAAGTGTTGGTACCTAGAAGCAGCTCAATTAATATTTTTGAATGAATAAATCAATGGTAAGTGTATTAAATGAAGGCATTGATAATGTAAAAATAATTTTCCAAACTCAACTAATTATGTTAGAATCCATATTGCACATTAGCTGTAATAGAAAACCATTTTAATTGTTTAGGCTTTTATCTTCCTTTTAAAGCAGAACACAGCATGTCTTCATTTCAGTAATTAATTTCACCAATATAATAACTCAGCTGCTTCAGTGAGTTTGATGACACAGGAACAACCCAGCTTTGACTTTGTGGAGTAAAGAAGTATACAACTTTTCATTGAAAAGAAACTTCAAGCATATCGACTATGGCCCTGAAAGGAAAGAAAACTATTCTGATAAAAAATACTAAAAACACTAAGTTTAAATATTAAATAACTAGGTACTTTGTTTTGATGGCTAAATCTATACCTATGGTATTAGAATATATGGCATCTTCCTAATACAGAGTTCTTTAAGATAGCTAAAGACCTAGGATGAATCTGATTAAGCAGCAGTCTGAAGAGACTAAGCCCTAATTAATTATTCAGTAAGCTATACTTATCATAGGCCTTCAACTTGCTCAGAGACTTAGTCATTGGAGGTCGTCTGCAATTAAGAGCAACTTCACTTTCTGATGCTATACTTATATGATGCAAAAACAGCTAATGGGTGCAATTAACTTGAACTCTGGACAGATCAGTTTGGATTATACCTGTTACAACAAGGATTTGGGCACATGTTCTATGTGCACATTGTTAATGCCTGGGTTTCTGCTTAGTTTGAAAGGTCAGAAGCCATTAGCCGAAGTCATCTCCTATGTGTGCATGTGTTCATGTGTGCATATATGTGGGTGTGAACAAGAGGAAGTAATTAAGTACACAAAAGCACTTCAGAAGCACTGAGAGAACTGTAGGGGAATTTGGCTCCTCTGACTTGTCAGGGAGATGTTAGTGATTGTAGAGAGCTGTGTATGTAGGTTTTCCTGTCCTTCCTCCAATAGGCACAATGCATTGTTAATTTAGCTACAACTCCAAAGGTTTTCACATTCCACTGATCATTGTATTTACATCGTACAGTTAAGTCTAGAATTATTTATTCCTCTGGATAAAGAGTGCTTCTGTCTATAGGCAGAGCAAGCGATACTCAAATGATTGGGTGCCAGTCCTTCGGATCTGCCATGAGAACTGGGCAGGAGGTGGGCATAGAACATCTTCTAACTAAAATATCTGAAGATCACAATGTCAGCCATGTTAGTATTTCTAAAAATGACCAGCCTTTTCAATTTTCCTTCCCTACAAATGGAAAACAATATGCCAATAACAGGCGGACTGATGTTTCTCCTAGCACTCCAGATAGTGTTTGCTTTTTTGGGGAAAGCAGTCGGCAGATCTAGTAAACACTGGCGCCAGGTTTAACCCAACGGAGGGAGAATGCTTTTATTTATTATGAGGCCTGAAGCAGAGCCAGCAAAAACTGTAATTAAATTAAAACATTTTTAAGCGAAGAGAGGCAGGATTTGTCTTGCGGAGGAACACATTATAGATTCATTCCTGACTGAGATGGAGAGAGTGTGTAGGACATGATGAAGTTCAATCTGTTCATACCTTTACACGTAAATATGCGAGAATTATGACAAAGCTTCACAATTATCTTCTCTGGAATTTTCCCTCTGTGAGCTCATTCCAAGACCCCAGCCTTGGACCTAAGGGACACAAAGATGCAATTCCAAAAAGCAGGGAAATCTCCAGTCTAATTGCCTTATATTTTAGTTCGACTGGTTTCAAAAGCTTTCTCTTTTTTTCTAGCCGTGTGACTTAGGTGGATTCAGCCAGTCTTGACAGTCTCATGCCTTGTAGTATGCTGGAATTTACCTAGGAACCATATTCTGCTTTGAGAAAAACCATGCCTACACCTTTAATTTTATTTGTACTTCACATTATTTTCATAAAGATAATGTGAAATATAAAGATGGGGTCTAAATATGTGATATGAGTAGTTCTTTTCCATCCTTCAGGTCTCAGCTTAGGTCATCACTGCCTCTTCTGTAACTATTTTTGTAATTTATTTGTTTACTTTTCTATGGTATATAGCCACAACTACATATAAATGCCATAAGGTAGGATGTATCAGGGCTGGTCTCTGTGGCCAGTAAAATACAGAAATGTTGGTATATCATGTCATTTCCAATATTAAGTTATGAAAAATTGGCTTCTGACTTGAGTTTGCCCTCCCCTTCCCTCTTGACCTCCTCTCCTTCTCTTTCACCAATTACACTGGGTGTTACCCACTGCCCTGTACTAAGCAGCCCGATGGGAGAGGTCTGCATGGCAAAGAACTGAAGCCACCTGCCATCAGCCACATGAGTGCGCTGGAAGCCAATTACCCAACCCTCCAGGTGACTATAGGCCTAGCCAACAACTTGATGGTTGCCTCATGAGAAGCCCAGAATCAGAATGACTCAGGTGAGCTGCTCCTGGATTTCTTACTCTCAGAAACTGTGTTAGATAATGTTTGTCTTACATTGCTAAGTTTTGGGGTAATGTGATCCACATCGATAGATAATGAATATAGAGAAGATCAGTGTTTGATTATATTTCAACTCCTAGCACAGTGTGACACATATATCCTAATAAATTGGCTGAATAAATACTTGTTGAAGAAAGTATTTTTTCATAAGCTATTGAACCCAGACAGCTATAAATTTTCTTCAGGCACATTCCATAAGAAATGTTTTATATCTGCTCAGGTATAAGCAGCACCTTTTGACAGAAGTTGTTGGGTAGGGAAATCCATTTGTCAATAATTTGGGAAGAGCCCTTTACCTTGAGACCTAAGTACTAATATGAAGTTTAGAAAATAATACCTGAGGCTCCACTACAGTGTGAAAGACACACATTGTATTAAGCAGTTGACATAAACAGATACTTATGAAATAAGTATAAAATTCATAAGGTATAATTTTGTGTTGCCTTTCAATTTCTTCTCTTTGAAGGTGGTTAGGCAGGTATGAAGGGAAATGTTTTGCCTGACTTGGTTTGTCTCAGCGGTCTGCATTCTCTGTTTTTGTTTTGGTTTTGCATTATCTACGAGCCTCTCATGGCCCATGTTTCCATCCCATGAAGGCTGTGTGGAAATGGGTGCTTCCCAATTCATACCAATTACAATAAAAATTCTCAGACCCCTTATATACTATTGTTAAAAATTTAAAGAAAAAACTATTAAAAGCTTATAAATTTACTTTCACTCCACAGGTGTAGAAGTGTTTTGTGAAAACTGTAATAGCTCCTATTTCACAGTCCAGTTAAAGCAGCCCTGTAAAGGGAAAGTAGACAGATTCATGTACTCAGATAACACAGCTGTCCTAGCCTTTTTGCTCATCACAAAGTAAAGAAGATAAAGGCAAAGAAGTTTAATGATAGGAAAAGGACACAAATGAAACTGTCAATATGGCACAATTTCACGATCTTTTAATTTTTTAGTTTGAAGAGCACTCAACATTTCTCTGTTTCTTATAGAACATCTGGAATTTTTAATATTCCTGTACACTGATTAAAAATTTTCATGGTCATATCTAGCTTTTAATCTAATCATATTTCTAACCATACTCTTAAATATCTTCTATTTGAGATAATTCTCTTTCTGTCTTAACACCCAGTGAAATATCTTGTATTCAGGTATTAGATAAAATATTTTAAATCTTTAATTGAATCATTACTGTACCCAGCTTGTGGCTGTTCAATTTATAAATAATATTCCTCTCCCTCAATCCCACCCACATACATACATGCATATAAACCATACACATTTTCACCACTTTACTGTTTCTGAAACCAATGAATATTCCCTACATCTACCAATCAATCTGGTACTTCATTCAAAATGCGCTTGAAGATTTTATTAAATTTTTATTAACTACAATGATTGGTGTAAGTAAACTCAAATATCTGTTCATGACATCTCTATTATTTGGTTCCTAAGTGCAAATCTCTCTGCATTTGATTTGTTTCTTTTGAAAAGGCATCATATTTTGTGCCTCTTAGACATTCCTTATAGCACCTGACCCATTGCTAGGCATGGTATTTTAATGCACCCTGACATCATTCAAATATACTTGATATGATTTTCAAATAAAAAAAGAAAGACAGAGGGGGAAAATAGTATTTTCACAGAAACCTTACATAGTGGCAACTCTACTAATACTATGTGTGGCTAATATGAAATAAAAAACAATAAAGATCTGTTGCCTATTAATCCCTGAATGTTATACCTCAACTTCTCAGGCTTGACTTTTCATGTTTTTGCATAAGACATGGGGACTGAGCTTCTGTTTTTTACTTTTTAAAAGAAGCACTACCTACTCTGTTTCTCTAGATTCCTCCCATAAAAGCTAATTTTGAGAAAAGTTTTTTTTCTTTGCCATTTCCGTATGTCATATATTAACCTTTTTATTGAAAAATTTTAATTCTAATCTTTAAGAGCAGATAAGAAGGTAGTAATAAACTTACTGTCTATACTGAGGATTTGTTTGTTTTCTCACAAATGTCTTAGGTCCTTCATCATTGATCCTCATTTCCCAACATAGATGGCACCTGGAAGCCAGATGTATTTCTATATTTCAAAGGGAAGAGCTCATCAACCTTTTTCTCCCTAGTCTCTATCTCAAATATTTTCAGAAGTCTTCAATCTTCTAGGTTTTCAAACACTCTCCTAGGCCCCTTTACCTAGTGAGTGGGTCTAAAAGTGTGATTATTATGTCCCTTCAAAACTCTGCTTCTCTTCAGTGGGTAGTTTATACATTTGAGAACATCTTAATAAGTAGATTCTGACGTCAGTTAATGCGGTTAATGTCTTGCCTGTATAGGAATGATTGCTCTGTTGTTCATGGCTCCCATGTACTGAAAACCCTCAGCCTCTGAGCTACCACCTCCCAACTAAGGATTAATTTCTTCTCTGGATAATGTGGTACATTACTTCAATCACTCTTTTTGTCAGCATGATCAAATTTGTGTTTCCTTACCCCTTTATTGCATTTGCCCTGCCAACTCTACTTTTAGACCAACCTATCCATTTATCTTCTCTGCTCCTACATACATGGGCTATGATACAGGAAGAAAGAAACAACACTATTACACACACTAGAGTCCTTATACTTTACACTCTAACCTATAACTCCACCCTCAGCTAGATTCTCAGCCTTACTTGAAAACTCTATTATGTATACTTGAATAGATCCTGCTCCCATTTTTTACAATGGTTACTCAAAACCTGTTTTTATTTTACCTAGTTTGCTTCCATTTTCTTTAATCTTACCTCTTTAATAGTTTAAATATTTTTGTGAGGAATAAATAAAAAATTGTATATAAGGAACTGAGCATGGTGCTTAACATGGAGCAAATATTTAATAAATGTTAACCATTACTGTTATTAAAGAATTAGAAAATACAGAAAGTAGAAAGTAAAATTATATAGAATCCCACCACCTAGAGACATTTACTATTCAGAAGTTTTTATTTTAACAGACACAATAATTTAGATGACTGTTATTTCCTCAAAAACATAAATATTAATTTATCAATTATTTCTCTAAAGTTAAACAGAAAGCTTACTAAAAATTAAGCAGCAACATTACTAATATATTTTAATTTCTTATTTTTTAATGAGATTAAGTTTTATAACTGTTGGTAAAACAATAAAACATCATAAAAATCAAAGCCTGAAAAGATGCTATTTTTCCCACTTTTTATTATAAAAGAATGTAAACATGGACAAAAGTTGAAAGACTACTCTAATAAACACCCACATACCCACCAAGTAGATTCAACAAATATTAACATTTTATAGTTCTTTAGTTCTCTATATTTGTGTGTTTATCAAAAGTTTTGAAATAATTTGCAAATATGACACTTTTAAATATTTCAGCATGCAACTCCTAAAAATAAGATTTTTACACATAATCGTTATTTTATCATCACACCAAAAAAGCATTAAAATATCCTGATATCAACTAATATATAGTCCTTATTCAATTTTCCCTAATTTCCCAAACCCATATTCTATAGCTGTTTTTGTTTGAACAAGATCCAGTCAAGATCTCTGTATTGCATTTTGTTGTTGTATGTCTTCAGCCACTTTTATTTTATAACAATCCTCCAATTTTACCCCCTATAGACATTGACTTTTTTGAAGAGAACAGGTCAATAAACTTACAAAATGCATCACATTCTTTTTTGGTCTAATTGTTTACTTGCAATGGTACTTAATCTATTTGTCCAAATCCTGAATATCCTATACATTGGAAGTTAGGTCTAAAAGCTTAGATTCAGGTTAAACTTTTTTTTTTTTGGCAAGAATCCTTCACATGTGTTATGTACTTCATATTACACTATACTAGAAGGTGCATTGTATCAAGTTGCTTCACTATTTATAATGCTCAGTTATGGTGATGAAAGCCAGATCTCTTCATCATGAGGTCAATTTATATTCATTTTCATCTAGCAAATAATCTATGGGGCAATACCTTTGCATATAGGTAACAGCCAGCCTGTTTTCCAACAATTTTTAAATCAAACATTTGATCATTCTTGCTTAGTCAATTATTTAATTGGAGATTATAAAATAAGGGAATTTTTTTCTGTTTTCTTTTTTCCTTCTTCATTTGTGGCCTAGAATTCTTCTGTAGAAAATGGCTTTCTCCACCAACTGAATATTTTCTAAATGGAAGAACAAGATGCTTATTTTTTTTTCTTTTATTGACAAATTTAAAAGTAAGTATATGGTGTGATAATTATATTTGCCAGTTATATATACATTTATTTGTTTTACTTTATTCTCTCACTTTCCCTTTTATTTATATCACTACTAATTCATTTATTTCTTTAATTTAATGTTTTACAATTAGTTACAGTCCAGATTTGTTCAAACTGTCCCAGAATTGGCCAAAGGCAGTTCATCCAAGCTGGATTCTATGCTCTTTGAACATGTTCCCCTTAGTCTTTGAAAACTTTCTTGCTTTCTGGCCCAATACGATGTGTTTTGTACTTTCCCAGCCCAGACCTGAAATTAACCATCAAGAAAATAAAAACACAACTGATAAAAAGAAAAAAAAAATCTGAAATTTTTATATCTGGTAGGGGACGGGTATCCAGAATATATAAACAACACTCACAACTCAATAGTGAAAAAAAAAAATAAGTCATTTAAAACATGAAAAATGATTTAAATAGAAGATATACTGGTTGAGGATAGGTATTCAGTTTCTACAAAGAAGATATACTGGTTGAGGATAGTATTCAATTTCTAAATAAGAAATTGGCTGAGGTTTGTTTTATGTTTTTAGTTTATGTTTTTTGGGGTTTTTTGTTTGTTTGTTTGTTTTTGGTATATATAGATGCCCATTATCATATAGAAGTAGAAGAATTTCTCTTTTGTATGTATTTAGTTGGGTGTTTTAATGACTTGATAGTGTTGAATTTTGTCAAATGTTTTTTCTGTCTCTATTGAGTTGATTATGTAGTTTTTGTCCTTTATTTTATTAATTTGCTATATTATACTGCTTGATTTTCAGATGTTAAACCAATGTATTTTGTGGAGAACTTTTATTTGTTCATAGTGAATAAACTTTTTCATGTGTTGCTGGATTGTATTTGCTTATGTTTTTTGAGGATTTTTGCTCACTGTTCACTTTTTAAACCATTTCTTTTTTTTTGTTTTTAATTTCTTCTTTTAGATTGTTGGTATATTACTGTCAGTTCTTGGCCCACATGCTTTTGTCATAGTAAAATGGAGTATCAAATACAATAAATGAATCTTGTTCTAGATCTAGGAAAAAATTAAGGATATAGTTTACACTGAAGCGTCTGATTTCTTCTAGATAAAGTGATATAGTTCTATGAAAATTCACATGTTCCAAATAATGGCAAATTTTGACCCATCAAATAACCAATAATGTTGAGGCCATAGAACTGTGATTGGGGAAATATCATCTTATCAGGAGCAAAGGAGAAGGAAGAAAGCAGAAAATGTTGTCTCCGCCAACTGGTATAGAGATATCTTAAGGTTCATGCTTACCACATGCCTATATCTCCATTTCCTCATCCCAACGCAATTTCACATTATCAATCTTAGCTCTTCCAGAATGTCATTCAGACTTTCATCTGGTAACTTGTTTTCAGTATCAACCTTCCACTGATATTTAGTATCATCTTAATTTCTCTGGATACCAATATTGGCCACAAAACTTGTTTGAGCAGGAAATCTCTAAGGAACCTTTCTTCCTATCAGGATCCAGGATTTCCTTAGATGGAAGGAACAGTCTTAACAAAAGTTAAGTCAAAGATGAGCAGGAAGGATGAGGATATGACATTTAAGCATGCTGACCAGAGTGGGGTGGTCATGAAAGGATCAAGGTTCAACATACTGAGAGAAAGCATATGTAGACAGACAAATTGTTCTCTCCAGAAGATCTGATGACAGTTATAAGGTTCAGACACTGGGAAGATACTGGCAATTCAGCAGATGAAGCTGTCTCTTAATTATGTAGGATTCCTTAGGGAGTCCTAGACAGAAAATATGCAGTGAATCTGGCAGAAAGGAGCACTGCCAGTAGGGATCAGGGGCCAGTCATGGAATCAAGCATGAAGGTAGATTGCAGAATTGTGAAAAGTAATTAAAACAATACTCAGAGTCCTGACTTTGTGGGGCCTATGTTATTGTGCAGGTTAAAAAAGCAAGTATAGAAGCCAACTGTACTTTATGATAGGGATCAGGCCCCAAGGCAGGGGGCTAGTTACCAAAAAAGAGAGCTTAGTACAGGAAAAGTTGGTGTTGATTCACTTGACTTATTAGTGTTTGCTAAAGTCTCCCTGACTATGACTATAGGCAGACTGAGTTTGGGATGGAACTGAACCCAAATTTGGGGGTTGAGACAAAGCAGAGGAGGGAGAATGCATGGAACCAGAAAGCAAACAAGTCAGACGCATGAGATTTACCACGGTCTACCAATTATAACTGGTAGTCAAAAGTCTTTTACACTCCAGCATTACTTACAATGGCCAAGATATGGAAACAACCTAAGTATCTGTCATGGATAAATAAATTGTGGTGTATATATACAATGGGATACTACTCAGCTTTAAAAAAGAAGAAAAAGATGATCCTGCCACTTCTAACAATATGGATGAACCTAGAGGAGATTATGCTAAGTTAAATAAGCTGCTTATTATTGTTTATTATTATTTTTTCCTTTCTCCAACTTTATTCACAAACACAGTGCCTGTGAGAAGCTGGAGGAAGGGTCTGGAGGTCATCAGGCTGGAGCAGCTGTCCAGTCTCCCCTGGTTTCTTCCCCTCAGAGAGGAAGCAACAGAACATGAAGATGTGTTGGCCTCAGGGAATTTGACACTCCTCAAAAAGAGACAGAAAGAAAAAACTGCGTGATCTCACATATGCATGAAATCCAAAAAAGTTGAATACATAGAAACAGAGAGTCAAAAAGTGATTACCAGGGGCAGGAAGTTGGTGGAAATTGAGAGATGCTAGTGAAAAGGCACAAAATTTCAGTTACATGAGATGAATACGTTCTAGAGATCTAAGGTACAGCATGGTGAGTATAATTATACTGTATACTGAAAAATTGCTGTGTGAGTATATCTCAGGTGCTTTCACCACAAAAATGAAAAAAAAAAAAAAAGATAACCAAGTAAGGAGATGGATATGCTAATTAGCTTGACTGTAGTAATCATTCTACTATGTATATGTGTATCAAAACATCATGTTGTACATCTTATACATATGCAGTTTTTATTTTTAAAAAAATCCTGAGAGTTTTTGCATTCCAAAATAAAAAGGCTCAGTGTCATTAAATAATAACAGTAAAAGTAATAGTAATGGTAACAAAAGCAACAGCTGCAATATATGATATTCTCACTATGTGCTAATCTCATTTAATACTCTGCAACGTTGGTAATATTACTTCCTTGTTCTTGATGGGAAACTTTGATCTCAGAGAAATTTAAAAAACTCACCGAAGGTCATAGAGCTACTAACAACCACATTGAGAAGCTAGTTTCAAATTGATTTCAACCTCATTCTAAACTGTTTTCTTTCTATAAAACCTCAATGACACTCTAATTATACATGTGTTTACTTGCCCTATTTACTATCCCTGAGATATACAGTCATCATATTTGCAGAAGTTCCAAGCATATGACTTGTACAGAGTAGATCTCAATAAAATCTATCTAATCGAATTGCATATTTGAGCATGAAGAAAATTGGTGTAAAGATCAGAATGCTTTGGGTAACTTATTTGCAATGTTGGTCATTCAAGATGTTTCCTTGTCCAAGGAAACATTTTTTTTTTTTTTAATATTCTGCACCTCTGTTTCATTTATTATTGAATGAATAATGAGTATTCTTATCTCATTAGAATACCATAAGAATAAATGAAGTGATATGGCCTTGGAATGGCCATTAGCTTCTCTGTCCAGAGACTGTGGGGAAAATGTCAATTTAAATAATTTTATTTTATTTTTCCACAAGGGGGTATTGTGCAGATAAGTGTGTGGAGTGATATTTTAAGCATATTTAAACATGGCTACAGTAAAGCAACTTAAGCATCTGGGAAGAAAGTGCTCTGTCCACCTGGGAGTGATAATGATATTGATAGCGATGAGGAAGAATTTTAATAACAATACATATGAGTAGGTTTCGTTCAACCCGCTTGCAGCTCAAGGACATAAATTTCCTCCAAAGGTTAGTTTCAGTATGTAATTTTGCAAAGAGATCATTCATGGCTTTCTTGGTTCCATCTACAAAATGTAGATGGGCTAATACCAGGTCTTGCTTCATGCCAATTGTGGGGATCAAGAGAAACTTAATCTATTCTTAAAAAATCATGTTCAGCCTCAGAAAAACTCTATCTTCCCAGTGCACATATGTGCTCCTTCTTTTTCTTAGCAGAATGTAAATAGTGTAACTTTCATACATTTAAAAAAAAAAAGTCACACTGTGGTTTTTTTTTTTCTTTCAGTCATGCTTGATTGCATTCCATCAAAATAAGTGCAATCCAGGCAGATGCTCTAAAGCCCAAGTCCTGCAGTGCTTTTTTATTCATGAACATACAAGTAGCTGTCAGAACTAAAGTTATCTTTGAGTATTTTATAATAGAGACATGAAGCAAAAGTAAGGATGGTCAAGAAAAGGATTATGGAAAACCTGGCATTATGGAAACCTCAGAAAAGGGCAATCAGTGCTCTGACCCAAAGTTCTTGGCAGCAAAACAGAAAGAATGAGGTCTCATCTTCTGCTGTCTTGTCTTGGAGTATCATAAGAATCATTTGCTAATGAGAACTGTCCACTGGTATTGACAAGTTTGCAAGCCTTTCTAAGGGACACGGCCCTCCCTCCTCACTGTCTATTAATAGAAATCCACATCATCACAAAGTTTTATGAGTTGTGGGATGTATAATTCACCAAAAAGCAAAATTATCATCTTTTTCTTAAGAAAGAGTTTCCTTATCTCTGAGGAAAGAAAACTGTAAGTGGCATTTTCTCTCTGCGAATGGAACTTTGGTCTGGTGCCCTAAGCAATGGGTGTGATTCATAAAAAGTTTCCTGTTGACTTTTTCATGGGGCCAGGGTGGGAAAGTTGATGGGGATAATGGGTATGATATCATTTTTAGACTTTACCTAGGAAATTCATAATCCAATATAGCTCTATTGACACAGATAAAATATGCTAGTCTTTTAGGAATTTAAATGTCCAAGTATGAACCTAAAAACAACACTGGGAAGGTCTTCACCTCTCCCTGAGCACTCTTCTCTTTTGTTTATCCTAATGTGCAAAACCCATCACACATGGCATCAATTTGTGTGCATGGAGAAGGCATGTGGTTTGCTCTAACAATGACTAATGAGGCAGTTTCTTAGCTCAAAGCACAAGGCTTTTTTTCCTCTGGTCAGAGGGAAGCAAAAATCTCACCCAAAATATTTGAACCCTATAGTCCTAAAAGTTATATAATAATTTTGTTACAAATTATATAATACATTTACTACTATACTATCATGATATACATTATAAAATCTACTTAAAATATAATACTTAAGAAGATGAGGCAAAATAAAATTTTAAAAATCTTTAACAATTTCGTCTAATAATTTAATCAATAGTACAAAATACATTGTGTTCTCATGAATATATTAACGAAGATATCTTTCAACTGATAGAAATCTGATTGAATATGATAGATATGATTAAATCATATTTGTCTTTAATTTTTAATATAGATGATAAAAAGTTCATTCTAAGGTCAAAAGTGCTAACTTCTATTTTCTTGACATTTTCTTGTATTGCACTTTTCTTACATGTTTTCTCTATCAGTTACAGACGTTTTACTAAACTGCTTGTGGCGATTGGTTTAGTTAAATGTGGATAATGCAATCAATAATCAACTTATCCATATTGTGTAAACTGATAATCGCGACAGCAGAAAATAAGTGGACTTGTTAGATTAGCACTTTCGATTCCACCACATTCTTTCACTTAGTCCTCAGAACACATGGTCTCTCTGTTTGAGACATGCTAGAAGGCCATAGATATCAATTCATAAATTAAATATTCTGAAGATTAATTTTGTCGTGATTTTTAGGTAAAAATAAATATAAAAGGAAGTTTTAATAATTTATTTAGCATCCCAAATGATCATCTTAGGCACTTAGCAATATCATGCCGCACCACCTTGGAGGTCCTCATATAGACTTATTTAACAGAGGACAACAAGTCCATCTGATTTCTCAATTTTTGACTCTGCTGATAAAAGCAGGTAAAAATAATGAGTTTAGGTGAGAGGGGATGAAGTAATGTTTAAAAAAGGGGAAGCTTCAGCACCCTCCGAGAGAGATAACAGACAGGATAAACCATTTTCCAAATACCCATGGTATAATGACCTCTTTCCTCTATAGCCCCTGTACTTAAAAGGAAACTACTAAGCCATTTAAGGCTTTTTATGTTTTCTCCCTTAAAAAAAAAATTTAAAAAAAGATAACAATCTTTGAATGAGCCTAGTCAGTAAGGAAAGGTCAAGTGAAAGTGCTATGATACATTTTTTTCTGAAGAGTCTTTTTTCCCCTCCATACAGTGAAGGATAAAGGACCCAGTTGTGACTGCCACACAGTGGTTTCTTAATTGAGTCTTCCATCTTCACAGAACCAGATGAGAGAGTCACTTAAAAGAGAATAAATTCAAAACCAAGTGTAGTTTCAGAACAAATTGTCCAAGCAACCTAAAAGTGGAGTTCTTTGAAATCCTGCTGCTGCTTCTGCCACATCAGGTTCTTTCTAACTCTAGCCAAAGAACTCCTGTGTTTAAAGTGGAGATCCCTGTAACGAAGTGACATTTGACTGTTCACAGTGAATTATACAGTCTCTGACATAACAGTAGTATTTACAATTGCATTTTCTCAACTTGGTTCATGTGAGAAAACATGTGAGGGACCTGGAAGTTTTACATATATTTCTGGAAATCACAAGACGAGACAGAGCAGAGGCTAGTCTGTCAAAGGATGTCAGAGGGGCCCTGATCCTTGAAGGCAATTAGGGACAATTGTTTTAGAAGTATCAGGGAGTAAAGGAAATGTACTGAGAATTGGACTTGTTGTTAAATTGGAAGTTGGATGAACAAGGGGGCTTTACTGACATAGCCAAAGATCAGGGAGGCCTGGAGTTGCCAGAGTTCTTGCAGTTAGGAGAGATGGTAGTGAAATATTTAGGGACAGAAGTGAAAAATTCAGAACAGAATGACCTATTACACAGTAAGGGTCTTTATCTTAGGATAAAGTAATATTAAATTTACATCTGGAAACATGAAATAATCAAGCTGAGGAACAATGAAATCTAAACAAAATAACTTCACTAAGTGCTTGGTATAACATACTTACTCTAAGAGATTATCATGTGATTCAAATAACTGTAGTAGAAACTTACATAAGTAGTAATATAGAGTTAAAATCTATATATCCAATTACTCTGTGAGGCAGAATGGCTATTTGATGAGCATTAACGATCACTAATACATCAATCATAAAACTTGTATTGCAGCTCTGGTTTTATCTGGAAATAATTGGGTGATTTCAGTTAAGTTGGAGCCTTAGTTTACTCATCAGTAAAAGGAGAGCATAAAGTTATATCTTTCTTGATTATTATAAAAGTAATACGGAAGTTTGGCAAAAGATGTAGATGCAAATAGTATAAAAATATGTAAAAACGTACTCCTACCCTTACTTTTCTCTGTCCCCATAAACTCTCAGGCCATTTCTCAGAGAAAACCACTATTAGTACTTTCTTTAAAGTCTTATGCAACATTTATGGAAATACATATATGTAAATGATTTAAAAGCAAGTGAAATATTATTACACATGCTATTCATACCTTGCCTTATTTACATTACAATATATTATAGGGGCTGAATTGTGTCTCTTCAAAAATCTTAAGTTGAAGTCCGAACCCTCAGTACCTCAGAATGTGACTGTATTAGGGTGGGTCCTAATGCAATATGAGTGGTATCCTCAAAAGAAAAAGAGATTAGGATACAGTCAAGCATAGGGGGAAGACCATGTGAGACATTAGAATAAGAAGGCCATCTACAAGCCAAGGAGAAAGCTCCTCAGAAGAAACCAATTCTACTGACACCTTGATCTTGCACATCCAACCTCCAGAATTGTGAGAAATTAAATTTCTGTAGATTAAGCCACTCAGTCTGTGGTACTTTGTTATGGCAGTCCTACCAAACTAATACAATACACCATAGATATCTTTACATATCAGCACCGACAGTTCTCTTATATAACAGTTTTATTATATTCTGTTTTATAGACATGATAAATTGATTTTATAATTTGTAGAAATATAGGTTATAATTTGCCTCTACCCTAATGATCAGAAAGTAAATCAGTCCTCTTTGGAAGAAGAAAATACCACCCAGAGCCTCCACAGATTTTTTATGCACAATGATTAGTAGCGAATAAAATGTTAACAGAAATCACTGGAGACAGAAGCAATGCCTGAAAACCAGGATGAAATGTAGACAATAGATTCCTGCTCATGAAGGGGTAACTACTGCAGCACTGAAAGTTAAGAATAAAAAGAAAAATGTATGTAAAATATAGAATTAATATATAAGACACATAGGACATACATAAAACATGGATGTAGATAGAATCACAGAAGAGAGGAGAAAGAGAATAGTACAGATGCAGTATAAAAAGATATAGTGATCTAGAAATTCCCAAATCTGACAAAGACATTATACCATAAATGCAGGAAATGTTAAGAATATCAAGAATATAAATTTGTAAATGTATATACCTATATTAGAAAATTCCTATGAAAGCAAAACTTACCAAATAAAATGGAAAAAAAGTGAAAATCTGAATTATCTATAGTCTATTAAAAACCCCGCAATTACTCACATGGAAAACTCGAGGCCTAGACGCTTCACTAATGAATTATAAAAATATTTAAAATAGTATATAAAAAATACTTAGATATAAATATAAATAAAAATACAACAGACTCCTTAACAGAAAACTAAAAATATATGATTAAGGGAAATTTTAAAACAAATAAATAAAGGGACATATCATATTCATAAATAAGAAGACAATATGGTAAAGATCTAAATTCTCCCCAACTTGGCCTATATATTCAATCCAACCGCATTCACTTCCTAATATGATTTTTAGTGGAAATTAATAAGCTAATTCTAAAATGTATATGAAAGTTTAATGGTTCAAAATAGCAAAAAAAAATTTTTAAAGAATACCAAAGTTTGAAGACTTCCCTAATCTGATTAAAAATATCATTTGAAAAGACATATCTAATTTTAAAATATTGAAACCTCTCAATTGAGATTAGCAATAAAACAAAACATGCTATCAGCATTTTTATTCAGTATTATACTGAAA
The DNA here is from genome assembly GCF_000325575.1 of Pteropus alecto. Taxonomy (NCBI): domain Eukaryota; kingdom Metazoa; phylum Chordata; class Mammalia; order Chiroptera; family Pteropodidae; genus Pteropus; species Pteropus alecto. The sequence continues at coordinate 5,812,567 of NW_006439192.1, forward strand.
TTCCTAGCTAGAACAATAAGATAAGAAAAATACAATATGGTATTGGTGCAATTCTAGTTAAACTGATTAAGGGACTAGAATGAAAAGCCTAGAACAGACCAACATATACTCTGCTGTTTAATTTGTGACAATGCGACATTGAAGTGTGATGGATAAAGAATGATTGTATCAAAAAAGATATTAGATCAATTGGATAATCATGGAAATAATCTTGACACTTAAACTTCCATTCAAGGTAGGTCATAGATCTAAGTGTAAAAGGTAAAGTAATAAAGCTTCTACAAAGTGACAAAGAAGATTACTCTCATGGCCTTGGGGTAGGCGAAAGCTTTTAAATAGTACCTCTCGGAACTAGACATAAAGTGTTAATGTGAGAATTTAACTTTATTAATATTAGGAACTCTTGTTCATCAAACAAAAACAAAGGGAGTAAAAAGACAAGCCTCAGCTTAAGAGAATGTTATACAGATATACACACACCCAAACCAGGATGTTAATGTTATCGAATTTATAAATTTTACTCTTCATAGTACTTAGGTTATAAGTCCTGATTAAGAAGACCTTGAACATTATCAAATAACATATGGAACTAACTACCTATTGTGTAAAGAATGGATTACATATCTATTTTTATTTTTAACTTACTGCTAAATTGTCATCCCAACACTATTTTTTTTATGTTATTTCTTTCTCTTACTATTTTGAAATATCACTGTTATCAGATACTCTCTTTCTATATGTGTTAGAGACTATTTATGGACTTTTTAAAAATATAATTACATGTGTTTTCTCTTACTGCTCTAAAACTTTACAAGCTCAATTAACACTTACGTAATCCAGTTACATATCAGGGTTTATTTTTATGTTTTCAAATAAGATATGCATCTATATTTGCTTTTAAATAGGAGATTTTGTGATTCATGTATTTGTAGGAAAACCTTTATGAAGGGTAAAATATTTTGAGATTTTGCTCCAAATTTACCTGCCTTGAGTGAGTTTTTAAAATTTCGAAACATATGCTCTAATCTCTCCATTAATAATCTGATCTCAAGGATCCCTTAACTTGTTCAAAGTCATTTTGAGTTCAGGTACATATATATGGATGTGTGAATAGTTTTAAGTCATAATGGTATACAGAATTCATGCAATAAAAGCTTAACTCTTAACAGTAGAAATGAGGAGTGAGGTTGGGATGTAGGAAGCTTTTCATTGTACTCAGTGGAAAAATATATAACAAAACATTTCAGTAATGCTCACCCAATCTTCCTATTGAATCAAAGAATGAACAAACATAAATCAAGGCTGACAAGGTTGAGTCTCTCTCTTTAGAGCTTTGAAAATAATAATATATCATCCTATAACAATATAACATTCATCCTCTTCTACTTTTCTCTCATTTTGTTGGCAAAAGGTCCCTCTATATAAAAACAAACCTTCATTATACTGGATGAATGTAATTCTTATGCCAGAAAAAGAGTATCAGATTCATATTAAGGGGAAAATTGTTTTATACAAGGACTTGCCAGAAAAAGACTTAGAAATAAATTATGTTGAAGTTTTCTATGCTCCATTAATGAAAATTCTAGTACGTAGCCAGATGTTTTATTGGGGGAAGGGAATCAAGAGAAACATAGAGAGTTCTGGCACTCAACTGAACACTGAAGCTGAAATGAGACTGATTCACAAGTGCACATAATTGCCTGGAATATTTATTTTTTTTTTTTAAGAGAGAAAAAAATTCTCCCTCTCCCTCTACATTTTTCTTTTCCCTTAGGAAAATAAAAACCAGATTTTGGTGTGAGAATTTGGGAGACCTAGTCTCTTTGGCAGAAACAACTAATGCTAGTAGTTCTCCCAATAACTGTTCTCCTTTTCTTTACTAACTGAATTTTAATCCTATTCAGATGACAATGTGTCAGCTTAAAAGCAAAGGAAAATGCCAACATACACAAGCAAAAAGCTAGTCTCCCTTGAAACAAGAAGTGTGCATGTGACACAACCATGGTGAGTGAAATGTAGGTGGAAGTCACTGGGAGGTACTTTTGAACAGCTCTTTAGAGAGGACAGCTAACATGAATTTTTTTCCTTTCCCTTTCTCCTTCCTTTTCTCCCTCCCTCCTTCCTTTCTTCCTTCCTACTCTCTTTTCCTTCTTTCTTTCCAGGGAGGGTAGACACAATGCTGGAAGTGTAGTTAGCCATATTATAAGGATGTAGCAATAAGTAAAAGCTAAGGGTAGATGAAAGAAAAGATGTAAGTTTCTGGCGATATTGAGTTGTTACTACACAGGGCTGGACTACTTACCTCCAGACTTGAACACTGAGAAAAATTTTAAAAAATAATTTTAAAAGAGAACAAATCAATTAGTTTTAGTCAAATGCAATCACTAACACTTCCATATGATTTATATATTTATCCCATTTTATCCTCATAAGAATAACTATTATTCTAATGTGATACTATAATATTGTATTATTATACCCAATTTATAAAAGACTGATTTGGGATTTGAGCATTACACATTTCCCCAAGATTTTAAGCTTAAATAAATTACAGATGTAGAAGTCCAGCAAATTAATCTGGTTGATTACATTCATCATGAAGGTGTTCGTTCTGTAACATTGTCTCTCACATATGTCCAACATCATGAAAGATAGAATTTGGAACTGACCAAGTGGTACGATTTAAGAGTATTTGTGATTATTAATTTTACATGTCAATTTGACCAGTGATAAAGTGTTTAGATTAAACATTATTTCTGGTTGTGTCTGTGAGGAAACTTCCAGATAAAATTAGCATTTTAATTGGTAGGTTCAATAAAACAGATTTCTCTTCTCCATGTAGGCCGGGCATCATTATGTATTTTCTACATTTATTTCTACATAAATGTAGAAAATACATAAATGTAGAAAGAATAATCAACAATAATCTGTTGAGAGTCTGAATGGAACGAAAGACACAAGAAAAAAATTGTTTCCGTTTTTCCTGTCTCACTGCTTGAGCCAGGTCATTTCATCTCATCTTCTCTGTTCCTTAGACTAGATTTTACACATTGCTCCCCTGATTCTCAGGCCTTCACACAGTTTCTCTTGAAGCAAGACCATTTGGAATATAAGTCAGAATGCCAGTCCAGTACGTGCTATTCTGCTTAGTTCAGTAAATACTTAAGTGTTTGCTATGTATTTGGTCTACTCCCCAATAAGCTACTTGTAGTAGAAATCAGAGACATGTAAAATTATTTCCAATACTAAGTAGTAAGCTCTGTAGAGGAAGCAAGCATAGTTGTTGTGGGAGCATGCAATAGCACTCCTAGTCCAGCAGGGCTTGGTTAGGAAATAGCTCTTTGAATAAGATGACTCCTATTTTGGTAATGCACTTTGATCTGAGATTTATGTTTTCTAAGTTTTATCCCCTTCATTTCTTCTCTTAAAACTTATTTTTTGTCTTGATCTGGTCTGGTTAGGAACATCCCTCCAACACAAGGAATTTAATTTTTCTAGAAACAAAAGTACTCGCTTTATGATGTCAAAATGTTTGTTACAATGTCTCACTGATCCCAAATCTGAAAATATCTACTTCGTATGATTTCTTCATACATTTACTTCAACCATAGAGGGATAAATAAGTTCCTTCACCATCTTGGACTTCTTCTGGAAGAACTGCCTTGGATTTAGTACGGTAAGAGTTGGGGAGAATTTGAGCCACCTGTTTCCCTGCTGGTGCCAGTGAGGATGGCTCAATGCAGCACAAAGGAAGACATAAACTCAGATATCTCAGGCTTGATGGTAAAGCAATGAGGAAATACCAAAGTTAGGAAGTACTGCGAGGTGAAATCACTCCAAATTTTAATAGAAAATAAAGCAGAGAAAACAATCTGGTTATTGTGAAATCATGAGCCTACAGAATGAAGTTTCCCTCGTGATCTCTGCAATAATCCTATGATATTGGAACCAATTAATGAATAATACTGATTGGAGTAAAAGGATGCAGGAGATAAAAAAAAGTTAGTGATTTTATAGGTCAGAAATTAATTATTTAAAATGTATTTGTTATTTATAGAGGAAAATGTTTCATTGCATGGTTAGATATGCTTGGAACTGTTCTGTATGTTTGGTTGATAAAAATTAGAAGCATATCGAATTAAGTAATTTTAAATCACTAAGTTAAATAAAGACAGGGGTAAGTTAGGGATGAGGGGACTGCTTATTGTTTTATTTATTATAACTACAAATAGAAAAGAGTAGGTCCATTCCTGTCCAAACTTATAGAAAAATAATTATAGTAAATATGAGAGTTTTGTAACAGGTTTGTGCAAAATATTGTAGGATACTGAGAAAGACATAGGGAATAAGATTTGCTATTGGGGAAAGACAAGAAAGAGAATTTAAATGAAGACATACAGAATGCAGAAACATTTTTTGAAGATAAGGCAATGAGGATATTCTAAACAGATTTTTAAAGCCAATACTGTATTATAAAGCTATAGTAACCAAAACAGTATAGTACTGACATAAAAACAGATACGTAGATCAATTGAATAGAATAGAGAGCCCAGAAATAAACCCATTCATATACAATCAACTAATATTTGACAAGGGACTGAAGAATAATCAATGAAGAAAGCATTGTTTCTTAAATAAATGATGTTGGGAAAACTGGATATCCACATGCAGAAGAATAATATGAGATTTTTATCTTGAACCATATAAAAATCAACTGAAAATAAAGTAATAATAATATTGATATATCTATTATTTATGTATATGTATCAAACTTAAGTGTCTCTAGGAAACTACTGATATCATTTTAAGTCGTATTATAAAACAATGCACACTTAGTGACTTGAATTTAGAAAATACATAAATGTAGAAAGAATAATCAGCAAAGGATAGATCTGGGCAGTCATGAATTGTAGTGATCAAGAAGTCTGTTGGGTCTACGGCCATGCCACCCTGAGTGAGCCCGATATCGTCTAATCTCAGAAGCTAAGTAGGGTTGGTTAGTACTTGGATGGGAGACCACCTAGGAATACCAGGTGCTGTAGGCATTAAAAAAAAAAAGAAAGAAAAGAAACTTGTTGGCTTGGATTCAGATCACCTGGGGGCACTTGCTAGCTGTATGAATGGGGTTGACATTTATCTTCTCAGTTTAATTCTCAGCATCCTTCAGTCTAAAGAGAGGGAAAATGGTATCTCTTCATAGTATTGTTTTGAGGATTGAAAAAAGATAAAATGCAGTGCCCAGAATATAGTATGCCTTCAGCAAATAATAGTTAAAAAAGGAGGAAGAAAGAAAGAGAGGAGAGTAATGAAATTATAAATGAATGAATGAATGAATGAAACTGGTCTTAATGCATCATTTCTTCCCAGCTCATTCTGTCCTCTATAATACCTCTGGAATTCCCTTTCTAAAATATGAATTGATTAATATGCTCCCTAGCTTTAAAAAAAAGCACACACTCAATAAAACAAACACTTCTTCTGCCTATAAAAATTTCTAACTTCTCAGCTTTTCCCCCCAGCTTTATTGAGATATAATCGATATAAAATATTGTGTAAGTTTAACGTGTACAGCATGATAATTTGATGTACATATTGTGAAATGATTACCACAATAAGGTTAAAACATTCATCACCTCACATTGTTGCATTTTGTGTCTATGTGTATTTGTGTGTGATGAGAACATTTAAGATTGATTCTCTTAGCAACTTTCAAGTATACAATATGGTATTTTTAATTATCTATAGTCATCATGCTATACATTAGATCACCAGAATAAATTCACCTTGTAACTGAAAGTGTATACCCTTTGACTGACATTTTTCCATTTTCCTCAACCCCCAGCTTATGGTAACCACCAATCTACTCACTGTTTCTATGAATTTGACTTTTTAAGATTCCACATATAAGTGAGATCATACAGTTTTTTTCTACTTCTAATTTATTTCACTTAGCATAATTCTCTCAAGATCCATCCATGTTATCAAAAGTGGCAGAATATCCTTTTTTATGGCTGAAAAACATTTCATTGTATGTGTGTGTGTGTATATATATATATATGTATATAAATATATATTTTTATATATCACATTTTCTTTATTCAGTCATCCCTTGAAGGACACTTAGGTTGTTTCCATATATTAACTATTGTGAATAATGCTGCACTGAACATGGGGGTGCAGACATCTCTTTGAGATAATGATTTTGTTTCCTTTGAATGCATACTCAGAACTGGGATTGCTGGATCATACAGTAGTTCTATTTTTTTTTTCTAATGAACCCCATACTGTTTTCCATAATGGCCGCACCAATTTACATTCCCACCAACAGCAAACAAGAGTTTTCTTTTCTCCATATCCTTACTTTATTTTTAGGGCGATTTGTGAATTTAACCATTTAACAATAAAAATAACACTTTTGTTTTAGTTAGACAAACCGACTTAATTTGAAAATGCTCATTTGGGAAAAGAAAAAAACAAAATTAGCCTGAAAAACTTGTGAAAAAGAATATAAAGGAAAAAATACTCACTCTGCAAGTTATTCAGACATATTACTAATTTTAAAAGTCTAGTTGTATCTCTTGGAATTTTTCAGGTATACAAATATATCATTGCAGATATGTAATATGTCCTTCCTTCTGGTTCTCAGGCCTTTTTACTTTTTCTTGTCAAATTGTGCTACTATTTCCAAAATAATGCAACCATCAAAATATTTTTCTACCTTTTTGTACTTTTTTCAATAGATTTTATTTTTAAAGCAGTTTCAGGTTAACAGAAAAATTGTGCAGAAAGCATAAAGATTTCCCATATCCTCCCTGTTCTCACATATGCATACAGCCTACCCAATATCATCATCTCTTACCAGAGTGGTACATTTGTTACAATCAGTGAATCTCCACTGACACATCATTATCACTGGAAGTCCATAGTTTACATTAGGGTTCACTTTTAATGTACATTCTGTGTGTTTGGACAAATTTATAATGACATGTATCACCATTATAGTATCATACAGAGTAGTTTCACTGTTCTAAATAGCCTATGTACCTGGTCTATCTATCCCTCCCTCCTCCATAACTCCTGGCAACCAATGATCATTTTATTGTCTTTGTAGTTTTGACTTTCTCAGAATATCATATAGTTGACATCATACAGTATGTAGCCTTTTCAAAATGACTTCTTTCAGCTAATAACATGAGTTTAATGTTCTTCCATGTATATTCATGGCTTGATAGCTCATTTCTGCTTAACACTGAATACTATTTCATTATATGAATGGGCCATGTTTTATTTACCATTCACCTACTAAAGGACATTTTGGTTGTCTCCAAATTTTGGCAATTATGAATAAAGCTGCTATAAACATCTACATGCAGGTTTTGTGTAGACATAAGATTTTTTTAACTCTTGAGTGAATACCATAGTTTGCAATTGTAGGATCAGATGGTTAAAGTATATTTAGTTTTGAACTGTCTTCCAAAGTGGCTGTTATCATCTGAAGTCTGACCAGCAACATGTGAGAACTCATGTTGTTCCACTTTATTGTCAGCATTCGCTGTTGTCAGTGTTCTGGATTTTGGCCATTTTAGTAGATGTGTAGTGGTATCTCATAGTTATTTTAATTTGTAATTTCCTAATGACAAATGATGCTCATTATTTTTTCATATGCCTATTTTCCACCTGTATATCTTTTCTGGTAATATGTATGCTCATTATTTAATCAGGTCGTTTATTTTTTATTGGTGAGTTTTAAGGCTTCTTTGTATATTGAGTAAGAGTTCTTTATCAAATATGTCTTTTGCAGATATTTTCTCCGACTCTATGGTTTGTCTTCTTATTCTCTTGACAGAAACTTTGTCTTCTAATTGCTCTTGATGGAAGAGCAGACATTTTTAATTTTAATAAACTCCAGCTTAACAACTTTTTCTTTTATGAAGTGTGCATTTGGTGTGTGAAAAAATTTATCACCATACCCAAGCTCATCTAGATTTGCTCCTATATTATCTTCTAAGATTTTACATTTAGGTCTATGATCCATTTTGTGTTTATTTTTATGAAAAATATAAGGTCTGTGCCTATACACATATATTTTTACTTGTGGATGCTTAGTTATTCCACATCATTTGTTGAATACACTACATTTGCTTCATTGGATTGCCTTTCCTCCTTTGTAAAAGATCAACTGATTATATTTATGTGGGTTTATTTCTGGACTCTCTATTCTGTTCTATGAATTTATTTGTCTAGTCTCTCAGGAATATCACACTATCTTGATTATTATAGTAAGTCTTGAAGTTGTGTAGTATCAGTCTTTTGACTTTGTCTTTCTCCTTAAATATAGTGTTGGTTTTTCTAGGCCTTTTTCCTCTCTGTATAAACGTTAGAATCAGTTGATCAATATCTGTCAATGATTAGCTGAGTGTTTGATTGGGAGTGTGTTGAACCTATAAATCTAGTTGGGAAGAACTGACATCTTGACAATATTCGGTCATCCTACACATAAACATGAAATCTCTCTCCATTTATTTAGTTCTATTTCTTTCATCAGAGTTTTATAGTTTTCTTCATACAGATCATGTACATATTTTGTTAGATTTATTCCTAAGTATTTTATTTTTTTCAGGAGCTCATGTAAATGGAGTTGTATTTTTAATTTCAATTTCCATTTGTTTATTGCTGGCATATAGAAAAGCAATTGACTTTTGTATATTAACCCTGTATCCTGTAGCATTGCTATACACACTAGTTTCAGTAGTGTTTTTGTTGTTGTTATTTCTTTCAGATTTTCTATATTGTCAACTATGTCATCTGTGAAAAAAGATAGTTTATGTCTTTCTTGCATCTTTGTAGACTATACTATGGTCAGAGAGAAAAAAATAGTTATTGAGGGCTGTATTTTTCAGCAAAATCTGTCTCTTAATTTAGACAGGTCATTAGGTCATTTTTACTCCAAGGCGTCCACTGTTCATCTCTGAAATGAAGTGATTGAACTACATAGACTCTACAATGCTTTAAGCTCTAACATTCTATATTCTATCTGAAATTCTACTCTTCTGAATTTCAGGTATCTTTCTTGAAAGTAAGTTGTTCTGATAGAGTCCTGGAAACTTCTCCTTTATTTCTGGAGTGAGAGTCTGACAAGTAGTTGTTCTCTGAGAAGGCTGACATACACTGAGTCTCCAGCTGCTATCAAAGTGTTAACAGCTTCGTTTGAAGCTTGTGATTTCCAGGGTTTTCAGATTATGATGCTACTAGTTTGAACATGTAACAAGTAGAAGGGGAAGCATTCATATGGAAACATCTCTAAATATATTCAAGTAGCTACAATGTCTATAGCTTGGAATTGTACATGAAAAGCCTACAAGGAAAGCGTAATGGAGTACAGTAACCAAGAACTATTTCGACTCACTATTTGAATGTGGGCAAGCCACTTAGCCTTTATGTTCCCATCTATAAACTGGGAACTTGTAGTAGCAGGTACACTTCATCATTGTCCAAATAGTGGAAGGATATACTGAACAAAACTCAGCTACACTAAATGCAATATGAAATATATGATGAGTCTTTGAGCTGTGTTTAGTTCTAGCCTAGGTTTTGGGCCTTAGAAAGTTTCACCAATGTGAAATTCTTCCAATAAACATTTACATGAATCATTCAAACCCATCACTAACATACATGTTCTTTTTTCTTTCCTGAAATGAGCATGGAGTAAATTATGGTCATTTAAAGTATAATTCTTTTTGTCATGGGATAATATCACAAGTGTGAGTTCAGAAGAAAAACGATAATATCTGTAACACTATACTGAGTTCTTTTTGTTTATAGCCACATTCCTCACATGTCTCCCCACAGACCAAACAAATCAAATGTAAAATGGATGCTGAAGGTTTAGATAGACATATATAAAATACACAGCACATGTACACACACACACACACACACACACTTAGCCTTTTTTTTTTAATCAAGAAGTATTAGAATAATCAAATTATCCTTCGATGCTCTTTTAAGGATGCCAAACATGGTTGAGTAGCTCTACTGATCTGACACTGTGTATCAGGTTATTATTCTAAGCTCTGAAAATATAACAGTAATCAAATCATAGTCCCTGCTGATATAGTGATTACAGTCTAGGTGGGGGAGGTAGATAGTAAATAAACAAATATGAATGTAAGGTGGTGATAGCTTACATAAATATACATAAAACAGAAAAAGAAGACAGAGAATAAGGTGCTATTTTTGGTAGCATGGTCATGGAAACCTTTCTGATAAAGTGATGCTAAAGCAGAGTCCTGAATCAAGTGGAGAAGTGCGCCATGTGGATATGGATAGCTAGGTGCATAATGTTCCAAAAAAAAAAAAAAAAGAAACAAAAAGTAAAAAAGAAGGCACATTCAAAAATTTACAATAAGCATTATATGGCAGGATCAGAGTAAATGAGAAGGAGAGAGTGGCAAGAAATAAATAGAAAGAATAAAAGGAATAGCAAGAGGTCAGATCTTAGAGGATCATGTTAACCACGGTAAGAGGTGAGTGAAATGAAAGGCATTAGAGAACATAAGACATCCATTTTTGGGCATTTAAATCACAGATATTCTGAATAATAAGTATAAACAAAATGTATTATATTCAATCATTCTTCTGATAGTCTATAGCATCTCTCCGCTAAGAATTATAAAATGTCAAGGAAATCATCCCTCCAAGATATCCCATTCGATCCTCATGTTTTTTGTCAAAATATTTTTTCCCATCTAGAAGCCGAATCTGTCTCCCTGAACTCTTCACCATTGTGTTTTGATTGTATTCACAGTACAACTTTTCTTCCTAACATAAATCATTCATGTGTTTTCAGCCTGATTTTCTCTAAAATATCCACCCTGTCTTAATTTCACATAGGAATGAATCTTCTGATTATTCTCCTCAGCTCCTCTTTTATACTTCTATATATTTGGTGACCGGGACTAAACGTATTCATTTCTACCCATTTGTATTTATTGCTATTATTTACATTAGTTCGAAGAAGTTTATTTTCCATCTTTTGAAATAAGTTCTTGGTTTGCCCTTGAGTAACTTATTTTTCTTATATCAGTTGGTTTCAACGTGATGGTTCATGAAAAGCTTGGTGTGTTGGTATTTGGCAACTCTGCTCTCAGTCAGCAGTGTGAAACCTATGAGCTGGAGCCATATAACACCTGTGGCAGTACTTGAGACAGCCTTATTATTTTCCAACATAGGTAACTCTTTTTATTCTTTTTTTTCTTCCACCTCATTCTTTTCCCTTTATTTTCCTTTTCTATTTTGTTATTCTTCGCTTTCATTTTATTGTCCTTCTTTCCCCCTTTTATTTCTTCTCATGTTGAAATTATGAGTAATATTCAGTAACACCCAGACATTTATTTGCTTTATTAAAGACCAGAAGTTTTAAGTATGCAGAAAAGATGGCAGTCATCTGGATTATACACTTTTCATGGTTTTAAGAAGGAATCTTAATATCCAAAATTCTATTCTTAGAGATCTTTCTTTTGGCCTAAATAGCCAAGATAACACATGTTATCAAACTGAAAAGAATCAGAGATTTTACCCAGTATCAAACTTTACTAATACTTCCAAGAGTACATATAATCAAGAAAGACAAACAGTACAAAGATAAGTATGTGATCCTCAATACAGTTCTCTAGTTCTTCCATCCACATTTAGAAGCACTCAATTTTTCCAAGATCCAAGATGTCTCTAGCTCAGATGTAACACCTGAGGTCTTTAAGAGATATGTGTGTGTGTGTCTGTTTTGTGTGTGTGTGTGTGTGTGTGATTTATCATTACACGAAAGTAGTTGTTTCAAACATGCTGCCTTTCCATTTATGTCTCAGATAACTACAAAGTTGAAGATATTTTCCAGAGGGTCGTACCAATAAATCCATAGATTTACTATAATAGTCCTAGCAGACCAGGTATATCCTGCTAAAAGTATCCTATAGATAAAGATACTTTTTAAGTAAATGCTATCAACAGGTCCAACCAGCATGTTTATAAGGAGATTTAATCAGCTTATTTACTTCTCTTTGTGTCTTATTTTCCCTCTGTCCAGGAGTCCCCAGGTTAGAAAAGATGGATTTCAGACCAGCTGACAACATTCTTTTTTTTCCAAAACTCAACCTAACTATTGCTGACTTTGGAGATAAAGGGAAAAAGCCGGGAGTCGAGGAATGTGGGTGTCCTCTAAAAACTGCAAAGAGCAAGAAAATGGATTTCCCCTACCGCATCCAGACAGGAACATAGCCCTGCTGTTCCTTGATTTTAGCCCAATGAGACCCATTTTAGACTTCTGAACTACAGAAATTTAAGATACTAAATTTGTAAGATAATAAATTTGTGTTGTTTTAAGTCGTTTAGTAATAATTTGTTAGAGCAGCAGTAGAAAACTAATACATGTACAACTGGAATTCATTCAGAGACCATCCATAAGAAAGGAAAACTAAGTTATATGAGGAAGAATAGGAAAAACTAAAGGAAAACATATTTGGGGTATGCATAGGAACAATATTTCAAAAGTCTTCATATGGAACAGAGATTATGATATTTTTTTTTATTTCAAGAGACAGAATTAGGACCAATGAATGAGTGATAACAAAGTGAGATAAATTTGATGTCAATTCATATAATGTTATTAACCATTACTACCCCAACACATCTAATTTTTTTAAAAAGCAAAAAATGTAATAGATATCTTTAAAATATTCTGGGTTGCCTTAGAAGATAATGAATTCTCTATTATTAGAAAAATTCAAACGTAGTTTAGTCATTCACTTGGTCACAACTGAAGGATTACATAGATGATTACAGAAGGTGTTACGTTCTCATGAAATCTACACAAGGAAAGGATCCCTTGAATATGATCTTGAAGAGCTAAGCTGAAAATGTTAAAACTGAAAGCCCTTACCAGAAACACCAGATTTCAATTACAATTGGCAAGTGATATTCAATTTTAGAAATTTGGTCTATAATTTAAAATTTACAACCAAATTATAAAACTGAGTGCACTGACAATTCATCCTCTGAGGTTTTTTCCAAAGGATTGAGGTTTAGGGATAGTTTGTTAAAATGAGAATGTTTACTAGTCTATTCTTTTTCCGTTCGAAAGCATTAATAAATTTGGTTCTTAAGTTAGTTTTTAAACAAAGTTGTAAGCCAGAAAAAATACACTCATGGAAAATGATTATATAGCTCAACTGAAAGCTCTGTTAGTATTATATCTGAAAAAAAAGAGCAAAGATGAAATTGCTTTCCACAATTTCACGATCCATTTAATAATAAGTTTCTTCCTAGAAAGTCTTTCTTTGCAGGTGAAGGAAAGCCTAGATCTGATAATTATATGTACTCCTGAATAATGCAATGGCAAATTTCCTGACCTCTTGGGTGTTGCTTGTACCAAAGAAGGAACATGGGAGAAGTTAAGGTAGAGCCAACCAAAAATTAAGTAAAATAAACAAATAATTAAATATTTACTATTTTAGATGGTCATAAACATTACAGAAGCAAATGAAGCAGTAAGAGAAGTGCCTGGGGAAATGCTTTCTATTTTATATGACGTGGACAGGAAAGGTCTTGCTAATAAGATGGCATTACAGTAGAGATTTGAAGGATGTGAGGGATGAGTTTGGATGATTTTAAAATATGCCAGCAAATATTTCAGTGTAAATATTTTGATATTCTTCTTTAAACAAGTAGAGCTGAATTTCCCTTCTTTTTGGACTCTGATTCTAGAATGCAGCCTATCATAAACAGCCCTATCAAGTAGCTTTTATGGAGAGGTACTAAAGCCTCTTGCCAACAAGATCTGCAAGCAGATCCTTCAGCCTTAGTCAAGTCTTCAGAAGCTATAAGCCTGGCTAATGGCTTGACTTCAACCTCATGAGAGACCCTAAGATAGAACCACTCTCTCTCAGATTCTACACCACCCCCATATTCTTGATCCTCAGAAACTGTATGAGATAATAAATGTTGATTGTTCTAAGCTGCTAAGTTGTAGGGTAATAAATAGACAACTAATTCATGTGCCTTGAGGATATCTGGGATACGAGCAATCCAGGAAGAAAGACAGCAAGTTACAAAGATCTCCTGGAGGAAGACTGGAATGTTTGAGTAAAGCAAGGAAGCTCTCAGAGTTGACACACAGTGAATTAAGGGGGAAAACTGGAGTTAAGAGTATTATAAGCCATTGTGAGTTGAGGAAATAAGCTAAATTGATATATCTGGCTCTTTATCACTCTCAACTGTTTTATCCACTGTAAATTGATTTTATTATCATTTCTCTGTTCTAAACAGATTTATCAAATTTAAGCTTTCAGAACTTGGTAATTTCTCAGTCAAGTGTCTTTATATATTTTCTCATTTAAAGTGTGGCTAATTTGTTAGGTGTAAATTGGAATTTATTTCTTCAAATGATATTTGAGAAAATATTGAATCCCTCCATCTACAAGAGGGGTCCTCTTTCACTTCCTCTTTGTTCTGGACTGAATTTAGTGCAAATAATTAGTGAAATTTTAATGGCAAAACACTCAACTTTGAATAAATTCAGTAATAAATGACGGTAACAAGCTGAGAAAACTGGCATCTGAAAGAATTTGTGTATTTAAGATAAAGTGATAATAAACATATTTTATTCTTTACCTCAGTGTTTTTGATAAAGTATGTTTTCTATTTTCTAAGATCACCCTTATCCATTGATTAATTATGACCATGCAATCAACTACTAAACAGCAAATAGGAATTTGACTATTCCACAACATCATTATTTTATAGCGATATCATGAGCATGGGAATCTCGGACTGTGAGAAACCATTAATATTATTTAGTTTTATTAAGCTGTATAGCTTGTCACACATTTGGAAGTTATTTTTGTAATTATTTTATTTTCAATCTTTTGAAGTTTTGATTTAGAGTCATTTTCTTCACTGACAGTTATTGCCTCCTTTTTCTCCTCCTCCAGCGCTCAGTGAAGCATAGAATGTAGAGTCATTTAAATCCTTGAGTTTCAGAGATCCTATAATTCAAATTGCAGGTTTAAAAATTTTTTTAAAGTAGGATCAATTAAGAGAATGCCAATAATTTTTGTTGTTGTTGTTGTAAATAACTGATTTTAGCAGATGGCTAAGAAAAATTGCAAACTAAAATCTCACAGTACTTAATTATCTATGAATATAAAATTAGATAAAAAACACGCATTATCCAAATTGGTGTGTGTAAGTGTATGTTGTGTGTCTGACATAAAAAAAAGTTTGGAAAAAAATGGCTGTATTTTGTTAAGGATATAACTTTCCACAGAAGGAATATTAGCAATGTAACTGGGAAAAAGTTTAAAATTCATATTCTATCTGCTATTTGATCTAAATAAGTCAATGTGTACTGCAAATTTAGCAAATGGCAGAGTAATTTTCTCTGAAAAAGGAGACTATTAACAAATAGGATATGCCATCAGTTTTAATGTTTCAGAAACACTGTTTAAAGTAATTTACAGGTTGGCCAATGATTACATTTTTCTTTCTCATTTGTACTCAAGAGAATTATTTTTAATTAAAATAATACACAGAGCCCAATTTAACTTGACACATAGTAAATGAAAGTAAGAGTTTGCTAGATTGTTTATATTTGTTTAGTTTGTTTGGATTGTTTTTCCTATCTACTTTTTATAAAATCTCAGCTACAGAAGATTTATTGTGTTAACAGTGTGTGATGTGAAGAATAATGGGAAGGTGTCCTTTCATGTTTTAGTTTTGTTTTGCTTACTTGGGTTTTTATACCCCTGTGGAATTTTATTGTATTCACATAAATTGAGATTAGAGTTGCAAATCGTACCACTTGTGCTCAAAATCAGCTTGGGAGCTTTATTTATCTAGAAAACAAAGTCAGATCTTACCTTTGTCTCACAAAATGTGAAGTTATATTCCTATAAAATGATTAAATTATTCATTGAATGTTTCTTGAGATCCTGCCAAAAATCAGCCAATTTTCTAGGCATTGAGGGTAAACTAATGGACAAAACAGATAAAAATCCCTGCCCTTGAGTAGCTTACTTTCTAATTAAGGAACAAATACAATAAACAAATTGAATATGAATTGTATAGAATGTTAGGAAGTGGTAACCAGTATGGAAAAAAACTAAAAAGGGGAAAAAACTAAAAGAAGAAAGGCAATTTTAAATAACAGGTTAATAACAGGTTATAATCTGTTAGGAGATATAATTACATTGTCTTCTGGCTTCTATTGTTGCTGTTTAGAAATGAGCTTTTAGTCTAATTGTTGTCAGAATTGATTCACATTTGTTTATAACTGCTGTAAGGGGCATGAATTACACTCCTCAACATATGGGGCTTTAAAAGGCTGTAATAATTTTAAAAAACAGGTTTTCCACATGACCAGATTTTACTATTTAGTTTCCATTATTGGGACTTTCTTGGTTCCCAGGGACTATAAAAGAATTCAGTATCTTATTTTGGGTTCAACTGGCCCATGTTCCACATTATGCACCACAAATATACTCAATTTCTAACCCAAGAGTTGCTTGAAGATACTCAGCATAACCTATTGTCAGCTCTTACTTCTATGTAGTCTATGCAGCCATTCCACTCTGAACAGCTTCTTAATTCTATGACAATGAGCAGTAACAATCTTTCTCTTCTTGAGACCTGCCTCAAACCCTGTCCATTTCCTCACTGCTGGCTTTTCTTAGCCTATAATTTTCTGCCATTTCTCCATACTCCAGCTAACATACATTTAAGGAAGCTCAAGATGAAGTTGTATACCTAGAAGAAAGGGATTGAATGGAGATGTTGAAACCTGTTAATTATATTTCTTCTCTCCTCCCCCAACTCACTCTGTTGCACTCATATGTAGAAGGACATGGTGTTTAGCTCTGTGTGGATTAATTCAAATTGAGGACCCTAGACAGCCCTGGGCTGGGGCAATGTGATTATTATATTTCTCTCTTGATTGTCACAGAAACTGATAGACAGATGGAGCAGTGAAGTATTATCTCACTTTATGAATGTGGAGATGAGGTAAGTAAATAGAGAATAAAGTGAAAAATGGAGCCAGAACCTGAACCCATGTCTTTTAGGTTCATAGCCCAAACTCTTAATCATTGCAGAAGGAGATAAAGAAATATTTGATCATGTAAAACAAGTTCATCAGTCAAAATTTCTTAGACAGTTTCTTTTCTTTTCTTTTCTTTTTTTGCACATTTGCCTTTTTTCCTAGACTACAGTTATTCTCCACTTTTCAACGTGATCTCCTAGATTGTGAGAGCAGCATCTAGATAAATAAATAACACTAAATTTTCTGAATAGTACACAATAGTAATTTCTCCCTTGCTCCACAGAACTTTCTCACATTCTCTAGCACTTCTTCCATGACCTTTATTCTCTCATACATGATACGCTCCTTTGTGTGAAGAAACTATATTTTGTTTCTTTAAAGAGAAGATGGATTGCTGATTATATTTCCTTGCACCAGTGTTTCCCAAACTATGTTCTATGGACACCAGTGCTCTTCAGCAAAAACAGGTTCTTTGATAAAGTTTGGCTGAGAAATATTTGGTTAAACAAGTTCTATCAGCTCTTTTACTATAAGACTGTTCAGTACATTCCCTATGTTAATATGTGTGTCTCTCTAAGAGGGTAAAAGTGCATAAAAATTTCCCCAACTTTTTGTCAGTAGAACACTTTCTGGTTGAATATCAATCAACATCATGTAAGACACTAGCACCTAAAGAATCCCATTGGGGAAATGCCATCCTAAACCCATCCGTAAGACTTCTCCTGTTGCTTACCTGAGAATCTTTGCCATTGCTTAATGCTGGGCAGCTGCCTTTTACACAAATCATATGATTCAGTCCTTTAAGGCCCAAATGAGGAAAATTTAGAGACATTAAGTTGAATTTCTGAATATTACAGTTTGATAGATTAGGTATTCTAAACAAACTGTGTCTACCTTAAAAGAACTAAACTTGTAGATAAATGAGGCTTAAAATATATTTTTTGAGTTGGCACAAAATAAGAAATCCATAGAACCCGGAGAGGTAAGCCAGCGCCAAAATGGGATTTGATATGAATGTTTTTAAAAACATTCTAAAAACCTTAAAACTTCTTTCTATGACTTCATTGATTCCAATGAATATAGAAAATTCAATAGAAAATTCATGAATAAATGTGGGAAAGCACAGAGTTCTAGCCTCAATTTAAGCATAAACAAACAAACAAATCCCCCATACAGAAGGAGACAGCAAGTTGCCTATTTGGATTCGTGCTGGAGAAAGAAATAAAAAATACGCCTTGAGAGTTCATATTTATATGCTAGGCCTCATGCAGGATTGCAGTCTAAATTTATGCTACCATTACGGTTTGAAAAACTTCAAATACAAAACGTAGGTGAAAGTGGTTTCAGGTTGATAGTAATTACAGATGTTTGGCAGAGCAAATGCAAATTCTTTTTGGAGGAACTAAAAGCTAATTTAGGCTTCAAAGTATTCCATAGATAAAGTTCTAAGTAAAGTTCCAAGTACAGTCAAAAAATCATAACAGATCAGGACAAAAGGCATCATGAATGGAAACTAGCAGAAACAAAGGACAGTAGACACACAATGACAAGTACTTCAGATGTTAGATTTAGACACAAAATGCAAATAACTATATTCAATATCTTTATAAATAATAAAGGAGTTTGAAATTATGGTTAGAAGACAAGCATGCATGAAAAAATAAAACTGCGCTCATGGAAAATACAATTGAATTTTAACCTCAGTAGATAGTTTAAACAGCAGAGTTTAAGGGATATTTTTTCTCTTTTTTCCAACAATAACTATAAATGGACTCAATTTACCAAGTAAAGGACAAAGATTTTATGTTATTTATAAGAGAATTAAAACATACGGACACGGACAACTAAAAGTCAAATAATGGAAAATAAATACCAAGCAAAAACTAGCTAAACGAAAACGTTGTAAAATTAGTTGTCAAGTCTCAAATTGTTACTTCATTACTAAAGCAACTCATAAAATAATATTAAAAGTTTCAATTCACCATAAGGACATCACAATTCTAATTACTTATTTAATACCACAGCTTTGAAATATATAAAATAAAATTTGACAGATAAAGAAGAAATAGAAAATTCACAATCATGGTAAGAATTTTAAGGTAATAATGTTTTATTATGGAAATTTTCAAATATTTACAAACTAAACAGAAGAGTATGTGCCCATCACTCTGCTTTCTATTAAAGTTTTTAGTGCTTATCGGTGTCTCTTCTGGGGGTTTTATCCATTTGTATTCTTTGTCAATTCTCCAAGTTGTTTTTGTGGTCTCCACAACACTCATTTCACTCTTTCTCCATTGTGTAAAGCAGTTGGATAGAATTAACTCAATCGAAGGGTATTAACTGAAGCTAATTAGGACAATCCCATCCCTCTTGCTACAATAATTGATTCAGGTAACACAAGTTTAAACCAGTCAGTACTTGGCAGTCACCTGTGCAGAGTGATTGATTCAGTGGGTGTTCTAGTCAGTACAAAGCTCAGGACTTTTGTGTGCTGACATGTGAATAAGGAGTCATGTAACCCCAGAAACTTCCGATAATCATTTAAACCCATGAAGAAAGCCAACCAAAAAGTTAGAAATCATCAGAAATGAGAAGAAAAGCAGCCAGAGACCTATAAAACTCTATTAGAGGCCAATTTATGTTGCATTTCTTAACATTTAAGCTCATTTCTTTTTTAATTTGTTTGGTTTGTTTCTCTAAATTAGTCTGGATACTGTAATGATAATCCTGTCATACATTTAAAAATGTGTGTTTTTAAAGTTTGCCATTTATTTTTTAACTTGGTTTATGAAAACTTCCTTTTCCTTTTTCACACACAGAGGGTCTGATCATAAATTTGTGGCACATAAAAGTTATCCAATTTCCAAGACCCTTTTTTTAAAAAAATACGATTATAAGAATTTTAAACATAAAAGTAAATACTTTGAATGTGAAAAAAATCTCAACAAACTAAAAATATGAGATAATATCATAAGCATTATAAATCTTTGATGTTTTTGTCATTTTTAAAAGATTTGTAACATTTTCTATAGAGAAGATAGAAAGTTAATTTAGTCTTTCCTATAGGTTGATTAAACTTTATAAGTGAAAAATGAGATTTATAAAACCTGAGACTTCACCCACAAATAAACTTACCTTTTGAAATTCTATTACAAATTAAATTTTACTTCATAGAGTTCCCAAGGGAATTTTTTTTTAATGTATGGTGTGACTATAATTATAATGCTGAATTAATAAGTATATTTCTGGCAAAAGAGAACTTCTATTTTGGCTAAGCATTAGTGAAAACCAAATCCTCCATAAATTTTGTCTGATATGTGGAAGAACTTTCCACAGGCTAGTTTCTGGTTCTTTAATTTCAATAATGTTTGTTGCACAGAAGTTATTGTAAATCACCTAAATATACGCAACTAAACCTAAATTAAATATATCTTCCACAATATAACAAAACTTCTTTAACCAAACTCAAAAAATGTCCCTGGCTTAAATCCAATGCCTCTTAACATGGAAGCAAATGCCACAGGGGGAAAGTCTGATAAGTGACAGTGACATAAAGAGTTGGCAAACTTTTTCTATAAAGGGTCACATAGTAAATGTTTAGAGTTTAGGGACCAAAAGGCCTCTGTCACAGCTATTCAACTTTGTCATTGTAGCATCAAAGTATCCACAGGCAATAGGAAAAGGGATGGGTATGGTTGTGTTCTAATAAAACTTTATTTGTAAAAACAATAGACATTTAAAACACCACCAATCTAAACCAATCAAAGTGAAAAAATCATGCCAGTACACATTTCACATAAATATCTGTCATAAGCATATTTATGACTCCTTTTGGTTCTTGAAGGAGTGCAGTTTGGTATATTGTTAAAGCATAATAATCATTATCATCAAAGAAAATTCCCTCTGATCACAAATATTTACATTTTTTATCCTCTATAATTTTTGCTTTCTATGACTTATTTCAAGTATTCCTTACACAGAGGCATTTATTTCCTTCCAAAAACTTTAGAATTATTTTCTTTTTTGCATTGATGTCATTAATCTCCAGGGAATTTTTTGTTTTGAATGTGGTAATACAGGGATCTACTTTTTTTCAGAAAATTTTAAATTTTTCTAGAAATATTTATTGAATAATTTATCTCCCCACTGATTTGAAGTGCCACTTCTATCATAATATTGAATATCGAACTATGATTCTTTTTCTTCCTTTTATTAAGATCTCTTAATTCCTTCAGTAAATTTAATATTTTCTCCATAAGAAATAGAGGCCCAATAATTTTTGTTAAGTTAATTTCAAGATACTGTGTCATATTTTTCTTGCTACAGTTTTGAATTAGTGTTACAGTAGTATATAAAGCAATTGGCTTTCATATGTTGATTAGGTATCAGGTCTTATCTTAGCTCTGATATTTGTCAATTGATTCTTTTGAAGTTTCAAGGTAGATGAATATGTTATCTGTAATAAATTTTAAATTATTAAAGCCTACATTTTAATTTTTAAATTTGTTTTAGTATCAGGGTTATACTAGCTTGCAAAAGAGTTGGATAGTAATCTATCTTTCTGCATTTTCTGGAACTATAAAATTTGAAATTATCTGTATCTCTGTTCTTTGAAGTTATACAGAATTATCTGTAAATTATGACTATTTGGTGTATTTTGAGGGGTATATTTTTTACTACCACTTAAATTTATCTTAAAGACATAACCTAAGAATAATAAAAAGAGTGGCTATACCAATTATTAATAGTAGAGTCTCATATTCTTACAAATCTGCTGTGTATGCATATATACACATTTCTATTCTTGTTATAGTCTACTTTTGTTCTTCCTTTTTTTGTATGTGAATATCTCTCAAGAATTCATTAGTATTTTTTTAAATAGCTGTTTCTATTGATATACTCTCATGTCTATTTACTTAATTTTTGCTTTATTTTTTACAATTTTGTTCTTTATTAGAGTTTATTTTAATAAGCTTTTTCAAATTCAAAGATTATCACTTATTCTCTCCTTTCTTTTAAAAAACCGTATAATGCATTATACATTTTCTTCTGAGTATTGCTTTGTTTTCATTCTATAAGTTTTACATACTTTGTCCACTTCTCGGTATTTGTTAATTTCCATTTTCCATTTGCTGTTCAACTCTTGAATTATATAAAATAGGGTTTTAAGATATTTTAACATGCAATTTTTAAGCTATCTCTTACGGAGTGATTTTTAATTATATTTTATTAGACATTTCTGATGTTTGTTTATATCATAACAATATTTTAGAATTTGTTGACACTCCCATCCTTTCAAATATGTGCTCAAATTTTTCAAGTATTCCATATGTAGTTTTAAATTATGCATTTTATGCTTGTTGAGTGTGACAACTCATCATTATTGGTATATTCACCAATATTTCTGAGTCTCCATTTCTCCTTGATACATCAGAAGACTATATTTCCCTGCCTTTTTAAACTCAGCCATGGCCACATTACTTGCTTGAGAGAATAAAATGAAAGTGGAAGTGACATGTGTTACTTCCAGTGGAAGCAAGAAAGAGCACAATTACCTGTGCAGTCTTCTCTTGCTCTGTAATCCCAAGAGCTTCATTTTGAGATGGTGATATCAAAAGATAGTGGAGCCTGTCTCAGCCTGATTCCCTAAGTACTGACTATGTGGAGCAGAGCTCCTGTGCAAATACACTGACTGGTGCATATAGCATGAGTGAAAAATAACTTTTCTTTTTTAATCCCTAAAATTTGGGGATTTTTTTTTTATAATGTACCATCAATCAGTTTGGGCCAATTTACGCTGTCATAACAAATAACCCCCAAATTGTGGTGATTAATAGCAACAATGGCTTATTTTTTACTTAGGTGACATAGCCCATGGATCTAACTTTGGATTTTCATCTAAGATCCAGGATGAAGGAACAGTCCCTCTGAGACATTGTTGACGCTATGACAGAGGGAAAACAGAGATGGTGATACACATGATGCTTCTTAAAGATTGTTCAAAAAGCATTGTTTCTTTTGATTTTAAATTTAAAAGCTGAGTTTTAACAGTTTTAACTTGTGCTACTATACCTTTACCCAAATTTCCTACAGATGGCTATTAGGATTTAAGTTATCATTTTATAAATAATGACCTTAATATCAACTCCCTGAAATTAACTCCTATGTAAAAATGTATAACGAATGTAAAGTATCAGAGGAATCTCATTATAAAAATTTATCTTTGGTGGAGAGAGAAAATGTCCTGGGAGGAAGGTCTCACAGAAATGCTTTAATTTGTTGATGAGTGCTAAATACAATTTATAATCTCTGAACATTTGGCAAAACCCATTTATTTTGCCGATTATCTATTTCAATGAGTGTTTAGGGAAAGGACACCTCAGTTCAATTCTAATGTTGTATTTAAATGCAAGCTTGATTTGTCAAGATGATTCCAAACTAATATACCAAGCCTTGGCTTCTTGCAGTTTGTGAAGTCTCAGTCCCACTGTGGGTGGCCCAGATGAGAGAATAACTAATTTACACCTGGGCAGAACTACATAGATAATGTTAGACTCAGAAGAAATTTAGAGATTAACTGATTTTATTTTTGAGTTTTTTTTCTTTTGCTCATTTCTAAAATGAGGAATCTGAAGTAGAAAATCATGAAAGGCATGTATTAAAAAACTTCAAGAATCAAAGCAAAATTTCCAACAAGTGACTTATTTTTTGGTTAATTGCAAAACAAATAAATCTTTGTCAAAAATATCGTACAACCTGGACTTTCCTGAAACTTACAAGATGAGACATATTTCAATAGCTCTAGCCTTTGCTACCAACGGAGGACATTCAGCCCCCTTCTAAATTTCATTCACTTATTTCTGGAAGACCTTCCAAATAGACTACAATTGACCCTTTCTGTAATGTTAATCCTGGACTGCTTTGGGATCTCTTGTTGATAGCTCTTCCACTGAAGCTTCTTAAGAGCAACTCCCTGTCCCATTTCATCATTATTCACCAAGACTAAGCTAGATTAATGCTGAGAGTGCTGTATGCCAAGCTCATAAATCCAAAACTTTTGAAATTCCATCTGGAGTTCTTTCCCAAAGCACTGCAGTGATGCTCTATTCCAAAGGAAGTATGAAACATCTCCTATTCTCCACTTTCTGTCAACATGTTTCATTAAGAATAAAACAGTACTGCTTATCAGCTGAATAATCAACAAATAATAAATTAAATAATGCAAACATTTAATACATTTCTTCGCAAGAAGTCCGGCTCATTCCATCCTTTAGTTCTTCATTAGCTAGTAGTCAGTGTTTTCTCTTTTGGTCACAAAATGGCTGCAGGAGCCAAAACTTTACAATATCACATGACAAC
The DNA here is from genome assembly GCF_000325575.1 of Pteropus alecto. Lineage (NCBI taxonomy): Eukaryota > Metazoa > Chordata > Mammalia > Chiroptera > Pteropodidae > Pteropus > Pteropus alecto. The sequence continues at coordinate 5,837,015 of NW_006439192.1, forward strand.
TATCAGTAATAATTTGAACTTTAAAATGAGCAAAAAGAGTACCACATGTCCTGTCTAGTGCACGCTTGTTAATAATACTATAATGCATCTCAAGAAGAAAAAAAGAACAGGGCTAGTCGTTCCTCAGATGCATTTCTCTTTTTATGAAGGAAATGTTGGCTAGAATTGAATCAAACTGCTATCTCTAACTTTAACATCTAGCATTTTCAAATTCCATAAAAGGAGGTTAGCAAGATGGTGGATGAATGTGGCTTGTGCTTACCCGGCTCACTGAATTCTCCTTGAGTTTCTGCCAGGGACCCTTCTCCCCACAAAAGCCTAATGTATTAGGAAAAATATCTTAGACAAAGTTTTGTTAAATACTCTTCCCTCTTAGATATGTGTGTATTCCCCTGGTCTTATTCCTGAATTTTACCCTATAAATTGGCTTCTGGTAAGTGTGTCACCTTAGTTTATCATGAGTGTCTGGTCTTGCCTGAAAAGTGGTAGTAAATGCAACTTGCGCTCAAGGTTGGAGTTCTGATACTCCAGTAAGAAGAGCAACATCTTCTGCCTAGAGACAACTTAATCATGTGCCAGGAGTAGCAACTAAGAGGAAATAAAGAGCCTTGAATTTGCTTCCGATTCTAATAGATTAGCAATGACTAGCATGAAAATAAAAACCCTGAAAGAACTAAAATACCTGTTTTCTAGTGCCAAATTTGTCCAACTAGAATTTATTCTAGTTGATATGATTCTACAAAATTTAATTCATTCCTGGACCATACATCCTTTAAAACAGAGCAGAATAAAGTTGACCATTAAACTATAAAAGAGAAGCCAAATTTAAGGTTATTATATTTTCTTAGCAAATGTTCCATTATCTACCCAAACTAAAATTAAAATACATCAAGGAATAATAGAGAGAATATGAGACAAGGCCTTTGCCTCTAACAAGCTATAATATGTCAATAAGTTACTTACCTTGTTTGAGCCTCAAGTCCAAAGGACTTAGACTTAAGGCCTCCAGCCTCTTTTAGCTCTAAAATATTATGATCTAGGATGTGTTTCTTTATTACTCTCATGTTTCCACTCAACTCAACAAGGACTTGATGTTCAAAATAACTTTTCTCTCCACTATAATTTAAAGAGGTAAACAAAATTTGTGACAATAAAACCAAAGCAAGGAAGACCAAAAAACACAAAATTCAGTGTATTATATTTGCCTTTATCGGGAAAGTGTATCCTTGAAGATTTAGAGATTGATCACAAAACTCTAACAGCTCACCATTTCTTATTTATCAGTTCAAGCAACTGAAAAATTATTTTTAAAATTACATAAATTTAAAACATTACTAATATGTAAAATATACATATTAAAAATCAACGCATATCTTATAACTATAATGCTGAGAGAATAGAACCAGACATTTATGATTTTATTTATATAATGTCCAAAATAGACTAAAATAATTTCTGATATTAGAGGTCAGAATGGAGGAAAAAGTTAGTGACTAAAGGAGAATAAGAGCGAAACGGTCTATGGTACTGGGAATGTTCTACCTCTTAATCAAGATGCTGGTTATTTTTAAACAATTGTGCTCATTTCATGGAAATACATAAAACTATACATCGATGATTAGTGCTCTTTTCTAATTGTTATTATACTTCGATAAAAATATTTTATGTGGGTAAATACTTATATTGATCTATTTAAGATTCTTAAACTGTTTATTATTTTAATTATCATTTAATCTTAAATAATTTAATCACAAATCATTTAATCATTATTTATCATTAATTCAGAAGGTATAGGTGATTTGTATTTTCTAATTATTTTCTTAAAAAATACTGAGATAAATTACATAAAAGTGTTTAAAATGGTTGTCTGAGTGATGAGATTATAGATAGTTTTCATTTTCTTCTTTATAATTATCTACATTTTCCAAATTTTCTACCTCAGATGTTGATTAATTTTATATTAATAAAAATTAATTTTATGTAAAAGAAAATAAATTAACAAAGAATAATTGTGAGAAAAGTTTTCTTTTCTTAGAAAGTCTCTACATATGGTGGACAGATGGTTGGAAGCTACTGAGACCAATTTATTTTTCAAGGTGAAAATTACATATTGTTGATGCCATCTTTTCTTTTTGTAGCTATGAAATATTAACAGGAAATTTGGCACCAAAATATAAGTACACTTGACCCTTGAAAACACAGGTTTGAACTTTGCAAGTCCACTTATATGAGGATTTTTTTCAGTAAATATATTGAAACATTTCTTGGAGATTACCTTAGTACTGTGAAGCATTTGTATTGATTACACTAGGGTACCATAAAATAATCATATTTCTGTTTCTTCATTATCAATCAGGAATTGTTATACCTGTAAATAAATATGAATTTCTTTTTCACATTATCTTTTCATTTTTGATGTCTAATGTTAGTAATATGTATAATATCTACAATGTTCTGAATCGTGTAAGACGATATTGATGTAGGTACTGACAGACAATTCATCCTGTAAACAGATATAAACTTACGATATTGATAAATACAGTGCAGTACCGGAAATGAATTTCTCTTCCTTATGATTTTTAATAACATTTTTTTCTCTAGCTTATTTCATTGTAAGACTGTACTATATAATGCATATAATATACAAAATATATGTTAATTGACTGTGTCATCAGTAAGGCCTCCAGTCAACAGTATGCTATTAGCAGTTATTTTGGGAGAGTCAAAAGTTATATTCATATTTTTGCTTGCCTAATCCCTGCATTGTTCAAGGGTCAGCTGTAAGATATATCACCTTTTGATGCCTATTATTTTTGTCCAGCCTCAGAGGGTCACACAAAGAACCCCTGTAGATTCATGGAAACTACTTATTCTGATGCACACACATACACACTTGGTCTAGTTGGTACCTAATAATCCTTTCCTTCTATGTGCAATACTCACTTGCTACAGAATTAGAAATGCCTTATTCTCATATCAATCGAGAAGTTTCTTGGATACTAACAATACTTAGAATTGTGTTGGACCACTTGAGGTTGATGTTAAACATTTTACCATGTGACTATTTAAACATCTAAATGAAGATGGAACGTGCAAGTTATTAATGAAAAACTCCTATAGATTATCAGTTTATCATTATTAGCTTTTGACATTCCTTCTCACTTCCCTCCAACTTTTCTCCTCTCTCTTCTATGTTTTTCTTGAGCTCTGCATTTTGCTTGTAAATTATAAGTCTGCGATAGATCAGTCCCTTGGTCAACATGAACAAGAGTCAAGGGTAGTAACTAATGTTATCCTAGGAAAAGTTTGTTCTGGAAACAAACCTCAAATAAAAGTACTAATTAGAATAATTATGGCCATTATGATTTTAATGTCACAGCAAGGTCTTGCAGTGTGCTAAGTATCCAGAGCTGTCACATTTGCAAACAGCATAATTGTACATATTAAAATTGAGATTTTTTTACCCACTATGGAAAATAAGCACTTCTTTAAACCCTGCAAATAAGCACATTCATACACTTTCAGAACATTATGTCAAAGAAGCTTGACTAATATACAATGTGAAAGAATGTGGGCAAGAAGAGTGAACTTATTAAAAAATAAAATTTTACTTAAAATCTCAAGAAAGTATCCATCTGTGTGTAGACTAAGTTACTTCTTTTATTTCTAGAAAAATTATAGTAGTGATAATATTAATTATAATAATAATGCAATCAGGTACTCTTCAGTTTATTTTCAAATACCAAGTCCTCTAATCTCCTTAAAAACCTTACGCATTAGCTACTATTATTACCCCTCTTTTGCATGGGAAAACACCGAAGTAGATAGAAATTCACTAATTTGCCCAAGGTTACACATAGGAGTAGCAGAGCTGGAATCAAACTCAGTGTTAGCTTGCAGGCAACATGACATAAATTAACAATCTTCAGTTTGCACTATGAACTTATCCACGCTATATGGGAAGTAAGAGTCCCTACATCATATTCAGAGAAAAGTCTTTATCACTATTTCTCTACTACTTCAATCTTGGAACACTTCCCTGTTTATGTTTATGCCACTCAAGAAGCTCATACAGATAGTGTTGGTCTTCTGTAGCTATAGAGTATATGGCAGTCCGCCATTAGAAACATCTCTTCCACAGACTGACACATGCACGCACACACATACACACACACACACACACTGCAGAAATTTCAGTTTTCTAGAAATCATACCATACATTAACCTACGTGAGGTATGCAAACCTAAATTCAGTATTGATAAATTCTCTGTCCTTTCAACTTCCTCTGTATAATCATATCAAATAGAAACCACATTATTGCACAGATGTTTTAATTCTGAGAGCTTATAACTCTGACTTGACATTTAGAGAATATTTTCATAAAAACTCAGGGACTAAAATTATGACTGTAGAAGTGAAAGGTGGACTTAGAAGAGAACCTCTCTGTGCCCAAGTTTTCTCATTTACAAAAGGGAATCATAATGACTCCTGCCTCACAGGCGTGTGTGAGATTTCAATTTGTGTATATCCTTAGAAAAGTTCTTAACACACTGAATTATTTAATAAATGCCCACTGTTGTTACTGCATCACCGCCCCTCCCATCTACCTTCTCTTAAACCTGGCCCTGGGGGTATACATTGAATTCTGCCTGAGATTTAAGAAATCGCATTTTTAATGTCCATTTATTTGGCATTAGGAAAATCTCTAATTACTGTTTGAAATCCGGCTGTCTTAAGTGTTATCAGCCCACAATGGGAATGCGCACAAGACTGTAGAGGCTGGACCCTGCCTTGGCTGTTGAATGTGTAACGAATTTCCCCTATGGCCTTAAGTTCTCCTCATTAAAATAGATGCATCAAAATGCTAGTAGAAATTTTAGCTAAATTTCCTTTTAATTGACTTAGGTGATCTGTGACTTGCTAATATTACTGCGTTTGGGAAAAGTAAAAAAGCTTCAATAGTTCTTTTTGTGGAAAAATACCACCTTGTTCAGGAAAAGTACCCAGTGTGAAATTCATTAGTAGGCATGTGTGTCTGGGGAGTAGAAATGAGGAAAAGTGGTCAGGAGGAAGGGCTCACTAGTTTCTATGGAAACGAACATAACAACCTGCCCAGCTTATTTGGGTCTATAATTTTAGAGAATTTCATTCTTAACTGGGCTCCAAAATTCCCTGGGAGGGAGCTCTAGAACTAATTTATGTACATTATGGGCTTTTCTATTTCTCTAAAGATCAAAGGTAGCTGAGCAGAGCAGAGGTAAAGATTAAGTATTTGGCAAAGCATTGGGGGTAAAATATGAATCTATTATTCCATTGGGAGCAATAATTTCTTATTGTATAAAAAGCCAGAGTGAAGAAGAGTGGAATGAAATACTGAACTTTAAAATATCTGCCTACTTTTTCACTTCCCCATTCTAGCCACCTCCACTCCACTTTCCTTGCAATCTTATTGAGAGTTAACTAGTATCACAGCTCTTGATAGCATATGATTGAGCTGAAACCTTTCACTGGTTATAGTCTCAAGTCATTTTCTTTCAATTGAGTAAATATCTTGGCATTCTTCTTTCATTTTTTCAAAAATTTAACTTATCATTATCATGCATTTAATACATGAACCTTGTGAAAATATCCAAATACCACAGAAGTAAATATAAATGTACCATTTCCCCCTACTTTTCTCACAAAGCCTCTCCGTAAAGTCAGCCATTTTCAGCAGCCTAATGTGTATCCTTGCAACACTTTCCCTCCATTTAATCACACACATACACATATTGATATTTGTGCATGTGCATATCTATATTGTATACTTTTAAAAACACAGTTGAAACTTTCTGCAATTTACCTCTATCATTCAACAATAAATTGGGAATATCTTTCCAGGTCTACATGAATATATCTACTATATTCTTTTCCAATATTGTCAGCATACCATATTGTATTTTAAAATAATTTATCTTTTAAATTTTACAAAGCTTACATCCATATTGTAAAAATAACTGCAAAAAGTAATTAAAGGCATAAAATGAGAAGTAAATACATCCATTCACACCTCCTACCATTAAATATATTCTCTAAAAGCTACTAACATCAATCATTAATATCATTATACATATATAATATTGGGGGCTCTGATGAAAAGTATAATGCAGTCCAACTCCCGTTTCTTTACAACTAATTTTCTTTTAAATAAATTTTCCCAATGGAGAATCAATATTTTCAAATAGTTTTAATTGTGAATGTTTATGTGTTTTATCAGTTTTGTAATGTGGATTCACAAAAAAGTCAGGAAAATCTTTCTTTTTCGTATTGGCAAATTTCATATTGTATAGTGATAATCTGGAGAGGAGAAATTTTTATATGAAATTGAAATACAAAAATTTTCATGACTTCATATTAATAAGATGGTCATAATTTTTCTGAAACAATTTCAGGTTTATAGAAAGTGTTGAAAATATAATATAAAATAATTATTTCCTTACACATTTTTAAATCAGTTTCATTTATTAATTCCTGTTTGACCAGAATTTGGATCATAGTTCTCATTTTGTGAAATCATTGGCTTCATGAAACCCTGGAAACCTGGCTTGGCTACTGGTACAAACTGAGAAGTGTCTGCTCATGGTGATGATATTAGCTTATACTGGGGAGCCTGAATCCATGAGCCTACTTCATGCAGTAGTAGCTTAGTCAGGAGAACCTGATATAGTCCTTTGCAGAAGATGATTCTTCTGATGTTGCTTCCAAGAGATTCAATTTCTGACCGGCTTATTGAATGAATGTTTGGGCAAGCATGAAAAAAAAAAAAGCTGACATCATCTGCTGATAACAAGGTTGAACAGTTCTGGTTAATTTATTACAGTAACCAACAAAATGGAAAAAAAGAGAATGAAAAACCTCTCCTGGAGTATAACATAATTATTTCAAGATCATTTACTATAATATTTATATTGATAATAAAACCATATCATGTGACATTGATTCATATCTGGGTCCCTCCAATTAATCCTGATACTCCATCATCCCAAAACACTATGGTGTATAATTCTTACAAAAAGACATATTCTCCCATATAACCACAATACAAGCATGAAAATTAGAAAATTAACATTAATACAGTACTACTATCTAATCCACAGAACCCATTTAAGTTTTGCAAAAGAAGGATTAAGTTTAAATTTCATATTTGTTTCATTCCTGATATTTAGTTTGATTACTTGATAAAACTATTTTCTGCAACACTTCTCCACTGTATTTTGCAAATAATAAGCATTTGGGGAGAGATACTTTGAGAATAAATTTTCTGCTTGTAATAAAACTTTCAATTTTTTCATCTTAAAAATTTTATCAATAATGTATGATTTTCTATTTTAATCAATGTGTTATCTATTATAATTACTTCTTATTTTGATGCTTAATTGTCCTAATTTGACAGTGAGAGCCTCTTTAAGCTATGTTTATGCCCTATTGAAATATCTCTATCATTTTTTTAACATATTTTCTGGCACAACAAGATGTTACAAGCTCATCTCATATGTTCTCTGTACAATCCTTTGAATTAGCCAATTTTCCCAAGGAGTACTAGATCTATTTATTGGAAAATGTCACTTAGATAACACCATCTAGTTGCTAGGTATGCTTGTTGTTATGTACGCTTAGTGTTATATGTATGTGCATGTATATTAGATGTGAGCATGTACTGTGTGTATACACATTTTTCACCTACAGTTAGTTCTATAGCTATATATAAACTGAATATCGTGAGTTCATACTGATACTTCTAATTCCTACCTAATATCACAGGTCCATTTCAGTTTTCTCCCTTTCCAGATTTGAAACTCCCTTATTCCATTATGAGAAACCTGGGTCTCCTTATCCCTAATGTATTTTATGTATCTCCTTATATATAAACACTCTCCAATAGCCACAGCAACCATTCCTACCTTCCAAGATGTCTCTTTACACCTTCTGAACTCTGACACCTTCTCAGGGCTACTGTCAAGATCTCCTTATCCATAAATCCTTGTCATCCTCTTTAGGCTCCATACCCTCCCTGCTTAGCACTACCCTCTCCCCACTGGAGATCCCTCCTCCTTCTCTCAGGTTGGCATGCAGCCCTCCAAGTCATGCCCTCTATCCCATGTCAGCCTCATTCCACTCAGGTTCCCAACCTCCTTGCAGGGCCACTATCCCCCTCGGCAATCAATCACTCTCCCTACTGCCTCATTTTTCTTGGGCTCCAGACATCTCATATTCTCTGTGCCCTTTCTGTGGGGGATATTCTTACCTTGCTACACCCTGCAGCTCAGGCTTCTAGTCTCTTTTAAAACAGATGCTCTCCTCACCCCACGCAGGCTCTGACACACCTTCTAGTCCACCATGGCTGCCCTCACTGCTGATACTTCCTGACTCAGAGAAAGCAGCTTTGAGACTAAATAGTTCAGGGAGAGGAGGCATGATGGCACTGCACAAATGTCTACATCATAATCTCTGGAATGTGGAAGTATGTTTCCATACATGGTAAAAGAGACTTTGCTGATGTGATTACAATTAAGGACCTTGTGATGAACAGAGTAGCCTGAATTATCCTGTGGATCCAATCTAATCACATGAGTCCTTAAAGCAGAGAAACTTTCCCAGCTGATATCAGAGCCAGCAGAAGTAACTACAGGAGGATAGTGAGAGAGATGCAATATTGCTGGTTTAAAAGACGGAGGAAGGAACTACAAGCCATGGAAGGTGGATGGCCTCTAGAAGTTGGAAAAGGCAAAGAAACAGATTTTCCTCAAGAGACTTAAAAACAGGAATACAGACTTCAGCCCCGCCAACACTTTGACTTAGCCCTGTCTTTCAGAACTATAAGATGATAAATTCATGTTATTTTAAGCCACTACATTTTTGGTAATTTGTTACAGTAGCAATAGGAAGCTCACACAGGAGGGAAAGGGAGTGGAGAGACAGGAGGGAATAAATTTACTTTATTTTGTTGTAATATAATATATATAACACAAAATTTACTATTTTAACTATTTTTAAGTATACAGTTCAATGGCATTAAGTATATTCACATTGTTGTGCAACCATCCCTACCATCCATCTCCAAAATTTTTTCATCCCAAACTGAAACTCCATACCCATTAAACAATAATTCCCCATTCCTTCATCGCTCCAGAGCCTGAAAAACACTATTCTACTTTCTATCTCTATGAACTTGACTGCTCTAGGAACCTCATATAAATGGAATCATACAATATATGTCCCTTTGTTTCTGGCTTTTTGCATTTAGCATGTTTTTTTCAAGGGTCATCCACATAATAGTATGTATCACAATTTTGTTCCTTTTGTTACTGAATAGTATTCCATGGCGTGAATAGACCATAGTTTGTCTATTCATTCACCCTTCAATAGACATTTTGGGTTGTTTTCACATTTTGGCTATTGTGAATAATACTGCTATGAGCATTTACAAATATCTGTTTACAAATATCTGTTTGAGTCTCTGCTTTCAGTTATTAGGGTATATACCCAGCAGTGGGATTGCTATGTTACATGTAGTAATTTTATTTTCTTGAGTAACCACCATATTGTTTTCCACAGCAGCTGCACCAAAAATTTACTTTTTATTCTATCGAATAAATTGTAGATGATTAAATACAGGAAAACTTAGAAAGCTTATAACAAAAAATTTATCATTTGACCCATCTTTTAATCACCCCAAAATTTTTCCCTTCACATTACACCTTTTTTAGTAAGTTTCTTCCTGGAATTTGATGCTTATGCTGCATTTTCTTGTTGGTAAGATCTATATATTATATTCACTAAGCTCCTTATATGGAAAATACAGAATTTTGCTCTCACAATTTCCTCAAACAGTATACATGCATAGACACAATATTCTCATGCTTCTTATGTAGATAAAAATCACCAGTTAACTCCAAATTTAATATTTTTATTTATATCAATGATTTAAATATTATCCACAGCTAGTCGTGTGGTATTATATGATTGCATTTTCTTTATCATATAACTTTCTTCATTCCACCTCATTCAATACTTTCTTCATCTTTTGGCTTGCTTAGTGATATACCTAATATACATTTTTCAGTGGCTGTATAGCTGTCATTCTGGGATCTTCTTTTACCAGTGTCCTAGGAAATCTTTTCTCTCTCCCCTTTATTAGCATTTCTCTTTCCTAGATCCTGTGTTTCATCTTTCTTGGTTTACTGTTCTTAGTATAGAATAATATTCAATAGTTCTTATAAAAGGATATACAAAAAGTAGATTTTTTGACAAATTAAATATTTTAAAATATCCTTATTTTCACATAACATTTAAATTACTTTTATTGAGTGGGTAATATTTTCCTAAGAATTTCAAAGATACTTCATTATCTTCCAAGTTGTGATGTTGTTGGCGAGAATTCTATTACCATTCAGATTCTGGCTTCTTTTTTTAAATAAGAACTGTTTAGTGTGTGTATATGGCAGTGGGTGGGTGTTTAGAAGTTTTTATATTGTGAGTCTTTCAATTCTGAGATATATTATTAAATTTTTGTCTTTGATAACTTCCTCCTTTCATTTTCTCTCTTCTCTGTATCTGAAACCCTTATTATTTGATTGTGGACTTCCTAGCTTGAAACTCTAAATTTTTTTATGTATTCTATTTTGTATGTCTGGGAGATTATAAGAGCTTTACTTTCCAAGGGTTCTTATTGCACTTTTCATTTCTGCTATTATAGTTTTAATTTCAAGAATTTTTAAAATTTTCTTTTAAGCATGTGCTATTTCTTTTTGTTTTGTGAATGTGTTTTCTTTTCAAATTTCACAAGATATTAATTGTTTCTTTTTGTATTTATTACTACTGCTACTATTCATATCATTTTTTTGTATTCCTTTCAGTATCCCAACTGTAAGATAAAGTTTCGGCATTATCCTACCTTATATATCAGTCACTATTCATCTCTCTGCTTCAAATATTTTTTCCCTGGTCTCTTCTCCTTGAGCTTTTCAACATTTTACTGTTATTTAAGGAGTTTTAGGAGGAAGTAGAGATAAGAACATGTTTTCAATTTGCTCTTTCTTAACTTGAAGAAGAAACCATGGGACCTTGTAATTTTACTCCTAAAGTTTATAGGGCTCTACCTATCTTGTGGTTATGACATTTCACTAGTATATGTCTACTCGTAAATAAGTTTCATTACACTTGGTAGGGGGTTGCCAGGAAGGGACTTTCAATCTGAATTTCTATTCTTTCTTTCATTCAATAAAAAAGTTCTGGCATTTTCATTTTTTCTTCTTTCCATTATGTCTATCTTCTCCTGCAGTTCTCAGATAAAAGTTTACCATCCTAGTTATATCTTGTATATTTGCTTACATTTCTCTCATATTTTCTCTTTTTTTCCCTAAATCTGAAAGATTTTCCTGAATTTATCTTTCATATCACTAACTTGATCTTTAATTATGTCCATTTTATTATGGATAGATATTTGCATTTCTCATTAAACTTGGACTTACAATACAATCTTCTAATAGTAAAAGAAATATATTTTCATTATGAAAAAAATGGAAATCATTTTAAAAAGTACATACATTAAAATAAATATAATCCATAACTCACGTTTTAGAGTTAAGATTTTGATTATAAAACTTTTATTAATGTAAGCACTGATGCATTTTATTTTTTACAAAATGAAATTGTGCAAGCTAGTCTTTTAACCTTTTTCACTTAACAGTGTAACATTGTTATTCTTTCTGATAAAGACATTGTTATTTACATTGTAGTTTTAATAACTATATGTCATATCTTTGCTTTGATGCACCATATTTATCTTTCATTTCCCTTTAATAAGTATGAAGATTGTTTTCATTTTTTTATTTGTCAGTAACAGGTAATGATAAATACACCCATAAATAAATTTTTAGGGCTTTCCAAATGCTCTCCCTAAAATCTTTTAATATGTATTGTCAGATATATATCTCAAGAAAGGTTACACCAATTTAGATTCTTATGTACAGTGCCTTTTTATCATATCCTTTTAAAATTCTTCAATCAGTTGAAGGCAGAAAGGTGGAGAGGGGGGTACTTCATTCTTGTTTGAATTTAAATTTTTATAACTATGAGGATTGAGATTTTTTTCAAATGTCATCTTATACTGCTTCTATTGTGAATTACCTATTTATTCTATTTGCTCATCTTTAATCAAATTTTCTATATTAAATCCTTTAATTACTAGTCAGTTTTTTTTGCAACTCATAAAACAATATATATACAAATATACAAAAATTATAATATTTTTCTTTCTCTATTCATCTAAACACTCTTCTCTCAACCCAAGGCATTAATGATTAGATGTATACTTTACCACAGCCTCCTTTGCACTACATGCACATAAAATTTGTGAAAGGACATTTATTCACCAAAATGGGCTTCTACAATATACATAACTCTTTAACTTGTCTCATTTTTAATTATGAAAACTTTCGAGTATGCAGAGTATTATTAAGTAATAAAATAAATACCATCTAAACAGCACCTTGCATAATTTTAAAACATTAAAATTTTGGCTTATTTTAATGTTTTAAAGAAACAGTGTTAAAGATATGGTTGGTATCTGAGCTAGTCCTATTACCTAGACAACTACTGTCATTTATCTGGTGTAAATCATTCCTGC
>NW_006439192.1:5849697-5851133 GCF_000325575.1 Pteropus alecto
CACACACACACAAAACCTCTCTTACATACATGTATAGCCATAAAAATATGTTGGGTTGTTTTGTGTTTTTTAAAACACATTATTTGTTAAATTGTATTTTTACTCAACATTTATTTTTGAAATCTATTCACACACACATACACACATACATTCACTTTAGCTTGTTTTTGATTATATACCAAAGTATTTGATTATATACCAAAGTATATTTATTCACCTATTTATGGCAATATAGATTACTAACAAAGCAGCAGTGTCATCTTTGTACCTGTCTTTCTGTACACATATACAAATATTTTATACAGTATGTACCTAGAGGTGAAATTGCTAGACTGTAGTGGGTATCTGTTATTTTGCTACGTAATGCTAAATTGACCACATAAGCAGATCCCCCCTTTCTACCTAAATAGCTCCAGGTTCCCCCACTTCTCGCCAAATCTTGGCATTGCCATAGTTAATTTCCATTTGCTGGGCATAAAGTAATATTGGTTACATTTATCTGCTTTATCTAATCAAAAAGAAGTTGAATAGCTTTTCGTGTTTACTGATGCACCTTTCTTTTATCATTTAACATTGTAAAATAATAACAACTAGCACATGCTAATTTAAACAGCTATTATAGGATTTATTTAATAAAATTAGGCTGATTAAAACATCCATTCTCACAGGCATTTCTCTAGCATCCTTGTCAGAACTAGATATACAATCTCTTAATAGTTGTCAATCCGATGATTGAAACAGAGTGAAATTTTATTTGTCTTTTTAGTGTGTGTTTTTTAGTGTCATATTAGTGAAGCTAAACATATTTTTATATATTTATTGGCCATTTTGATTCTATCTTCTATGAATTGCCTAATCATGTTCTTTTTATACTTTTTTATGGGCTGTTTGCTGCTCTCTGATAAAATTATAGGAGCTCATTTTATTATTAATTTTTAGCCACTTGATGTATTGAAAATTGTTCATGTTATTTTTCTGGTTACTCTGAATATGTGTCTGTCACTACTTCAAAAATATGTTGGAGATTAAATATGTCTGTATTTTTGTTTATGATGGCTGAGTCTCCTATGTTGCATAGAAATGTGTTTTCTACCCAAGGTTATTTACGTAGAATTTTTCTTAAACATATTTTATTTAAAATTAGAATTAAACAATAGAGCTAGAATTTATGTTATTATGATATGAGGTAAACACTTAGATTTTCTTCCAAATAGCTAGATGATTATTACGATACCATTTACTGAATAGACTATCATTTTCTCACTGATTGGAAATGTCACTTACAACACATTAAGTTCCCACATATGTACACACACACGTGTGCATGCATACACAGAGATATATTTCTGATAAATTATACACTCTAATGCCAATATTCTATTAGAGTATTTTGTTAACAATGGCTTTATAGTTATTTTTAATTCGGCAAGAAAATT
>NW_006439192.1:5853081-5865087 GCF_000325575.1 Pteropus alecto
ACCTATCATTTTCTCACTGATTGGAAATGTCACTTACAACACATTAAGTTCCCACATATGTACACACACACGTGTGCATGCATACACAGAGATATATTTCTGATAAATTATACACTCTAATGCCAATATTTCTATTAGAGATTTTGTTAACAATGGCTTTATAGTTATTTTTAATTCGGCAAGAAAATTTCTCCTCATTACTCTTTATTTCACATTTTTGGGCTATTTGCAAATATTCGTGTCTCTATTTAAACCTAAATAATTTATTTTTAGAATAAATATACATATATTTTATTTTCAAGAACTCTTTTTGCATTCCCTAATTACTTCTTTTCATGTAAAAAATGTTATTATGTCTTTTCATACTTTTCTGAGAAAATCAACTAGGATTTTTATGTTTTCTTCTGCACTCTGAATCAGTTTTATTCCCTTTGGAATAAGTCTTGGAATTTCTCTGATGAGTTTTTATTGTATATTTCTCTTTATAAGTAAAGTATTTTACTGAGTAGTTTAGAACATGGCGTGAGTCTCCTTTTCAGATTCATATCCTTTCTGGAGTTCTCCCTTAAATAAGAAGGCTGAACTGGGATAGGTAGGTTTCTCAGTAAGTGCAGAGTATAGAAGAGGTGGGGCTGGCTGGGTCAGACAAAAATTACTAAATTATGATAGTCCTTACTCCAGGGGCAGTAAGCATACTGGGCTGCAAGCCTAGACATAGCTACCATGTCTTTTTCTCTCTACATTGCCAATGGGAGTGTTGGAATTAGCTCCACTTCTCTTCCAGGATACATTACCCTTATCAGGAGTTCTTCGCAAGGATATCTGACACATTTTCAGAAAGAGAGACAAGTGCAGCAGCTAAAATGACTGGGAGGAAACAGAGATGGAGCCTCACTCTTCAACAGATTGAATAAAATTCTTTAATGCACTCACTTTGTTTTCTCCTACACTTTGCACAGGATAACTCGAGATTTTGAAAATTCAAGTTTTCCCTCTCATTTTCCTCATTATTGATTTGATGTTTTAAAATAAGATTTCCAATGTTTTACCAAAGTAGTCCATGTTGCTATGTAGCTTTTTTTTTATTTTCCAAAATTCTGAGTCCGCTTCCTTTACACAGATAAGAAACTATTGACTGGCTCTTAATAATATAAAATTCAATGTGTGTGTGTGTAAATATATATATACACTTGAGTTTTGTTACAAGAATTTGAGCTTACATTAATTATGGGAGACAATTAAGCAATCTCTGTAATGCTGTTGTCTTCATGTCTAATGCTGGAGCTTGAAGCGTGTGGGGCAAATAGTCAGAAATGGAAGATGGATGTTAAGTGTTGAAGATGTAGTTTAGCCTAGCCAAATTGCACACCACAATATCACCACAAGCAACTGGATACATGAACTCAGACTGCCATTTGAATCAGAAGTCTTGTTCATTACCTATGGATAGATCCAGGATATATTTTAGATTTGGCAAAAGAATTTGATCAAATATATATGTGTGTTTGTGCGTGTGCGTGCATATCTGTTTCTTAGGTAAGTTTCTCTCAAAAGCAGACCCTAAGTCAAGGATTCATTTGCAAGTAAGATATTAAAATACTGCCAGAAGAAATCATTAATGGAGGAAGGAAATGGGATTGGAAACAAGAAGTCAAGCCAGACTGCAGTCTGACTGGCTGGAGAGGTGGGTAGCACACTGAAGTCTAGTGTTATAGCCCACCATTATTTGTTCTGCCTATAGGGAAAGGATCTGTGTTTTTGTACACCCACTAGGGGGCAGAGGAGGGAAGGGACATTTAATTTCACAGGCTCTTCTCTGTCCGCATTTTTGCATATCACATAGGTGGCTGACATGTCAGCAATTACCAGCACAGCAAACAGAACTTGGAATTGGGATTCTCAGAGTCAATAAAAGAATTCAAAAGTATCTGGGCCAGGCACTACCACAGAGATTTTATTTCATGTAAATCAAC
Organism: Pteropus alecto; assembly: GCF_000325575.1. NCBI lineage: Eukaryota > Metazoa > Chordata > Mammalia > Chiroptera > Pteropodidae > Pteropus > Pteropus alecto. The sequence goes on from NW_006439192.1 coordinate 5,855,055, forward strand.
ACTTGCCTATTTGACTCCAAAGCCAGCATCCTGTTTTCTCTCTACAGTTCTTCTATAGAAGTTTATGTTAATTAAGAAAAGAAAATCTAATACCTTTTGTACCAACAAGACTAAAACTTAATGAAAATACCAACTGAATCACAGACATATGTATAACAAACTTCTTTAAATGTTTTAACATTTAACAAATATTCAACTTGCTTTCCTATTTTTTAAAAAAGGGTCAATTTCTTGAAGGCATAAAAATACTTTGAACAATTTTTATCAATATTGTATCATGCTTTATGCCTTATAGAGTGTTAGTCTATGTAGTTTCCATAAAAAATTAATTTATAACATAGTGCAAAAATGCTGATGTTGAAGATAATAGTATATTTTAGATCACATAACCAGTAGTGATTATAAAATATATTTACTGTAATGTTGCAACATACTAAGCATTCCTAAACATTAACTAGTTAAAAAAATTCCAATTATTAAATTGAGGCATAAGAGAAACCTAGAAAATACCTGATCATTATAGAAGAGCAATAAAGGACCTGTGGTATATTTTTCAGGAAAGAAAAAGGGCATAAGATCCTCGAAATTAGGTCCTAGAAAATTTACCAAGCTTAGCCTTCAGAAAATATCCAAAATACTGGTTTGCAAATGAAGAAAGAATTGAGTGTTTATCATATCGACTTGAAAGGAATATGTTTTATAATACTAACACCATCTTTTCTATAAGAATGATTGCCTAGCAGAGTTTTGCTCAAAAGATGTGAGTTTTTTATGTTAAAAGCATGGTATCCTTGGGAGTGCTGAGTGTTAGGAGATGGACATGGTTTCTGCAGGCAAAGCTCTCCTACATATAGGAAGAGTAGAAGTCTGTGAGGGGGACAAGTTTTAACACCATGAGCTTGCACAGTGCATAAAATTCCCATGCCTGAAGTTACCCACTGGAGCTTACATTAAACCTTAGAAGATAAACTTCTCTTATTAAAATACAAATGTGTTATTCTGGAATTTCAACACATGGACATACTAAACCACCAAAGAAGAATGAAACCCAAAGCAGAAAACACTTAGATGGGAGCAGAGAAGAGAGAAAATTCAGAAGCTAAAGAAGCAGCAGAAAAGACTCCATGCAGACAATGCTTTGAAGTTTGTTTTTATGGATAGATGTGGATATCATGAAGGTGTTAAGTGGTTCAGCACCTAAGGTGGAGAGATGGAATTTGACAGCAAAGGTGCACAATGCCCAGTGTAGCTTAGACAGGAAGACCATAGGCTTTGTAAAACAGTCTGGGCTTACATCTACTTATTCCACCTACTCAATTAATTAAATCACTTTTAGCCTCGATAGTCCGATCTTAACATGGATATATTAATATTTCCCCCTTAAGATCATTATAAAAATTAAATAAAATAATATGCAAAATACTTAACACAGTGTCATGTTGCAAGCACTTACTTTACCATAATGAGTGATCTACAGTTTTGTCTGTCAATGGTCCTCTTCTGCCACTTCACAAAAGTCCACTGATTTCTGCTGCCAATGGTAACAGCTTTTCACCTACTGTGGTAGACTTGCCACCATGGTCTAGATTTCAGGTGAGCTCTCCAGGCTGGGCTGCCCAAGCTCATCTACAGGGAAGAAAATATGTCCTATGTTAGTAACATAATGTCTGTCTGGACAGACCTGAAGATTAGAAGTAGGAAATTGCAGACAAAAATTTTAAATATGAATTTTGTTGTAGGGAGAGTGGGGAAGACGAGAAGAGAGGATTACTCGTATGACATTTTACTATGTGCTGGGCACTGCAATAGGCACTTTACATATATTGTTTCATTTACGATTCATCACAACCTTGTAACATAGGTACTGTTTCCTTCATCTTATAGGTCAAAAAATTAAGACTCTGAAAAATAATACAAAAATGTAAACCAGTGAAACAAATACAAATATTAAGCAGAGTTTTTAAAAGAATGCATTCAGAGATGCTCGACAGATATTCCTGCGACTTTCTTTGTATAAGCAATGCTGAGTCCCTTGGAGTTGACAGAAGAAAAAACATAGGGTTGTTCCAGATTCCTGAACTGCTAGAATTTGAGTATAGCAAGGTGTTAAGTTCTATACTTCAATAAAAGGAACTTTACAATTGCCTAGTAAGCTGCATGTGACACCCTTCCCCTGGTGGTTCTGATATGAGCATCTTCTTGAGGGAAGGTCTTGCCACTATTGATACTCTACTGAGCATCAGGGCTAGAGTAAGCAACTGACAATGATAACAGCAAATTATATTTCTCATGATGGATAGGAAGAGAAAGGCTGAGCATCTATAACCAAGGATATAGGATACTTCACAGAAAGAGGTAACATCAGAAAGAAACTTTTCTGGAAACTAATTATTTTACAATAATAAGAAAATTTCTGGGAGGATGAATATTTTAGTCAACTTAGGCTTCTATAACAAAATACCACAAACTGGGGCTTAAACAATAATTTGTTTATCACAGTTCTGCAAACTAGAAAATCCAATATCAAGGTACCAGCATATTTGGTTCCTAGTGATGGCTCTCCTGGCATGCCGATGGCCATCCTCTCACTGTATCCTCACACGGTGGAGAGAGAGCTCTGATCTCTCTTTCTCTTCTTCTAAGGGCAATAATTCCATGACTCTCTGTAAACCTAACTCCTCCCAAAGGCTACACCTCCTAATTTCATCACTTTGGGGGTTAGAGCTTCAACATATAAATTGGGGGAGCACAAATATTCAGTTCCTAACAATGGAGTTTGGGGTTTATCATATAAATTTGCTGTATACAGTTGTGGAGGGTGCAGCAGCTGATGGAAACTGAAATGGTACAGAGATGGTACAATGCTGAAAGAGCTTTGGAGTCAGACAGATATGAATTTAAATCTTGTGTTCAGGACTTACTGTTAATACAACTACTCAATGTCTTAATTTCCTCATCAGTTAAATGGAGCTGATAATAGTGACATTATCAGAGGGATATTGTAATAATTATAAAATAACATCGAAACCCCTAGCACAGTACCTGGTACACAAAGTTTAGTGCTTAGTTGCCTTAGCCATTCATTGCTACTCCTTTGAGGATTTCCAAAGAAATCAAAACTGGAGGCGCAGTTCCACACTCTCAGTTCCTGGATCTCTAAACTTGGATATTCTAGATGGTAAGAATTAATTACCTCTTCTACACAAATTACATACAATTTTCCATAAAAACACGTTGTAAATATTGCAGTCCAAAAACCTGGAACTCAAGAGAGCTAGAGACCATGAATTTTATGTAGGGTTGAAAATGATTAGGACATGGTGGGGCCTAAGAAAAAGGACTACACAAGTAGATTTTCATCTCATTAAGTCGAGCTTGATTCAGTATTTGTGACAATTCTGATAAATATCAGTCTTGCATTTATCTTTGCTCAGCAAAATCTGTTTCAAAGATTAACAACACAACAGAGATTTTAGGAAGAATTTTTAATATATTTAAGAAATCAAACACTGTTTATGCGCCTACCTTAATTATATTTAAAATATACACCAAATTATATGTAAAATAAAACGTTCTTATTTAGTCTTTAAAGTTGGTCCCCAAGGGCTATTTACTAAGCTATACTTCATCACTTTCAAGTATGTGAAGTAAGTTAAATAAATGTAATGTAAATGAATGTTGCTGAAAGTATTCCAGATTTCTTACTAATTTAAATCAACCTTCCCTATTAGTCCAAATTGGCTTTCAAAGTAAATATAATTTTATGCCATTTTACAACACATATAAACATCCACTCCATGACACAGTCTGAGAATAAATTATTTATTTACAATTACAATATGCAGAATATATGTTTTTTAAAAGGATGACTCTTTAAAGACTCTTTAAAAGGATGTAATAGGGACAATAAGATCATCACAGGTGGTTTTTAATAAATTTACTTTTGAAAATTCAGTTCTCTTGTGCTCCTTTTATTTTCTGACTATGGAAAAAAAATTTTGTTCCCTAATTTTTAGCATAAATAATAAAAATAACTTAAGATTTATCAAGCATTTAGAACATGTCAAGCACTTTTTCAAGAACTTGATATGAAATAACTAATTAAATCCTTATAAACCCATAAAGCTATCACTATTATTAGGTCAGTTTTATAGATAAAGCAACAGAGCATTTAAATAAGTCACTCGAGGTCACACTGATTAAGATGGAGCCAGGATGTCTAGCTTAAGACATTTATCTACTACATTCATTTATTTCCACACATTAAACAGCTATGCTTCACAAGTGTTACTTTGTTATAACCAGTTATAACTATGACACTTTCTTTTGAAAAGAGACTGTGATGGTTAATTTTATATGTCGACTTGACTGGGCCACAAGGTACCCAGATATTTAGTTAAATATTATTCTGGGTGTGTTTGTGAGGATGTTTCTGGATAAGATTAAAATCTGAATTGACAAAGTAAAGTAGATTGACTCCCCAGTGGGGGTGGGCCTCGTCTTACCCATTGAAGGCCTGAAGAGAACAAAAAGCTGAGCAAGAGAAAAATGGCTTTCTGCCTGATGGTCTTTGAGATGAGACACTGTCTTTTCCTGTCTTCAGACTTAAACTTGAATTTACACCAATGGCCCCTCTGATTCTTGGGCCTTTGAACTATAGACCTTGAAACATTTCAGCCTCCAAATCACATGAACCAATTCTTTATAATCTATCTATCCATCTATCTATCTATCTATCTATCTATCTATCTATCTATCTATCTATCATCTATATATCATCTATTATCTATTTCTGTCTTTTTATTTACACCTCTATATATCTATATCTATATCCTATTGATTCTATTTCTTGGAAAACACTAATATAAAGACACAAGACACGTGAGATTTTCTCCAACCAGTTTTACATTTTTCCTAATATTCTGTATTAGGATATAGAACATCTTACCCTATTAGGCATATTCATAGGCATAAACAATATGTGAATTACCCTTATGTCTTTTCATTACAAAATTAATGCAAGGTGTGGTATATCTCTCTATATAAGTGTCTATATATTGTATACCAATTTTATACATTTAATCATATTACTAAAGACATAAGAGTGAAGAAAAGGAAACTGGGATCTTGGAACTAGAAAACTGTTTCTGTGACAGGCCTATCAACTATGCTGACCAGAGCAACTTTGTTAGGGTATATAAATATAGTATAATACCTGTTACATGTGGCAATGCTATTAGTGGAGTTACATAGGCCACATTTCAGTTTCCCCAACTGCTGTGAAATAATTTTCAAGTCTTATGCAATATATTTATATAAAATCAACTCTTATATTTTGTTTCCTGTCCTCAACTTTATGCATGCATTTATACTCATATTTATGCACTCATATACATATATATGAGTATAAATATATAATTATATGTGAATGTTTATTGTCAATACTTTCTATCTTTTAAAAAAAGATTTTTCAGGCTTAATAATGTTTTTCTATATAAGAGGAATAATAGATAATACAGTAAAGTAGAAATACATGAACATTAGAGCTAGCCAGACATGGGTTTGAATCTTAGCTCTGTTACTTACTGGTTATAAGATGGCTACTTAAACTTTATTGGTAATCAAGGAAGTTAAAGTGGAAATACCACAATAAGAAACCATTTTTATTCACCTGACTGACAAGAATTTTTAAATTTAGCAATATCAATTATTGGCAAAGTTGTAAAACAAAATTTAAACTTCTGTAGACTATAGACAAACAATTTGAAGATGCACATACTCTATGAGTCCCAAATTTTACTGTTAGGTATATATCTGGGACAATATCTTGAACTTGTACACCAGAAGACATCTTAGCAGCCTTGTTTATGATAATAAACAATTAGAAACAAAATAAATATCCATGAGCAAGAGGATGAACTAATAAATTGTTCCATATCCTATATATTAGGATATTATTTAGCAAAGATCTAGAGACACATACATAAGTATGTATGAATCTCAATAGTTAAACCCAAAGAATAAAAAAATGAGTTAAAAAAGCAAGTCCCAGAAGAATACATGCATTAAAATATTTCTTATATAAAGTTTAAAATCTTGCAAAACTAGACAATATATTATTTAAGGATGTGTTCATATATAGTTTATATATTTATATATATTTGTTATACATTTCTATATATTATGTATAGTAATTGTATATTTTACATATAATACATATTTTCTGTATATATAAAATATATGGTGAAAGAATTTTGGATAGTTATATCATGGTGTAGGAAGTGAAAGACTTTTGTGTTGACAAGTTTTAATTTTTAATCTGGGTATTAGATTGGCTTTTATTATTTATATATTTATATGTTTATGTTCTTTTATGTACATGAACATTTTAATTATTTTTAGAAAAAAAGATTTGATAAAATCTGTTATATTTTAAGTTGATCAATTTATTACTATAAGGTTACTTTCAGTTCCAACATTTCATAGTGCCATGAACCAATCTTTAAGACCAACAATATATTTTTTTGTGCGAAAGAGTTTCAAGTATTAGAGGAACTCATGAGAACAAATATCATCCCAATATGGTAAAACATCCCAACAATAAAACATTTATATTTCTTTTTTTCTGTAATCTATGAAACAGTAGTGAAACATGATCATAGAAGATGTTTTCTTAGCAAGGGTAGAATTCTAGATGAGTTCTCTTGTGTTGTATAGGGGTAACTCTGTTATGTAGAGTCGCTGACAAAGAATAAAAAGCAATATGAACTAACTACTTAATTTCTACAATTTTAATTTACATACATACTATCAGATGTCTATCTGTTAAAATATATAAAATAAAGGTTTGTTAAATAAGTGCTTTAAAATATGCTTCTATATTGTGGCTGGTAAAACATGAGAAAGAAAAACAGGGAAAAGAAGGTGTAATTTGGAGAAAATAAAGAAAGAAAGAGACAGGAGAAAATAGTTTGCACAGAAAGATGTTAAATGTTAAAACTGTGGAATTGTCAAAACAAGGGAAAGAAAAGATATGTATACAGGGCACGTTTACAAAATAAATAAACAAACAAACATTCAATATATAATCATGAAATAATTTATCCAGGTCTATTTTGAACATTCCTAGAGTTGTTATAGTGTAACCAAAAATATTATTTGGAAAGAGCAAATACACCCCAGCCAATATCTCTGGCTCCTCCACCCCCATCACAGCTTTGCAGCTGATCTTTAGTTTTCATGCTTCAATTCTGCCTATTTCCTTCTCTTGGTTCTTTTCAAAGGTGATAGAAGTAACCTTGGTTCACATTCTTAATAGTATTTATTCATGCCTGTGAAATATACTTGAAAGTTTGTCTTTTTTTCCTCTTATATTAAATAAAAAGAGTTTTGCCCCCCTCCTTGCTGTGATCTGTAAGGTTTCATGAATATTAATCAAAGATGGGATTGTGTTGTTGTATTAAGCCTGTTGTAGACTTGAAAAGAGAAATAGAAATATAATTAATCTCTTTGTGAATGTCAAAATTTGAAACTAAGCAAGTGAAGTCAACCAGCTGGCCTTTAAGGAGACTACAAACTTGCTTAGAAGAAAGCTTGGAGATGGAGGCTGGCTTCTGCTCTTAAAAACCCTTAGCAGGTGACAGATATGATAATTGTCTTTGAGCACATCTGAAAATGTATCTGCAAATGAGGAAAATTGCAAAAATCAAAAAGATAGTCTTTTTTTCAATAGAGTCTTTAGCATATTACTTAACAGTGTCAGCCTCTCTTTATTCCAGAGGCAAGAGAAAAAATAATATTCTAGTATATAACTGTAGAGCACTATCAGGATGTTATCATCAAGCTCAGCATTATTATTATTTTTTGTTTGTTTAGAGAAAGCTCAGTGCTACATTGTGCAACCTAATAAACCCCAGGGTTTATTATTCAGTGAGTTTTATTTCCAGCTTTTCTTTAACATAAAAACTCAGTAATTAGAACTTGATTTCACAATTTGTGACTTTATGGACCTTTAAATTAAACACATTTTTAAAACTACACACATCTAGCAAAGAATGTAAGGTCAGGCACCAGCCTTAGAGATTCCATTTCTCTCACCTAAAAGGGAGGCAGTAGTGGGTTGGCAAAGTAGAAAGATTGTTCCAAGGCTAGTTTTAGAGCAGAGCTAGGTTTAGTTCCTGGTCCAGAGGTCCAACGGTAGCCACACTGCTCTGTACTACATGATACGTTGAGAAATGATTCCTCTTGTTTGTCTGTAAAGTGCCCTTCTGTCAAATTCAATAGCTGAAAAAGGCACAATGGACTCAAACTATGGCTGAGAGGGAAAAGCGGGAAAGCTGTAGTTTCTGGCTCCATTAGAATAGATTCCAGACAGCACCTCCTGCATTCTCTAAAGGCAAAGAACATTCAACTGGAGCCCCAGGGGATATCTTTACTAATTACCATTCTGTTTTCTCCTCAAAGTAAAGGTTAAATGTTTGAACTTCGTATATCACTTCTAAGCCAAACCCCATTATGCTGCGCTTCAGGGAAAGATGAGGTACACCCTCTGATTCAATAGGTGGAAAGGGAACAAACCATTTGACTTTCAAAAATGAGTTAACAAGGGAACAATCTAAGGTGACTTTCAGGGAGACAGTCACCTGAATTGAGTATCTGTTGAACTGAATTTCATACACACAGATAAACATGTGCTTTCTGCACATATTTTATGCCATGTCTTGTGTTACCTGCCAGAGTGATGAAAACAAAAAAGATACCACCTCTGCTTTGAAAGTACTTACAGTCTAATGAGAATAAAGACTCCTAAAATTACATCACTATATAATAAGGAAAGCAAAATGATAGACATATGAAAAGAACATAAAGAAAACACACTTTGTGGCTAAAGGTTTAAGAAAGACCTCTTCAAGGAGTTGTTACCTAAGCTTAATCTTAAAAAATAGTAGCCAGGTAAAGAAAGGTAGAAAAGACTGTCCACACAGGACAGCATAAGCAAAGACACGGAGGAATGAAGTATGATTGAGTGGAAGAATTTCGAGGAATGTTGCAAGACACACAAGTCATGTGTGAGGCTGAGGTCATTAAAATAAGTCTGAGAAACATCCCAGCAGTCACCTAATGAAGAACCTTGAAGGCCACGCTAGAGGTCTAGATCTTATTTTGAAGGACGTAGAAGGGCATTGTTTAGGATCCAAATAGAAAAAGGACCAGCTTAATTTATAGTGCATGTAAATTATTCGATCACATAGTATAAAAATCTTAATAAAAGTAAGAACAAAAGAAGGGAGGTGAATTTGAAAACTATTGAAATAACTTGTACCAAAGCTGATGCACACCTGAGTGAAGGCAATAGTGGTCAAGATGGAGAAAAAAAAGAACAAAAAGTAAGATTTGAGGATGAATTGAAAATGAAGGATAAAAGATTAGGAAGAAATTAAGATGGTTTTAATTCGTTCAAGGACAGATTTTTTTGTTTGTTTGTTTCCCATTTTGGGGAAGAAGGTGAACATGTCTTCATTTTACAAAGGGCAGCTGCATTCAATTAAGCAAAAGCAAAAATATATGATTGTTATTGTATGAAAGTTCAATATGTGTACAGAAGTCTGTATACATGCTGAATTGCCAAACAGGTAAACTATATTGGTATTAAGCTGTTGTCTCTCAGCTCTAACTAGATCCTCTGTGTTCTACTTCATGGAGCTGAGGCTGGTACTCTACAAACTTTGATTCTCCTTTGTCAGCTAGCTCCAAGTGAGGCCAGAGAAATAAAAAACAGGTAGAGAGAAAAACCTAAGCATTGCCCTTTTCTGAATTGTTTGCTATTTCTGTCAGGGACACTTTAGCAGTGGCCCTTCATCCTGGCTGTGGCACTGGTTACGATCTCCAGCTTTTTTTTTCTGGCATATACAGTAGTCCTCCTTTATGCAAGGGGGATATGTTCCAATATCCCCAGTAAATGCCTGAAATCGCCAACAGTACCATATCATATATATGTCATCTCTATATATGTAATATATATTTATATTTTGTA
>NW_006439192.1:5865191-5876184 GCF_000325575.1 Pteropus alecto
ATATATCATATCTATATTTATGTGATATATAAATATATAAATACATATATATCATAGCTATATAAATACATAGCTATATAAATATAGCTATGATATATATGTATTTTTCCTTTACATACAGACCTATAATAAAATTTAAATTATAAATCAGGCACAGTAAGAGGTTAACAACAATAACTAATAATAAAATAGTACAATTATAACAATATACTGTAATATGTTACATGAATGTGGTCTCTCTCTGTCTCAAAATATTGTTTTGTAACTATACTCACCCTTCTTCTTCTTGTGGTGATGCGAAATGGTAAAATGCCCGCATGATGAGATGACATGCGGTGAATGAGACATTACTAAGTAAAATAAGGATTACTTGAACACAAGCACTGCAATACCATGACAGTGATTCTAAGACCAAGACAGCTACCAAGTGACTAACAGGCAGAGAACGTCTACAGCGTGGAGACGCTGGACAAAGGAATGAGTCACGTTCGGTGCGGGAATAGAGCAGGTCTCGCGAGATTCGTTACGCTACTCAGAACGGCGCACAATCGAAAACATATGAATTGTTTATTTCTGGATTTTTCCATTTAATATTTTGGACCCTGGTTGACCGCAGATTACTGAAACTGTGGAAAGTGAAACTGTGGATAAGCGGGACGCCTGTACAAAAGCAGCCTCCTTGGACCTCGTGAAAGGCACCAGCACCAGTCAGACAGTTCTTTCTCGTCAGAAGTCAGAGTCCCGGGTCTGGGATCCTCTTCCATGATACCGAATCATTCTAATAAGCCACGAGTGTCTCCTGTCAATGACCTGGGCTTCTGCTCTGCATTAGTTCTTGACCCAACTTATAAATTCTGAGAAATCCTGGCTTTCCTTCACTTCCCAGCCCTAGGTGGTAACGCTATTCACAGGTACTGTCTCTGTTTCTTCAGTGTTTTCTTTTGGATTTTAAGTTTAGTTTAGCCAATTCCTTATGTTAAAATCTTGTTGCTGTAATACCAATGTACTCTATTTCGCTGACAGAACCCTCATTCAGGCTTGAAGTTAAAGAATTTTGTTGTTTTGTTTTGTTTTTTGAGTTGATTTGTTTTATTTATCAGGTTGTGGTTGAGATGCCTATGCAGTTTAAACTGGCAAATCCAGCAAGTCATTAGTTTAATGAGTCTGAAACTCGAAAGAGAAAACAGAAGAGCATGAGATATTTATTTGAAACTCTTAATACATTAGTGGTAGTTAAAATTATAGAGAATATTGAGATTGCTCAAAAATCCAGGAGAGGAAATACTGTCCCTCTTGAATTTTGTAGGATTACTAAGAATTCTCCAAAATCAAACACCTCTGAGGATCCTGACTTACTTGTGTTTGTGTGTTTTTCCATTAATGCCTTGCACTGTGTTTGGCACAAAGTAAGAACTTAGTATTTTTTGAGTGAATGGATGAAAGGAAAGAGAAAAGGAAAAAGAAAGCTGAGTAAGAATCTTCAGTTTAAAGGGCATGGTAGACATTACTAGTTGCTTACTCAATATCTATTTTTCCTATATTACTAAGTAAAGGAATCATAAATTTAATAGGGTTATTAATGAGTCTATTTCCCAGATTCCTACAGCTAGTATATGGCCATGTAACTAAATTATGACAAATAAAATAAATGTTGAGTATGACTTCCAGGAAGGATCTCTAAAGGAAACCGATTCCACTAAAGATACACTTCTTTTGTCTTTTCTCCTTCCTGATTTTCATTGTGTGGATGCAAGGGCAGGAGCTACAACAGTCATAATGAACCACGAGGTGACTTTAAAGATAGTAAGATAGTGGATTAGAAAGAAAGAAGGATTTTGAACTTAAGCAGTCTGGCTCCAGAGTCTACTCTTAGCCACCATGGATGCTGCCTCTCAATAGATAATATGGTTTTAAAAAACAAACAAACAAACAAACTTAAACATTTAATTGATATATGTAGTTACTGGGTTTCTGATGCTTGAAACTGTCATACATACCCCAAACTGGCTGCCTGCCTCTAAACATCTTTAAATGAAAGAAATAAACTTCTATCTTATTTAGCCAATGTTTTATTATATATGGTTCAATATAATAAAAACTAATATAAAAATGTCTTAAAGATTATCTGTAAGAGGGATTTGAAAGCCGTATTTGATCTTTTGGTCACCCATTGCTCCATTTATGCATTGGTCACCCAATATATGCTAGCAGGTATACTTCCTGAGGAAATTACTCTAGTTTTTGGATAGTTTCAACTATTATAACTGTATTAACTGAGAGAAAGAATTTCTACTTATTGTTCCTGGATCTAATTTATTGAATGTCATCAAAAATGTCAATTTCTTCTTCACTAGAAAAGTATTCAGATTTCTAAGAAGAGTTACTATGCTCTCACATCTTTAGGCTAAATTTCCCAGCTTATTCTTGTTTTTCAATTAGATGTCGGAGCCAGCTGACGAAGTAATTGAGGGTACCTGAAAGGGGGAGCATGGACTGAGGAAAAGAAAGAAGACAGACAGAATTGCAGGAGGGATCACAGAATCAAGCTGTGTCTGTGTCCCTGAGTTTATTTAAAACACACTACTTATAGCATCGCAATGAGAAAACAGCAGTCAAGACCCAAGGTCAGCCAAATTACTCATCCTGCAAAACAATGAAGTTCTCACAACTCCCTTCTTGGAAAACACTGAGTGTTTAAAATAGTTTAGTGCCACTTATCTCAAAGCTCGCCAAGTTAACTCAGCTCCCAACATCTCCCCCTTTTTTATTTTTTAAGTGCCCGAACCCTCCTGGTTCTGGCGCAAGGTGACTGTGCCTGTCTTAGGTGATCCCTTCACCAGATCTGGAACTTACCCGTCATCGGTACGTGCATTCCATCATGCACACCCTGTCTTAGGTTGTCCAGTCTCTGAGGGAGTCTTACCCATCTTTGACTACCAGCCCCCGCGGGAGGGAGATGTCCATCTTTCAAGCCATATATCGAAGCCTTACATGATGTAGGTCGGCCTGAAGTTTTAACATAGCACTAATGAAGTATTTTAGTAGAGAAGGAAGCAGGCACAAAACAACAATTACACAGGCCCCCATAGTCAAAACAGAAGCAGCTAGCTGATAGAAAGAAGACCATGAGGGGACAAGGCCCTTAAGGTGATCCGAAGGTGATCCAAAAATTCAGTGGCCAATTTATCGGCATCAAATTGCAGAGGTTTAGCATTTTTAAGTCCTTGTATTTCTTTATGCAGGTTAATTAAATCTAAGGATACATTAGCATTGTGCCATATGCCTTTTAAATGATATTTTACTTGATCCCAGTCATGACTGGTCTCATTATATCTTCTAGATGTGACACAGATCCAATGATATTTTACATGACATTCTAGTTGAGATCTAATTTTTAGACCCTGGATTTCATCACCCAGGTATTCCACTGTCTTATACAGAGCATCTAACTTTTGTTCTAATTTTCTAACTATATTTTCCTGTGTTCCCAATGCTAAAGTAACATTTCTAGACAAATCATTGACATAATGAGCAGTTTGTACAGTTTGTGAGAGAGCCACCGCAGCGGTGGCAGCAGTAGCTATAAGAGATACAATAGCAAGTATTCCTGCAACAATTAGTCCAATCACCCTCCTCATAGATGGCATGTCCAGCAGGGATGTGTTGTTCACTTTCACAATGACCTTTGGTCCTTGCTATATGGTCAGATGTAAGAGAGGTGAGTCAGGAAAGTATGACCAGTAAATTGCACCCTCAGCTGTCATCACCAGGCTCAGCAAGATCAAGGTTAAGGTCATCTCGCCAGGTGTCTGGTGGAGCGGTGAAACAGACCAACCTCTCCGGCAGCCACCTGGCATTTTCTGCATCCTGTGGAAAAACACAAACATGCCCTCGTCCCCATATTAATACCGGGTCGGGGCCATGTCGATTAGTTTTGAGCATCAGAAATTCAGTTTTTTGAGCATGAGAAAGAATTTGTGGAGAAACCGGGTTGAGGGCATCACGGCATCTTTTGCCATGTTTGTTCGACTAGTCAGATAACATGGACTTTCCCAGCAGGGCAGCAGTCACAGCAAGTCCCTTCATATATGACAGCCCTATGTCAGAACACAATCTAACATAATCACTTAAGTCTTCTTTCTTTCTAAAAGTTCTGATTGTTGTTTGATAGGCAGAATTTGCATTTTCATAAGCCAGCTGTTTGACCAGCAGAGAACTGGCTTCTAGGTTCCCTAAAAGCCGTGAAGCAGCCTGCTGCAGCCCTTGTTGTAACCTTGTTTGAGGCATTGGTTTCTGATTAATCCAAAGGGGTGTGCCAGTTGGTCCAACAGGGGCAAAACGCACAGGAGGGGGATCTAAGCCTGCAATTATAGCTGGAGTCAGCCTTCCCCCTGACCTCGGTGGATCCTGAGGAACTTTAAAAATTGGCACTTTTAAGGGCTGAGGCCCCATGGCCAGCTTTTGCATCTGCAAAGACAAATTAGCCAATTTCTGTTTTAATTGTTCAACCTCTTCTTCCTCATCCCCCCAAAACGAGGAAGAATAGTGCGCACCTAAACCTTCATCAGGCGGCACTGAGGGCTTGCTCTCATCTTGAGGCTTACTATTGGAGCCTTCCACTTCAGGGGAGGCCTCAGGACCCGGGGCACCATGCTCTCACCATTTGTCCCTCTCATGTCGGGGGTCTAAGCAGTCTCGGACTAGGGTCCACAACCCAAAAGTTTCCACTGAGACCTTACCAGGCCCATGAACATCATATTAATCTTGCAATTTTTGTCCTACCCTTTTCCAGGTTTCTAAATCTATAGTCCCTTCTTCCGGAAACCAGGGACATACTTCTTCTACAAATTGCAAAAACTTAGTTAATTGTTGCTGGCCCACTTTGGCCCCTCTTACTCTAAGCCTATTTTTAAGCATATTTACAAAAAGCAGCCGGCTATTTTCTTGGCCCATTTTTACTTCTTTAAGTTTCTGTTTCAGTTTCTATATTACAATACTCCTGCGTACTTACGGTTGGCCGCCTACAGGACTCTTAGGTCCCCAGATTCCGCGTGCACACGCCTTACTCTGCGGCACGTCCTAGCTGTTATCCCCCGTGTTCAGGTCCCTGTTCGGGCGCCACTTGTCGGAGCCAGCCGACAAAGTAATCGAGGGTACCTGATAGGGGGAGCATGGACTGAGGAAAAGAAAGAAGACGGACAGAATTGCAGGAGGGATCACAGAATCAAGCTGTGTCTGTGTCCCCGAGTTTATTTAAAACACACTACTTATAGCATCGCAATGAGAAAACAGCAGTCAAGACCCAAGGTCAGCCAAATTACTAATCCTGCAAAACAATGAAGTTCTCACAACTCCCTTCTTGGAAAACACTGAGTGTTTAAAATAGTTTAGTGCCACTTATTTCAAAGCTCGCCAAGTTAGCTCAGCTCCCAACAATGAGACATGGTTTAAAATTTCTTTAACTTAACCTCCAGATGATAGCCAAATGGTGGAACTCCTACATATTGTTTCCCAGTAGTTTTCTTATGATACTCTCATTGTTATTGATCCTATAACTATAGGTGTGTTAGTAAAAATCTTATAAATAGTGCTGCTGCTAGCGAGTGCCCTGCCACTCCACTGAGAGCCAAAGAGAACAGTGCTAAGAGAGAAAGAAGGATTTTCCTAGTGAACATTCTCATTAAGAGTAACTACATATATCAATTAAAGGTTTAAGTTTGTTTGTTTGTTTTTTAAAACCATATTATCTATTGAGAGGCAGCGTCCATGGTGGCTAAGAGTAGACTCTGGAGCCAGACTGCTTAAGTTCAAATCTCAGTTCTGCTTCTGACTTGGCCTTGTTGTAAGTCAACATCTTCACCTGTGAGAAGAAACTCTAGTGATATCACTTTCATATGGAACTGTGAGGATAAAATGTAAATTCCTATGTAAGGACTTAGAAGTGCTGGCACCTTTGTCACATCGAAGTTTCAGAAAGACAGACTAGTAGTTACTCTATGAATGTGTTCTATTTTTATTCCTACTTACTAGTGGAATTTGATACATTGGCTATGCACATGCTCAATGTTGTTCTGAGAATCATGATAGCCTCTCAGACTCATTTCCTAAATTTGAGAATAAAAAAAATATGTTTCTCTCTTCCTGAATGGGTATCCCTTTTTCTTCTCAGTAAAATCCTACTAATACTTTAAGACTCAACTTAAGCATTCCATTATGACTGCCTTCTCCACTGACATAGCAAGCTCCCCAAGGACAAGGACACTCTATTCATTTTTAACCACCCTAATGTCTACTATAATATCTGCCATTCTAAAGGTGATTACTACAAGTTTGTTGAATGATAAGAAATTATCAGGTCATGAAAATGATAGTTGTTAATAAAATAATTATTTTATATCTCTTCCTTCTTTGTTTTTTCAAGGACAAAGATTTATTTTTTTGTGAACCATTATATTTAATTTCAGACAGGTTAACTCTCTTTTCAAAATAACTAACATTTTTCTATCACTTACTATTCCAGACTCTGTGTTGTTTTATATATTTTATTTTACTTTATCTTCACAAAAATTGCATAAAGTAGATATTATTAGCCTCATTTGTCAAATGAGGAGGCTGAGGCTTTAGAGAATTTCAGTAACTTCTCTAAGCTTGTGTGATTAATAAGTGGTGGATTGAGTATTCCAGCTCCGTTCTCTCTAATCCCAAATCTGTATTTTAAATCAGGATGCTATACAAGTGCTTTTTGAAACTGAATATGAATTAGACAATTCACCTGGGGATATTCTTAAATGCAGATTCTGATTCAGTGGATCTGAGATAAGCCAGAGATACCAGAGATCCTGCATTTCTAACACCTCCTAGGCAATGCTGGTGCTGCACACAGACATACATTGAATATAGTGGTTTTGCTCTCCCTCCAGATGTGTTTCAGCTGCTCTACTTTACACCTCCTATCTGACTAGATCTGGTCTTTGGATTGCCTTCTAGTTCAGCAAGAGGCAGGTGACAGATTTCCTTTTCTAAGTAACAGTGATCTTAGTTGCAGTCTCTGTGTCACTTGTTTCAGATCTGATTTCCATCTTGTCTTTCCTACCACCCTCGTTCTTCAGTCTGCTTTATCTGTGTGCTTCCTGTCTCTTGACTCCACTGCCCAGTTTCTCACTCATCATCCTGCCTTGATATTCAACACTTACCTTGCCTAAGATTCACAGGTCATTTTTGGGCATTAGCTGAGAGACCTCCTTTAGCTCTTGTCTTTTTAAATTTAGAGTTGCTAAGAAATATCTTCAGCAGCATAGAAGATTAAACTAACATGGACTTCTTCCTGGCTCCAAACATAAAGTAATCCTGGAATTAAAAAAGAAAGAAAGAAAGAAATCAGATACATATAGTCAAATTTGAAGAATGGTGAAATTACTTCCTCAGAAATAATGAGAGAATTCATAACCAAGGCAGTTATTGTACAAAATGATTCAGCGGTAGTCCAGAGGGTATTAGACCTAAATAAAGACCTGAGCACTTTAGAGGGGTTATTATTTAACATCCATCCAAGAACAGTAGCTGTATCCTTGGAGAATGCATGAAATAGAAAGCTAGAAATAAAAACAATGTGCAAAGGAAGCCTTGCCTCCTCCAAGAAAAAGGGGGCAGAGAAACTCTACTTATTGCCTTGGACAGCAACAAGAAAATATATCATCTCCTAGGATCTTTCAGAGGGAAAGAAAATCTATTGTGAAGATCAAAAGCCAAAGACTTCACCATGGACAGATGTGAAATTGTAATTTATGCCATACATACTACAGGTATCCCAGCATGATGAATTAACACATAAACTGAATTCAGAATAGCAAATTACATGAGAACTCCAGTAGAAGCACATGCCATACTGCTTATTTGTAAATTTCCAAAGGACTTTGTACATAGATATCCCCCAACCCCCACCACATGCATACACACACAAACAAGCTCACAAACTCACACTGAAAATGAGTTCATGCAAACATTGCAAATCTCAAGACTTTACCATGGACAGATGTGACAGTTCAATTCATATCACATGTATTCCAAGTATCCCGGAATGGTAAACTATCATATAAACTGAACTGAGAGTAGCCATTTCCCCCAAGGACTGAGGTAGAAGCTCGTGCTGCAGCACTCTATTCAGAAACTACAATAACCTATGGTGTGCAGACATCCCCATTTACACATATACTCACACACAAAGAAACAGAAAAACAAACAAGCAATAAGATGTTTTTTGAAGATAAGTTCATAACGAGACATTGCAGATCTCAAGACTTATGTAAAACTTATGGTGAATTAATGAACTGAATTCAAAGTAGCAATGTCCCCAGTGCTCTGCAGAAGAAACCCATGTCAGAGCATCCCATTTAGAAATTCCCAAAATTCATGGTTAACATATCTCTCCCAGAAAAATCAACTCCCATTGAATATAAGCTCACAGTAAGACATTCTAAATCCTTAAGCAACCACTTTACCGTGTTTGTGGCTTGACAGTAAAATCACTGGATATAATAGAACAACCTATAAGAGATTATATGTTATTTAAAAGTATTGAGCAAAAGGAAAAATCACAATAAAAAAGGACACTATGAAAAATAAGTAGAAAGACTTTTAAAAGAAATAAACTAGTGATGAAAAGTACAATTATTAAAAGTAATGACTCAATGGATGCGTTAAAAAGAAGATTTGACATAGATTTAGTTAACCAGAAGAAAAACAAATGAGGAAATTACTGATAACTCAGTCCAGAGGAAAAAAGAAATGAAAAATATAAAAGTGAAATTAAGAGATTTAGAACATACGCATCTTTAAAGTTTCAGAATTTTTTTTTAAAAAAGGGAATGAAATATTTAAATTTTAAGACTGGAATTTTCTAGAACAGAAGATATACATAGATTCTCAGATTGAAGAAACCAACCAAATTCTGAACTTCTAGACAAGAATCCTATAGAACAGCAAAGAAACAAAAAGGCCATAAGCAACCAAAAGAAAAATCATGATTACCTACAGAAGAAAAGCAAATTCAACTGGAGTAGACTTTTTGTAGCACAGTGAGATGAGAAGATAATAAAATGATATCTTCAATGTGTTGAAAGAAATAATTGTCTACCTAGAATTCTATATTCAGCTCAAGTATCATGTAACAATTTAACAAAGGCAAAATTCAAACTATTTTTTTAAATAGAACAAAGATTAAGAGCATTTTCTTCAATAGACTTTTTCACTGAATGATCTTCTAAAGGATGCACTTAGTAAGACAAAAATTAAACCCAGAGGTAAAGATTACTTAGAACCAATAATAAGCAAATAAATTAGTAAAATTGGTTTATGGAGATATAGATAAATAATTTAATTGAAAAGATAATATTTGTATAATTCTAAAAAATAATTTGAAGAATTAACTATAAGGACAATTAAAATACTGGAAACTGCATGAAATTTGAAATGGCATGATTGGAATTAACATGTTTTTATTTCTCTTTATAGCTCCAGCAAAGTTGGTTAAATTTATACACTGCTAAGTCAAATATGCATTTTAGGATAAGGAAAGACTAAGAGAACAGAAAGAGAATAATTTCCAATTCGGAGAAAGGAGATATAGGTGTATTACTTTACTATGGATTCCATAATAAATACCACAAATTGGATGGCTTAAAACACTGGAAATTTATTCCCTCACAATTCTGGAGGTCAGATGCTTAACACGTTTCACAGGGCCACACTTCCTCTGGAGGTTCCAGGGGAGAATCTGTTCCTTGCCTCTCTGGTTTCTGGTAACTGTTGGCATTCCTTGTTTTTTAACCACATCACTCCGATTTCTGCCTCCATCTTAACATCATTCTCTCCTATGTCAGTCTAATCTCTCTCTGCTTTTCTCTTTTAAGGCTAATTGTGATGGAATTTAAGGCCTACACTGATTATCCAGGATGATATTCTCATCTCCAAATCCTTTACTTAGTCACATCCAAAAAGATTCTTTTTTCAAACAAGATAATGTTTATAGGTTCCAGGGATTAGTATGGGATGTACCATTGGGGCTACTATTCATCTCAAAAAACAGGAATAATGAAAACACAGTCTACCCAATAAACAACAAAACACAAAGAGGTAATAAGAGCAATACAGCCAATAACCATTTTTTGTTTACTTTGAAATAAAGTTTTATTGAAACACAGTCACGTCTATTCTTGACATATTTTCTATGGCTGCTTTGTGCTACAACATCAGAGTTGAATAGCTGCAACAGAGACCATATGAACTGCAAAACCTAAAATATTTATTTTCTGACCCTTTTCAGAAAAAATATGCCATACCTTGAATTAAATGATCCACTCCAAGTGGAAAAAGGAAAAAAAAATAGATGGATTAATTGATTGACGTGTGTGTGTGATGCATATTTTGAAGTAAGAGCAGCATCAATAGTCTGACTTTCAATGAAGCTAAACTTCTCTCAGAGAATTGATAAGTAAGGGAAAAAAGTTTTGCTTCCTTTGGTTTGAAAATTTGGATTCAGGATTTTCTTCCACTCTGCAGAATGATCTTAGAAGAAAGATTTGCAATTAGATGTTACACATATTGGACTGGAGGGATAAGGAGCAGTAAATACTGCCAAAAATTTTATGAGAAGTGTATGCAACTCATATTTTACTCATAATGGGATGCACATTTTGGACTCATTTTATTTTTACTTCTATTGTAAGCTAGCTCAAATCATTTTGGTGGAAGTAGATGTGGTATAAATAAATAACCATGCATGGACAGCACAAAAGAGAAAATGTGGAGCAGAAAAAAATAAATTTCATAAGTAGCTGTATTTTAAGCGGAAGGTCAGGCTTTGCATTAGGTAGTATTTATAAGATATTTGTGCAGTGACTTAAAATGCCAAGGAAATGTCAATGATGGTCACAGCTCTTAAAAACAGTAGTGTCAGAATGAGCTAACTTAGTTTTTCCACTGCTTGGCTTTCCCT
>NW_006439192.1:5876233-5900508 GCF_000325575.1 Pteropus alecto
AGGCTCCATGAGGCTCAGAGATCACAATTCTCTCCAGCCCAGAGTGTCATGATAGCTTTCACTGACCTGCTAGCTCAATAGAAGAGATACAACTGAGCTCTCTGAATTTGCAATAAGGATGGCTAAATATTTAGGAATCTGACGTTTTGGGGTTTTTTTTTCCCTGCCAATCATAGGAAAAGAAAGATGGTGATAATTTCTATTTTATAAAAAAAAAAAAAATCCTTCATATTATTTACATTGATACCTGTCTGAGCTGCCTTGAAAATAAACTGGAGGAATTATTACTCTCTGATTTGAGATAGACTTCTTCATAAGGAAAGCTGACAAGAATAACAGGATCATGCCACCCCTCACTCCACTCTCAGTTCCTTATACTTTGTCTTTCATCTCTCCTATCTTGGAGATTTTCAGCAGAGGAGAAAAGTCTCCCAAAGTGATGTCACTAAGCAGCACCTAGAGAACAGGGAGAGAGTCAACTCTGGACTCTTCAAAGAATACCAGAAAATGTATCGAAGAAACAAAGTTTATTTGGTCCATTTCAGTGTGTGAGGATACAAGCTCAATAAGGCCTGAAAAGTGTCTCAGAAGAGGGAGCCCAGGGGAATATATTTGAAGGGTTTTGTTACTTAAGGTAGATCTTTCAAGGCAAGGGACTGATTGGATTTACGTAAGATATTTTTACAGGATACTTTAAGATTGGTGGACACGATGAGGTGATTGACCTAAAGTCGATCTTGCTGAGGAAATTCTTGGTTGGATAAGTGAGCTGTTTGCCCAAGGAAACAATTTATTTATCCTGATAGGAGAGCTATTTACCTGGATGAGCAAACTGTTTGTTGCCATAAATTCATTTGCAGAAATTCCCTGAAGCAAACAGTGATATTTCTTACTGCTTTACAGCCTTCTCTTTCTAGGCAAAAGTTAAGTTAGGTTGACACAAGTGGCCTCTGTTTAGTTCTTAATTATATGTATTCGGGAGAGTCTCCATTCTTAAAGGATTTACCCTAACATGACACAGATTTACAGGTTAAAGTCATTACTATTTCTTCACTATTGGGAAATCAAACTTGTTCTTTATATCTCCAAATATATTCTCCTGAATGAAAGTATCTAAAGCTTATCATTGTTTTGGAAACTTTTTTAGCTCCTCTTCTTGTCTGGTCACAGTCAGGTGGGTACGCCTAAGTTTTTTTTACTGTCTGCATTCGCCTAAACTTCAATGGTATTGAAGTTATTTTAAATAATTGGAAATTGAAGGAAAAGCATTTCTCTCCTTGGAATCGGAAATATGGACTCAGGATTTCTTTCAACTCTGTATTCTGCTTTCTTAGATGAGAGATTTTCATTTAGATGCTAAGCACATTGGACTGGAGAGAGAAGGGGTAGTAAACATTGACAAAAGCATGTCTACTAAGCTGCATTCTTTACTAAACCCATACACTAGGCACCTAGTTTCAAGGAGAGAATGAACCAGAAACTTGGTCAGAAGACCATGTTTTTGGAACCTGGTTCTGCCCATGGAAGCCTGATGATTTGTGTGTCTTTTTTTTTATCCTCCATAAAGACTGGGTCATCTCTGTAATGCAAAAGTCAGTCCAAAAATATTATCAAACCCATACAGAAACAAAACTCTTTACCAGACCAGTCTTCATGCAGCCACTACCCCAAGACTTCTAACCATAAGATTAGACTCCTTGGTATCAATGAAAGTCAAAATTAGGCCTGAATTGGCCATGATTATTTGTTCTGTGATTAGAAATAATGGCACCCTTTCTTATCTCACCCCTTTTTCTGGAGACCATTGATTTCTTTGTTCTCTACATGTTGCTATAGATCCTGAATTATTTTCTTTACTTCATTAGCCTATAATAAAATCCTAACATGGCTCTTGGGCCTGGGTCTATAATAAATTTTGGCAGCCAGGCTACGAGGAGTGCTGTTATGTCCTATGTGCATATTCCACAAAGATTGTGAAAGTTCGAGAACAAATCATTCCTTCTGAACTAGATGAAAAGTTGAAAAGGGAGCTACCCTCTGTTTCCTATTCCCTCAGTC
Organism: Pteropus alecto; assembly: GCF_000325575.1. Classification (NCBI taxonomy): domain Eukaryota; kingdom Metazoa; phylum Chordata; class Mammalia; order Chiroptera; family Pteropodidae; genus Pteropus; species Pteropus alecto. The sequence goes on from NW_006439192.1 coordinate 5,878,292, forward strand.
TACTTTCAACCTTATTTTTTATCTTCTTGATTCCCATCTTTGCTGCGTTTGGTTTTTTTGTTTGTTTGTTTTTTTTAAGTTTCAGAATGCCAATCTAGGCTCTGACCTGGCACATGTATCAAGGCTACTTCTAGCAATTGTTACCAAGATCTCAGTCCTAAAATCATGCAAAGAAGACTGCCTGTCTCTACACCATGCCCAAATATCCCAGTCACCACCCTGAAGGCTTGAAGCACCCAGATTCTGCTTGTACATGGAGACGAATCAAATACCACTATGGGGCCTAGGCCTAGTTAACATGGAAGTTCGAAGGAAAGAAATTACGGTCTGAGTTTCCCAACTGGACTTTCCCCCTTTAATGGCATTTTGTTTGTTTTTGTTTTATTATGATGGCCACCCAGCACCTCCTAACTACTCCTGGGATGTTACAATCCCGGTAGTTGCCTTCCCACTATAAAAACAAAGGTAGTTCTTATTGACTTCTTGTCCAAACACCCTCTCTTGATTCCCCTTCACCAAAGATGTGGCTAATCAGACATTCATTTGGGACGTTTGTTTCTCAGGAGAAGGATAAAAGTCTCAGAGCCTGTTTAGGCTACTGGGGAAATTGTGGAGCTGTTCCTGCTATTAGCACTACCCGGAGCCACCTTGTTTTGTCTCTTTCAAGCTTGATTCTGATACCCCCTTTCAATCTCATGTATTTCCTTTGCTTTCCTATGGATTCCCACTTTTTAAAAAAGTTAGCTGGAGCTTGTTTCTCTTGTCTGCAAATGAAGTACCTTCACAACTTTCATTGCCTTCGAGAGGCTGTGCATTACAAAGTTGTGTTTGGTGCAAACCACTTGAGGCTGAACTCTTTATTATAACCAGCCTGGCCCACACCCTGCCCTAGTTAATTGCAATAGAACACACATATCCTCAGTCAGTTATAGTCTGTTCTCTACACAAACTCTATAGGAGTGGCACACTTATAGGAAAAAATATTTTCTCTTAAATTGTATCTATATCTGGCTTACGTCTGAGTTCAGGGACAAATTACCTCTTCCACTGATATGATAAGCCAAGTCTCCAATGATACTATTTCAAGAAGCAGTGACTCTTGTCAATTTTGACTTGAAGCTAGCCAATCAGAAACCAACTCCTTTCTGGAGTTTAGTTTATGTTCCTGCCTGTGTGTGTGTGTGTGTGTGTGTGTGTGTGGTGTGTGTGTGAGAAAAAGAGGGAGAGAAAGAGAGAAAGAGAGAGAGAGACTCCAAAAAGAAGCATAGAGTTCAACTGTACAAATCAGCAGTGCTTGTTCAGTTCATTACATCTTTATCCCAAGGGAGAGCTACTTTGTTTTAGTTTCATTTGCTTCTACACTGATTTTAAAATCTCCTGTTTTTCCTATCTAGTCATTCTTTTTCAGTAACAGTCAAATGGCAAACCCAATGGCACTAAGGTTGAGACTTCCCATGTGAAAGGTAGTGGCACTTATGGCCAGGGCAAGTCTGTTTGTATCCACTGGCCCTCATCTACCACTCACCTTCCTCCTGGACTTTTTTAGTCAGATAAATTACCATTAAGTGAATAGCAGAGGCTATTTTAGAGAGAAAGAGAAATCATGAAAGATTAACAGTGTGGAGAATGTTCCCATTTACCCTTTGTCATGCTCATGACAGTGATAAAGAATAGATGTAAACTAGTAATTAATCAATAAAATTTATGTGAAGCATTACAATATATACTATATATATGCACATATGTATGTAAACTAAACACATAGTTCTTTATTTCTCACAGCATCTTTATGAGATAGGTATTCATATTATTGATATTATTAACCCCAAATTAGAAATAAATAAACCTGATGTTTCCAGGCTTTAAATGACTTACTTCAGTCACAAGTTAATAAATCATAGAGGTAGGTCTCTAGATCCTTACTAGCTAAAAGATGTCTGTGAAGCAACGACACCAGCATTACCTGGGAACATTTTAGAAATATGGATTCTCAGGCCTCACCCCAGAGCTGTTGAATCAGAGTTTATATTTTAATAAGACTCCAGGTGATTCTTTTACACAATAAAATTTAAGGAGCACTGCTCTAGATCAAGTCTCTGTTATAAGTCATGGAAACTTTAGTGATTTTTATCACTGGTCACTTCCTTCTTCCCCAAAGCTTCTCACCAGGATCATTTTCTAAGAATCTGGCCATTAGAATGAGAAATCACAGAGTCTGGGGACTCAGTTTGTTTTTGGCTTTCCTTCAGTCTGAGAGGTCATTACTTATCTTTTCCACACTTATCACTACTGGAAAACAAAAGTAAGCATAGCTACACGAGAGCAGAAAACAGGAAAGAAAAAGTGTGCTTAGTAGATTATTTGTTCTCTCTGATTTGAAGAGCTGCCCCCCAAAGCGCAAACCATTAGGATTAAATTTTGAGTAGAATGAGAGCTGCAGATGGAGTCATTTTGCTGTTTGTTGTTGATGTAATTTACCACGTAGACAGACATGATTTTGCTTCAGTTATCTCAGGGCTCTAATACATTCTGTCTATTGTGAAACTTTCACAATGAAAAATAGTATGGTCTCAGAACGTGTAAAATATCTCTCACTGGGAGATGTAGGCTAGCAGTACTGCATACTTATACCAGGCCTCTACAAACATGTAAAGTAGTAAAGACTGGCTTGGGAACCTGTAGGCAGAATTCTGTCCTGCCTAGCCCTTGCCCAGCCTGCCTGTTTCCACAGAGTATCAGGAGTTTTACCTATTACCCCCAAACTAAAGAAAAGTAAGCTGGGATATTGTGTCAGTTACTCTCGTTCAGATCACACTTAGGGTTTGGAATGAATTAATGCCTGGTCCATAATCTGATTGCTGAAGCTCAGAGTGCTGCAATAGTTTTAAACTTTGACAATCTACACATTTCCATGCAAACCAAACAATATCTAATTAATAAGTCTTTTTACTTTCTAAATTTTACTACATTTCTAGACATTTCGTTCTTCCAATAGCTTTCCTTGCCTGGTACATATTTCCATTTTAAATCAAAAGACTTTTTGTTGTTTTCTTTGTTTTTTATTTGTTTTTTTGATTTTTGTTTTTTGTTTTTTTATTCCAGAAAATTAAAAGGCACAGTGCTCAAATAGGATATGAAGGAACTGAATGGCTGGAAACAAGGTCAATGGCACATGGTTCTTTAGTAGAGATTTCAAAATCTTCTTCCCAAATGGATATAAGATCTAAATAAAAATTCAGTGATTTTTGAAATTCTTCTTGTAGATTTTTCTATAAGCTTATATTTACCTTATTGAACATATAAAAATGATGTGGAGGAGGACACATATGTTTGTGAATTTTCTGTAGCAAAAATAAGGATCAGACAGGCTAGAGGCCAAAGGAAAAAGACTTCATCTCTGGATGGGATAATTAAGTCCAACACTTTCAAATCTGGGGAAGATCATCTTTGCATGCTTACTTTCCCATGTCCATTTATAGAGTGTCACATTGTTTATTATGATGTACTCTTTCGTTCAACCGATATTTATGGAGTACCTTTAATGTGCCAACGACTCCAGTAGCCACTAGGTAAAGGGAAAGCGAAGCAAGCAAGGTTCCTACTCTCTTGGCTTCTACATTCTAGTGTTATTATGATAGCAGGAGAGAGAAGTGATCGTGGAGAACAATAAGAATGATGTTTCCATATAGAAGGAGATACAAGTTATACTAATTTTTGTGAATGTGTTTATGGAAGCTGATTAAGCAGTTTCCCTGATCTCAAGATGTCAAAGTTTTAAGAGATGCTATATGCGGCAAAGTCTCTGTCTTCACTTTTCCCTTAGTGATCAGATAGAGGGATGCCACAACTACTGAAGGAATTCCAGTCCTCAAAACAGATTTCACCTAATTATTAAGGTTATTAAATTACCTAAGCTATTAAAAATAAAACATAAGGGAGCACTGAAGGACCAGCCTCTAGAGCTCATGTTTTGCCCACCAAATTGATTCTCCCCAGGTATCTACTTTAAGTGGAATGGATTCTCACATTTATTCTGCCTTCCATGGAATAAGATGCCCTCACAGGCAACCACAATGGCTGTCATCTGTCAGCAGTTAATACCTACTATTAAAGCTAAAGGAAGTGTTAATGAAAAATATTACAGCATGCTTTGTAAAATTCACAGGCTGTTTTAATATTACCCCCCACCAAGGTGAATATAGAGGTTTGCCTAATCACAAAATTTTACCTCTCATCTTCTCCCCTACCCTCTTTTTCAAATACCAACATCCATACAACCTGCACTAAGAAAGTCTACATTCAATTACTTAAAGCAGAATTCAGTCAGCTTTTACTAGAAGCTATACTGCAAGAGTCTTTTGTGTTTTGTCTTTCCATGTTCAAAAAGAGTGTGTACTGAAGGCTGCAGACCATTCTTTCTGTCCTGATAGTTTACGTAGACTCAGAAGCCTCATTGCACTGTCTGATGCAGCTGTAGGAAAACTGAAACAATGCTCTTCAATAAATAGGCTTTGTCTGCTTGTGCTGGCAGCAACCGCTCCAGAAGAGTACACAGGCAATATGCTACTGTGTATTCCCCATAGGCACTTAGCACTCCTGCAAGCAGCTTCCAAATCTGTCATCTTTCTATTCTGCTCTTGCCAAATTCTTATTCTCTCTGGCCAGAGACATAAAGCATAAGCTTCTTTTCCAATCTCTGGGGTCCATGATGATTCTAGCCTTGTGAATGTTCACTTTTCAGAGGAGGGATATTGTGGGTTTAATTTCCCATGGTTTAAGGAGTAAATTGCATCTCAGTGCCCACAAAGTCAAATGCTAGTCAGTAGTTCTAAATGCAAAAAAAAAAAATAAGGATCTTGGATAAACCTATAATCGATATATTGTAGACCAAGAGCTTTCCTAGGTATTTGTCATCTTAGTGTCTTCCCACTGTGACTGTCCTCAGAATGATCTGAACAAATATGATACTTAGGAGAGACAGAGACTCAGTTAGGTTAGGTGGCCTCCCAGGGAACAACAGTTAGTGTTCACATTGGGAACAGAATGCATGCTTCATGCTCTCCATTTGACCAGCTTCATTTGAGCTAAGAAAATACTTCAGAGAGGAAGAAAACTTTGAGCTAGGTCTTGAGAGTAAATATCTATGTGTTAAAAAAAAAAAAGGAAAAGGAAATTTTGTGAAAAAGTAAAACCACATACACAAAGGCAGACATATGCTAAATGTTGGCTTTCCAAGAACCCAGCAAGGAGTCCAGCAAAGTCAAACGCAAAGTGCGTAAAAGAGAGTGGCCGTGAAAAAGACCGCAGAAGTCTTTGGGGCTAGTTTTACTCACACAAAAACTATAGCACAGTTTTGCTCACACAAAAACTGTCGCCCTTGATATTAGAAATTAAAAATATCAAATGTAGGGAACAGGTCTAGCCATACACCAAAATGTTAAGAGAATAATTTGCTGAAGAAATTCAGAAACTCCAGAGTTAACAAGCTAGCTGGAAAGATAGAGATATAATAGCAGTTCTTTAGAAATGTGAATTCAGATTCTGACTCATGATTCAGCATTTATAACGAGCACTGAGATAACGTCAAACCAAGGACAAGTGTAAAGAGTGGTTAAATAGATTTTTCTGAAGAAGAATAATTTCATTTGGGTTTTGATGGATGCGAGATGTAAGAATGGAAGAGGAAAGTAAATATTAGAAAGAAAAGCAAATCGTTTGTAGGCTACGTAGAGCCGAATTATTTGGTTTAATTATTTGCTTTAAAAAGATAAGCTATGCAGATGTTAGTGAGAAATGACTGTGGGAAAAATTCTGGGAGTGAAAGCAGTTGACTGGGACACTGGATGCCAGACCAACAGACTCACAGCTTTAGGGAGTTACCCCCGGCAGGTTCAAGGAATCCATCTAGTCTTAGCAGGTGGCTTGAGCAAAGATTTTTGTCTCAGCCAGAGTTATTTATCGAAAACAACTAAAACCGATGCTGGCTGATACAAGCACAAAAGGCATATTTTAAAAGGATAACAGGAATCTCACAGGTTTGCTGGTAATTCTGAAAAAAATGGGCACTGAAAGAAAGCAAAAAAAAAAAAATGAGAATATTTGGCTAGGCTGTAGGCAAGATAATACTACAGAATTAGTCCCTTGGGGAGATGTCATCTCACAGTCTTGCTAAACACTAGACTGTGACTCACATTCCTATGGTTATATCACCAGAGCCTGATGACATCACTGCCACTGCTACAAGAAAGGACATCTTCTGCCCTGAATCCTGGTTCAAATCCCATACTGGGTGTGACTGGTACACTGAGGCTAGGTCCTAGACTCAGACGTAGAATGCAATTTGGATATAAGGTGACACCAACAGAAGTTATATCCACTACAAATTTTTGTTGTTGCTATTTTTATTGCTGTTGGGGTACACATTCTTACATTATTATTATTGATTACATAGGAATTACTGATAATTCTGATACTGATAATTACTCTAAGTTCTTTAAGTCATCTTCTAAGTAACTTATCCACAGTCTTTATAATAACATTGGAAACTCCATTGAATGCTTCAAGATTCTTATTTTTCCTTGATGAGAACACTTACTTGCAGGGGGCCAGATTTCTTGTTTCTACATTTTTTTCATTGAGATAAAAGTCACATAACATAAAATTCACCATTTAAACTATTTTAAAGCATACAACTCGGTAGTTTTTAGTATATCCGCAGTAATATGAAACCAACACCACTATCTAATTCCAGAATATTTTGATCACTCCAAAAATAAACTATATACCCATTATCCATTGACTCTCTAATTTTCCTCCCTCTCAGCCCCAGCAATCTCTAATCTTTCTGTCTCAGAGTTTCCTACTCTGGATGTTTTATATGAATGGTACCATATAATATGTGATATTTTGTGTGTGGCTTCTCTCACCTAGCATAAAGTTTTCAAGGACTGTATTTCATGTTGTAGCATATGTCAGTGCTTCGTTCCTTTTTATGGCTGAATAATATTTCATGGTATGTATATAACACATTTGTTTAATTCATTCATCTTTTGATGGACAGTTTGGTTGTTTCTATTTTTTTACTATTGTGAATAATGCTGCTATGAACATTTGTATAAAAATATAAGTCTCAATACTTTTGGATATATACCTGAAATTGTTCAGTCATACGGTAATTCTATGTTTAACACTGAGGAATCACCAAACTGTTTTCCACAGCTGTACCATTTTGCATTTCCACTAGCAATGTACAAAAGTTTCAATTTTTCCACATTCCTGCCAATACTAGTTATTTTCTTTATTATTATGATGATTACTATAGCTATTCTAGTGGGCCTGAAGTAGTATTCGATTATGGTTTGCAACTCCCTAATGGTTAGTGATGGTGAACTTATTTTCAAGTGTTTATTGGCCATTTGTACATCTTCTTTAGAGAAATGTCTATTCAAGTCCTTCGTCTATTTTTTAATTGGATTATTAATCTTTGTTGTAAGAAATGTAAGAATTCTTTCTGTATTCTGGTTATAAGACTTTTATTAGATATATGATTTACAAATATTTTCTCCCATTCTGTGAATTGTCTTTTCACTTTCTTGATAGTGTATTTTGATACACAAAAGTTTTAAATTTGATGAAGTTCAATTTTTTTTGTTATTATCCTTTGGTTGTCATATTACCTAATGCAAATTCATGAAGATTTACTCTGATATTTCTTTCTAAGAAATAATTTTAGCTCTTATTTAGGTCTTTGATTCATTTTTTAGTTCATTATTGTATATAGTGTGAGGTATAGGTCCAACTTCACTTTTTTGTATGTGAATATCCAGTTGTCCCAGCACCATTTGTTGAAGAGACCATTCTTACCTCAGCAACTGTCCATGGCACTCTTGGCAAAAAAAAAAAAAATCAATTGATTGTAGACATAATGGTTTATTTCTCATTTTTCAATTTTATTCTGTTGATCAATATGTCTTTCCTTATGCCGGTATTATACAGTTTTGATAGCTTCTAGTAAATTTTGAAATCAAGAAACGTGAGTCCTTCAACTTTATTCTTCTTTTTCAAGATCGTTCTATGTGTGGTCCCTTGCAATTCCAAAACAGTTTTAGGATCAGTTTGTCCATTTCTGGAAGAAAAAAAAAAAAGGCTGTTAGAATTTTAATAGAGATTATATTTAATCTGTAAATAAAATTTGGGGAGTATTGTCACTTTAACAGTATTAAGTCTTCCCATACATGAACAGAGAATGTCTTTTCATTTATTTGTCTCCTTTAATTTCTTTCAAAGATGTTTCTTTGTTTTTTTTTTTAATTGTAATACATAAATCTTACACTTCCTTGGATGAATTTATTCCTAAGCATTTTATTCATTTTGATGCTATTATAAATGGAATTAGTTTTTTTTTAATTTTCTTTCAAATTAACCATTGATATTGCATAGAAATACAATGATTTTTTTTATAATAATCTTATAGCTTTGCTGAATTAATATATCCCTAATAGTTTTCTAGGGGTGTATAGTGAGGGTTCTTTAGGATTTTCTATACATGTCATATATGCAATTAAAAATAGTTGCACATCTTTCTTTCCAATCTGTATGTATTTGTTTATATTTCTTGTCTAATTGCCCTGGCTAGAACTTCCAGTATATTGAATAGAGGTGGCAAGAGCAGACATCCTTGTCTTATTCCTGATCTTAGGGGGAAAGTTTTAGTCTTTCATCATTAATTATGGTGTTAACTCTGGGGTTTTCACAGATATCCATTATTAGGTTAAGGAAGTTTCTACTGTGTCAGGAATTGCCAAGACTACCCGTTAGGCCATTGATTCACTAGGAGGACTCACAAGACTCAGAAGCTTTTATACTCAGTTTTGATTTATTAATCAGAAGGACACAGATTAAAACCAGCCAAGAAAACAAGTGCATGAGCAACATCTAGAAAAAAAAAAAAACAGGTGCAAGCTTTCTGTTATCTTCACTCAATAGTGATGCATTACATGTTTAATTCTCCCACCAATGAAGTATGCCAACATATGCCTAAATATTGCCAACCAGGGAAGCTTAACCAAGCCTCGGTGTTTTTATTGGGGCCATTTACAAAGGCATGTCATGCCTAATTGACTAACTACAGCTACTAAGACTTCAGCCTCTCAGAGAAAAACAGGAATTTACCATAAATCATATTAATTAGCATAAATTCTATTATCAAACTGGTATCATATGGCTTAAGGCCTCAGGCATACAAAAGCAACTATTTACAATAAATCTCATACGTTAGTCAAGGACCAGCCCTGAAAACAGATCTTTCTTGAAAATACACAGAGTTCAAGCAATCTAAGTTAACCCTTTCCTACACAATCCACCCCCTGGCCTATGTCATGGACTCTCTTAGAGCCAAATTACCATATTTTTCTAGGTATCTGCATTTGATATAGTATTTATATATCTGATACGGCAGTAGTATCTGCATAAATATGACTAATATTTAAAGAAGCCATTCTGGAGATAAACTTAAGGAGACAAATAATCCATCCTATAAAGCCATTATATACATTTTCATGTTTTTGGACTAATTTTAGCACTTACCTCTCACTTGATTTACTGTTATTTGTACCTTGTGATAAACTTATGCTAGTTGATAGTTAACTAAATCTCGTTCTTCAGGTGATTTATTTTCCATTGGCATTCCATCCTGAGGAAGCTTTTTTTAATCTCAATCTCTCAATATTATCATATGAATTGTGTACTCAAGTTGAATCTCACTAAAATACCAGCGTTACACCATATGATTATAATACAATTTAATTTTAATAAAGAATAAAGCAGTAGTAACTACAGAGGAATTTGCCATCCCTTTCCAATACAATCAGCTGTTACCCATATGTCAGATATTACTATGGATAATTGTTGTTAAAATTGACCCATGATTCAGTTATTTCTGAGTTCCAAGTCAGCTGGGGACAAAGCCAGTCACATTGTATCATTTCAAAGGCTTGTAATAAGACTGGTATCATTTGTGTGCTGTTATATAGCAGAGTTCACTTCCCTCCTAGAGGTAGGACACAAGCGCTATTCAGAATTGTTTCTGTCTCTGCTAGTTATAAGATATGTCTTATTCTGTTATAGTCTTGGAGCAAGTGCAGTTATAGTGCATCAATATAAATTGCAAATACCCTTAGAGGTTCAAAATATGAAAGTCCATAACATTTACACAGGTATGTTTTCTGGGCCTCAGCAGTCAAAGGGGGGAAGCATTGCCATACAGCTACTTTGCCCTTCATTTTTATTAACAGAGTCAAGAGGTCTTGTTGGATCAGGATACAACCCCTTTTCCAATGCTTCACCTAACATTATTCAGCATTAGTTCTTGAGACTGCCTGACCCACTCCACTCAAGCTTCATCACCTTTCCAGGTTTATTCCCATCTTTTCCCTCCTCCTAAAAGAGAATTCCCTCTAATCAGCTTGTTCTACTTAATATTTATTTTCCTCTGACTGCCATTACTCATTAAAAGTGAATTCAGCTTGTCCCATGATGCCTAGACTAGCACCTCTCACTCCTAAAGCTCTTTTCTGTTTTGTGGGCCAGCATTATTTAGTACATTATGGATGTTGTTGCCTTGACGTTCTGATGGTCTGAGTACAGTCAGGATACGTGATCCGTACCAAAAATATTGAGTTCTGCATACTAGGGTTAGATAAGTGGTAGTCATGCCTAGATAGAATTAGTTGAACTATGCCAGTAAGCCTCCCACAGCCTTTCTCATCTCAGAATGGAGAGGGTCACCTCAAGAATTCATACCATCTATGGAAAGCCTATTGCTTTATTCCCATGAGGAACTCATTGTTTCTTTCTCTTCTGTTTAATAGCTTTTCATCTACAAAAAAAAAGGGTGCTATGTTTTTATTAACAGCAGTTATACATGCTGCTGCTATGTTTTTTCTTTTATAACCAGGGATTTTTCTAAGCATTTGATCATCAAGGTTTATACTTATACAAGTATCGGCCTGCTGGGATTTGTACACTACACAGTCTGATGTCCAATGAGGAAGTAATTCCTGGAAATTCCCAGAAGATATCCTTTGTAGTAGATATAACCTGAAAGATAGAGTTAAAAGATACCAGCACATTACTAGAATTCCACTCAGTCATAAACAATTGGCCCCAGTTCATTATCATATCATATAACCAAAATGTTCAAGTTTACAGGCTTCCATTTGATCATGCCAATTTCCAAAAGCAGGAAGGTCTCAGAAAACATATGACTTCTCCTTGTGAGCATCTTGTGCAATTGTGATAAGAGAGGATAGCATTCTCTTACTCCGAGACTCTCTTTAGGTACTGATGTAATATTGAGTTTCCCTTGTTGTACAGCTCATTTATTTATTCTTTTACACCCACCTATTATTTCTCCCGTTTCTCCCTTTGTCATTAATTTAAATCTAAACTTTTCAGCCTTTGAAAGGAACATATGTTCAGTCACTGTGCTGGTCCACATTGCTGGCAGCAATACCACTCTAGCAAGTGCCTCTTCCTCATGCTCTCCTATTCATGTGAGCTTGAGTTACATAGGTACAGAACTAGTGGGGTATCCCAACCACTAGGCAATACAGTTGCATTCACTGTAAATCCCAATTTTTCCAGATGATACAATTCATATCATCAGGCCCTTGGGAATTTTGTCATAAAGGTTTACAAGTATGGTTAAATCTACAGATACAGATACCAGAAACAGGGATGATTCTTAAATAAGAAAATTTAACCATACTTTTAGAACCTGGTCTTGGGACTATTACATAAGGTAAGTAAAAAGAAATTTGACGCCATGTTCAGAAGAATTGTATAACCACACTGGCATCCTCCCCCAATTACTCTTCTCCAGATAAACCAGAAAAAAGGCAGGGAGGGAAAGTAAGATCTTTCCTTGGCACTTCTCATGTTGAGTATGAGCCCACACTCATGAAGTTATGTAAGCCAGGCCTTCATACCTTTATCTCTTCCCATTTTAGACAACAAATATTTTAATTGCCCATTCCAATTCTCCTTTAAACCACTATTTTGAGGATGACGTACAACATAATATATGAATTTGATGATATCTCTTTTGCCCATTGTTGGATACTTTGGGGCTCTAAAATGTGTTTCTTGGTTTAAAGAAATGTAACTTGGCAGTCCAATTGGTGCAGAATCTTTGTTTCCAGTCTGTTATAGCATTTTGAGCATTTGTGTTATGTACTAAATTACATCCTTTCAAATTCACATGTTGAAGCCCCGACTGCCAAAGTAATTGTATTTGGAGAAGGGGCATTTAAGAATATAATTAAGGTTAAGGGAGGTCATAGGGTAGTGTCCTAATCCAATAGGACTGGTGTCCTTATAAAAAGAGGAAAAGATGCCAAATCTCTCTCTCTCTGTCTCTTCTCTCTCTCTGTCTCTCTCTCTCTGTCTCTCTCTCTCTGTGTCTCTCTCTCTGTCTCTCTGTCTCTCTGTCTCTGTTTTTCTCTGCCTCTCTGTCTTTCTCTCTCTGTTTTTCTCTGCCTCTCTATCTTTCTGTTTCTCTCTCTCTCTCTCTCTCTCTCTCTCCCTCCTTCTTTCTCTCTCTCCTTCTTTCTCTCTCTTTCTCACTGCCTTTCTCTTCCTCCCTCCCTTCCTCTCTCTCTCTGTCTTGTGTGTGTAAAGTAGGAAGTATACATGAGGACACAAAAAGAGAGCCATTTGCAAGCCAGAAAGCAAAGTCTCACGGGAAACCATCTATGCTGGAACCTTGATCTTGGACTTCCAGCCTCCAGAACAGTGAGAAAAATCAATGTATGTCGTTAAAACCACCCAGTCTGTGGTATTTTGTTATGGCAGTTCAAGTTAACTAATAAAATTTGAGTCTGTCACTGAGTATGCAAATTCCAGTCCAGAGCAAATGTCTATTTACTGTCAGGACCCATTTATAATTTCCCAGGGTTACTGGTAGTGATCAGCTATGTGTAGAGCCTTTCCCCCTGGGGACTCTACCCCACAGCCACCTGCAGTTTCTGTTTCTCTTGCTAGTATTTTGGCTTTAGAAGGTGCAGGAGGCATATATCGATTGTCAGCCCATCTTGACATTGCTGAAGTTCCCTCATGTACATGTATGTTGTGAACTCAAGTGGCCACCTGAAATGAGTGCAAAAGGATATCTACTTATTGGTTCCAGCCCTCTTTTGATCCTAGAAGGGGATTCATCTGATGGGCATCCATTTGTTTTATTTTAATGTATCTCTTATATTCCCATAGTGGTTTAAATCAGGACTGTGCTCATACAGGCATGCCTTTAATAATCTGGTTTTCCATTGCTCATATGCCTGACCATATGGCCAGATCTTCAGCCATCATTCATAAGTCTGTATACATCCAAACATTAGGCCTTTTATTTTTGTTCAAGTCTTCTATCACTGTTGGGAAAATGACATGCAGTTTAGCCCATTGAGTTGATTCTTAACTTTTTCAATCAGAATTTTTCCATCAGTCAGTTGTAGTATGGCAGCCTTCTAGACAGGATGCTTTTCATCTATCTTAGAAGTACCATCCATAAACCAAGTAGGTTTTTGTTCATCAATCAAGAGTTATTAATAGGGTACTGCCCATGTGATAATAAGATTTGAAAGCTCCTCAGACAATTCCAAAGTCAACCCTAGAGGAAAAGAAGGAACTAACTCATAAATACTATGAGTACCATCCTGCAATCTTCCTTTGCCATGTTCCTGTATAAACCATGTACATTTTGTTATGGAAATCTTCTTGGCACTGCCATTATTATTAGAGTGTTTCTGTGACATTACCCAAGACATTATGGGTATTTTAGGTTTTAAGATTATTTTTAGCTTTTAGTCATATGGGCAGTTTCAATTAAAGCCCAGTAACAAGCCATTTGTCTCTCAAATGGTGTGTATCATGCTAACATATGTGAAAATATTCTGGTCCAAAATCCCAGTGATCACTCTGGGCAGCACTCAGAGATTTTTGCCATAGGCTCTAATTAGCATAAGTGCAAATTGCAGGTTCTTCCAAAATAATTTGATTATGGATCATAAGGGCCCAAAGAACTCGATTGAACCATCACTTTTTGTAATTCTAATATAGCTTCCTGTTACCCAGGTCCTCATTCAAATATTTCTTTCAGGTAGATTAATTAATAAGAGGAAGAATTTTCCCAGATGTGAAACATACATCTTCCAAAATCCAAACAACCTGACCAAAAGCTGTGCTTTCTCCTTAGTTCCAGGAGCGGATAATGGTAATAGTTTATTTTTAGTTGCCTGTGAAATTTCTAACCTGGAAGGCTTCTGGCCAGGTTATTCTAAGAATTTTACCATTTGGGTAGGCCTTTGTCTCTTTGCTAATTTTATCAGCCAGTCTCTGTTAGTCATGTGTGTCATCACTTCATTTAAATCAGTTCTCACTTGTTCTTCAGTTTCTGATGTCATGATATCATCAAAATGTAGTATATTATCACATTAGAGACCTGAATTGAGTTCAAATCTCATCTAATCAAATGATGATAGAAGTTGGTAAATTTAAATTACTCTGAGGTAATATAGTAAATATAAATTGGAATCCTTTCCATATGAAGGCAAACTGTGATTGACTCTTTTCCAAGATCAGAATTGAGAAAATAGCATTTGTAAGACCAATCACTGCATATCAGTCTCTTTCATATTTTTGTATTTTTTTATACTTTTGAAATCATATTAGACTACTGATGACTAGTAATACCACTTTATTCAAGCCCTGAAAATCTATGAGTCTCCATGAGCCCTCTGCCTTTGTTATGGGCCACATAGGGCACTTGTACAGAAAATTTGTTGTACCAGTACTTCAACTTCCAACATGTCATTAATTAAAGTATTAATCTCTTTTTGCCCACAAGTTATCCAATATTGTTTCAAATTAACAACCTGTGTGGACTCAGGCAATTCTAATGTTTCCCATTTAGCATGTCCAATTAATATTGGCCACATATTATAAAAGGTAGAGGAAGTGTTCACCAGTCAGACATAATATTCATCTCAATAATATATTCAAATAAATGAGACATATCCACTTCACTTTAAATTCTGTCAAAAGATTCTGATTTTCATCCAAATTTTTACCTAAATCTCATCAACTACTGCATCTCTATACCTTCCCAATTTAATTGTAGTGCATGTAAGATTTCACAACAATTGTGGAATCACAGTGCATTGTGTTTCTGTGTCAAGGAACCCCAGAAAGTTTTCTTCTCCATTCTTGGCCACTTTATCCACACATGTTCACATGACTTTATGTCCCCAGTCAGAAGTTTTGCCCAAAGACCTTGGTCTCTTCATCAATCTCCATCCTGATGAGTTTGCCAGACAGTTGACAATAGAAATTCAAGGTCCAGTTTGGTATTTTTATTTTTTGTCCAGATTTGTACATTTCTCCAAACTAAGATAAATAGAGTTGATTTGTGTAGGGCTTTTCGATGTCGGGAGACTGTCAGGGGCTCTCATCAGTCCACCCAACCTGCGATAGTGTTACATTAATATTGACTCCAGCAATATTCAAATTATTTATACCATTCTTTTAAAACAATTTAAAGTCTTTCACTACACTGGGTCAAGTCCCTTGATATCCCCTTTGTCTTTCCTCATTCACTTCTGAATTACTTTAATTTTCCCAGCATCTGTAATATCCATAAATCCAAGTTGAGACAATGAAACTGATATGGCTTGTTGGATCATTGTTGATTTTTCAGCAGTAAGGTGACACGAAATATCCATGCAAAGGGATGCCTTAACCAAAGAATTTACCGTGACCTTAGTAAAAGATATATTAAGTAGATGAGCACTCTGATTATTATAAACCCTATCCAGCATGGCTTATACACACAACATAAAGCCACCTCATCTCGGAAATTCCACTTGGCATTAGAGGAACAGAAAGACAAATACCCTTCTCAGGGTAAACATACTACGTTAGCTTTTATCTACTCCACTAAGCTAGCTATCATAGATGGGCCAAATTTGGACTAAGAGGAAGCTAATACCTAAAAGGTGAGGAAGTGTTGGTTAGGTAAATAGGAGAAGAACATTTCAATCAGAAGGAGTAGTATAGACTACTCATATAGCTCCAGCTACTTGATGTGAGGACATGTTTAATGGCTTATAAGAATGAAATCATAGCCGAGTTTGAGTAAAAGTACATACCTTAGACAGACTTAGCTAAGTAAATAATGTCAGGAAGTAAAAGAGAAGCCAAATAGGGGTAACTAATTAATCTTGAGCATTAGGAAAGATATGCCAAGACCCAAAGGTTTTAGGAATGCTTAGGAATCATTCTTAATACATGTAATCTCCTCATTCATAGAGCGAATGCCAGCTTTAGTGTCTTTAATATCATTTAACAATCCTTGGGTCATTCTTGTCAACTCCCCCTCCCATTCTTCTTAGGTACCATTCTAAGTAATTATCACTCTTCTTAATGTCACTTTTACCTCTCATATTACTTATAAGTTTTAACAAATTTCCTTTTTATTTTTATTAAGAAAATTTAATCCATCAGGCATGAACCATCTCTAATACACGCTTACAAACTTCTTTCACAAACTATTATATCACATTACTTAACACTTTCCTCTTTCTTCAAGACTCAAAGTGTAAATTAGGTCTTTTTCTATTCAAGACTAACACTTTTAAAAAAATAATAATAATAACATATCTTGCCTTTATCGTAGGAACTATGATAAATCAGTTATCCCTTCATCTTACACATGTCATCGTTCCTTTACCTCTGAATTATTCTTCAGCCTAAGAAATTATCATCAAACTCTTCCTATTTAAGAAAAGTCCACATTTAGTCCTGCCTCATCCTACCAATTGTCCTGTCTTTCTCCTTCCCTTCCCTAGCCGAATTTTATCACCTTATTTTGATCATTAAAACTATATATATGTATATGTTTATTTTATACTATGTAAAAAGACAAAAAAAAACATAACAAAGAGGAAAAATAAAATTGCCTGTAAATCCTTTCTCCATTTATATTTTCATTTAATGTTTTCTAAAATAGTAGAAAATTGCTATCACTTCTGTGTGTCCAAAACAGTATCTTAGTTATCATTTGGTGAAAATCTACCAGATACTCAGTCTATGTAGACTCAAAGTGAATGATTTTCTAGTTTTCTTATCTTCTTCCTGGTCTTTCTAGGTCTTTCTTGAAATTTACTTCTACGGCTGAAGTGGACTTTTATGGCTAAAATTAGCCCAGCTTTGTTGAAGGGAAGAATAATAATTTTGAAGAGATCTAGTTAGTGATACAGGCAGCAATAAAAATCTAACCCACTACCCATAAAAGACTTTGACCTAAACTGCAAAGTTTACAAAGATTGTTTTTGATCACCTTCCTTTACCTGTTGATGCATCTGCCTCTAGTGCAGCTCCAGCTCCTCCCCAGAATTTGGACTTTCATGCAGTGTGTATTCCATCTGCTCCAGCTGAGAATATCACACTGCTACCTGTAGTATACACCTTTCTTTACCTCCTCAGCCCAGCTAACATGTGTATGTTCCATGATCTAGTACGTCAACACTCTTTAAGTGAAACTTATGAACATTTACCAAAAATAAAGAGCAAATATAGTGAATATTTCTTACTGTTTTATTTGATGCTTCATCATATACCATAATGATCTAATTTAATAATTTTTCATGTCTTCTGAAGCACTTCCCCCCACCACACACACATAAATTCTAATGATGGAAAATTCTAATGACAGAAAAATTATAAAATTGTTCATCATTAGAATTTATATGTGTGTGTATGTGTAAAAAATTTCTTATCAATGACATTCTTACAGGATAGATTTCTGTCATAGGCCTTGAGGCAACTAGCTAATAATTAAGAATAAATTGAGTTTTTAAAAATTTGCTCTTAAATATCAGTCTGTTTTAAGAGCAGCATTTTATGTGGACTGAAAACCTTTGGGCTGGTTCAGACAAGAGTTTGCAAGTGGGTAGAGTCAATCCCAGATCCATCCCATCAACTGGTTGTAGCTCCAATTGCTATATCTACTAAACTCCTACCGTCTCCTTACTTAGATGGGGCAGCAGTGGGTATTTAGAAACAGTGCTTCAGGAAAGCCCATACTTATAAAAATTGTTACCCTATCCCTTTTGCAGGAGCCAGTGGATAAGCCATTTATGTTCTGTCTCTGGGGTAAGCAAGGCGCCATGACTCTCAGCAGATTGAGGAGTGAGTGGACAAGGCACGTTTTTGAACTAGACCCTGGCACCACACAAGGAGCAGAAACAGGTAAATGCCCCCAGTAGGTGAGCCTTATTGCAAAGCATGCAATTAAGTCGACTCTAGACAGCCAGTCAAAAAGGAGGAGTGTCTTTCAGGTGAATGACAGATACAGACATTTAAAAAAAATCCAGAGCAGATGACTCTGAGAGGATCATTGTCAGTAAATTTTGCCAATAAGCAGCAGGAACTCAGTCACTAGATTGGGATCTGGCCCAGGCTCTAGTTGAATATGGGTAACTGGTAAGAATATGGTAGACTGAAGACAGCTGAGGCAATGGAAAATCAGAAGTGTGTGTCATGAAGAGGAAAAGCTACTGAACAGATGCATCTAAAATGCCTCATACAATTAAATCTACTTAAATTATCAAATATTTACTGAGTATACAGAGTAGGAGAAATAAAAAGAAGGATTATATGTAATCTTTATCTTTTAGTTTATATTAGTCAATCTGGAAAGGCAAGTTATAAATAGCAAAAAGTGTTAAATAACAACACAAAAATTTCATTTATTAAGGCAAAGTGCTAAGACATGTTACAAGCTAGGGCATAATTAAAAGGTTTGGTTTTTGGAATTTTCAGACCAAACCATTAATTTGTCTGTTAAAAATATTACTGATATTAACTAGGAAAATGATAAATTGACTATGCAAGTGATTTCAGTTTATGTTACTGGGTCACTTGCCATGTAATTTGTAACATTTCTTAAATGAGATATCTTGGAATGGTTGTAATAACCCTTCCTAATTCTTCCTTCCTCTTGCAGTTACTTGTATCCAGAGTTTTTCTGAAATACATCACAGTGAGAACTTCTTACCTGTTTAACTATTTCCAGGGCTGGCTATAGACAGGTAGCACCCAGACTTTGGCAGCCTGGCTTAGTGAAAGATATTTCCTGCCAGGCTTACTACAACGTTCACTTTGGTTGTGTCTCCATGACAACTCCCCAGTCTGGGGGATACTCCACTGATTATCTAGTTGCTGTATTTCCATAATGCCCAGCGACTTATGTGAATGATGCCCTATTTGATTAGAATGACCTCATTTAAGTTTAGACATAGTCTTTACTTCTGAGTTAAATGGGTTTGTATCATATCATGACAACAAACTAGTTTTGTTCATCAGCGAATTTGCTGCAGTAGCCATGAACTTATCATTTTCATGAAAATGAAATGGCCATTGTTCTAAGAGACAGCTTAGCAGGTATGGTTTTCCTTTCTCTCTACTTTCATTCTTTCTTCCTTTTCTCAACTCTCTAAAGAGGAACTGAGCTAATAACCACATAACTACTTGTTAATGTGTCAAGTTCTCAGTCATACAGCTGAACTGTAATAAACACACATGGCCGATGGATGTGGAGGAAGCAAC
Organism: Pteropus alecto; assembly: GCF_000325575.1. NCBI lineage: Eukaryota > Metazoa > Chordata > Mammalia > Chiroptera > Pteropodidae > Pteropus > Pteropus alecto. The sequence goes on from NW_006439192.1 coordinate 5,897,951, forward strand.
TAATTTCCTTCCTGTTTTTCTCTCCACATGTAGTTAAGATAAAATATCCTGTTTTGTGAATATTACGTTTTAATGAATTTTTATTGTAAAATCCTTTTTCAGAGTTTTTAAAATCATTCTTTTAATTACTGAGATCAGCTTGAAGCAAAGAACTTGAAATTTGCCAAAGAAGAAAAAAATAGTATTCTAGAAAAATTCAAAAGAAAGTGTTTTGACTTTATTTTTCTTCTGTTAAACTAATGGCAGTACTATGCTAGCAGTTATGATTTTTCAAGTCACAACTTTATGAATCACTAAATATTGGCTAATCATAACGACAGTGTACAATTCACTAAGAGAGATTTAAAGCCCACATAAGGGGGAAAAATCCCCCTTTTTTAAAAATAAGGTTTTGATAAGCTCCCAGAAAACTAGCTGAAAATTCTGATAGAATCAGAGTCAAATGGAATAACATAACAAACCAGAGCCATTTCTTTATCTTAACCATTTTTCCTGTACTGAACTTGAATAAAACTAATTCAGTTTGAAGAAGTCACTTTCTGATCTCTCCAGTAAGATATTTTACAGGCCTACGTGAGACTATCTTTCTTGGAATCAAAATTAGGAGAGTTCTAATTCCCAAATGCTAAATTCATGGTCAGAAAACACATTTTTAAACAAAATGTATTATCTAGTTAAAATGGTCAGGCAATGGGGCTCTCACTTCATTATAGTGCAGTCTTCATTGACATTCATTTCTTTATGTAAGAACACGTTTACATTGGGGCCAGTTAACTCAATGCGAAATTTTTGTCAATCACTTCTAATAGAGAACATTTCCCCAAAGATGTACTTACTATTCACTTTTTCCTTGAAGCAAGAAAACAAATGAGAATCTAGAGATGCATAATTGATTGTTTTATTAATGTTTAAGGGAAAATACTTTGAGTCACATTCTCATAATCTTTATGTAATTTTCTGACTTTATGACAGTTTCCTGAAAAGCAATTGCTTTTCAGGATAGTAGATCATCGACCCTCTCTTGTTTTGTATCATTGTAACTAATACTTACCTCCTCTCCTCCATTGCCCTAAGTTAAATGTTATTTTGAGTATTGCTTGAATCGAAGCAATCAGTATGTGTCGGACTTTAAGTGATTTTAGTAATTTAATAATTTTTTTCGTATTAACAATTAGCATTAAGAGACTTAATCAAACTCCGCCACTTACTAGCCAAGGTGTGTGACCTTAGAAAAGTCACTAAACTTCCCTCGATCTCACCATCCTCATCTACAATATTATGTGGTGACCATGACAATAATGAAAGAGATATGTGCCTTAAAGGAGTGGCTCCCAAAAGGAGATTTGGAACTATAAATGGTGGCATTGTAGGACAGAGCTGTGAGAAAACTTGTGCTTAGCAGAAAAATAATGAATACCTGGTTAAGCTTGAAAATAAACAGGCTTTGGGAATGGACGAAAAGTGAGGTTTTTGACTACCAATGCCTTTGTATGTAATTTAAAATCCTGTGTGTTTCAATATGGAGATACAAGTTTATAGCAGGTCTCTGAACAAAATCCTGTGAACAAAATCCTAAAGAATTGGTTCACAGAGGCAGACTTCAAGCAGTTGTGGAAAGTCCAGGAAAAGCCAGGAACTAAGAAGTGATTCAAGCAGTTAGAACTTTGCTGCTTTTGATGTCACTCTCTGGCCTTTGCCTACAGGCTGGAAAAGAGGGGAAATTTAAAAGGAGAATGGGAAACTATGGTAGCAACCTGATCTGTAGGCCAACTTGGGGTGTAGAACTTCATTCTATGACTTATAGCACACAAAATATCACAGAGAGGAGATGATGGTTGAAGGCAGTGGTGGGTTCACTGTGCAGCCCAAAAAGCACACAGGCTTCCAGTCCTCAGGAGCTATAGTTACTGATTGAATGGTCGACAGGGTTAAACAAAAAATGGGATTTTGTGTCAATTCTGCTCAGCCTAGTTGTTTGCAACAAGCATTCAGTCCCTGATCCAGTACCTCTCTGTAATCAGTGAAGACCATCCTTGCATAGTACCTAGAGCTCTCATTTCTAAAATTACTGGTGAAACATGTAGCTTTTATTTGTTTTTGATACTCTGTTCTGGAAAATTGAAATTTGAGGAAAATATCAAAAATATTGATATTTCTCGGTTAACATTCTGATAATTTGTCTTTCGGCCCAAGTCTCTACCTCGAAGTCCAATCTGCCCATCTATTCTGCTTCAGTTGCTTCCTGTGGTTTAGCCTTTATTATATATGGTTTCTGGTCCCTGAGGAGTCCAGGGCTTGGACCTGCTTTCTAAGTGTAACTTGCAAGCTCTGTGTCCTGACTAATCCCTTGCACCTGGTCAACCTTGCCTTTATTGAATTAACCTGCCAATTTAATAACCCCACCTATTTTATTAAGCAAAAGCTTTAATACTTTCCTAGCCACCTCTAATCCTGGAGATGGAATTTAGGAGTTAGATGAGAGAAATGCCCAGAACTACACCATCTACTTTTTTTTTTTCTTGGTTAGTGATTCCCAATTACAAGCCAAAATATTCCCA
>NW_006439192.1:5900558-5909167 GCF_000325575.1 Pteropus alecto
CTTTCCCTAACCCTTTTTCAGAAACTCACATTTCTTCTATCCTTTACATTGCTTTTACTACTAAAATCGGCAGTTGTGTGATGTCTATTGAGTAACCCTGACATAGACAGCATTGGGGTTGGTAGTGATGATAGAATCAGAACTTGGAAGATCGGAAAGCAGAAACAAGGCTCTCTGGGGAGATTTAATAAATGGGAGAGGTCTAGGCATAGAGTGACTGGGCAGGGGTTTAGTCACCCAGATGAAGATGGCCTAGGAAACAGGACAATTAAATGCAGATATCAAAATCTAAATGTCTAGCACAACCAGGCAGTCATCTCAGGTTTGCAAACATGTGCTAAGTGAAGATCTATTTGGTGCCAGAGTTGATGACAGGGACAGTGTTTTTAGGCTCAAAATCTAGTCTATTTGATAATTAGCCAAGTGTATGGAGAAGAATTAGGAGTCAGAATGACTGGCTATGTTGTTCACTCTACCTGACCCTGAGCCCAAAGTGTGGAATAATATACCGTCTTATCCCATACTCTGGACGAAAATGAAAAAGTATAGAGATGGCGCTATCATGGTCACCAAAGCTTACATGCCTGTAACTTAACTAGTTTATAAATTAATTGTACCATGAGAGGCAATTTTTTGTTACTTCCATGGTATTCATTCTCCCCTTTCTCAAAACTTCTCTATTTTTTGTTCCTCTAAGTGGTCACAGAGACTCTGGCTCTCCCGTCAGTTCCATGGGTAAAACGCATAACTTAAGTTATTAAAAATTCCACCCACTTGATCACAGTGACTGGTTCAGGGGTGAGCATGTGATCTAAGCCCGTCTAGTTAGTATGAACCTCGAGAGTTTTGCTGAGAACAGTGAAAAGAAGAGGCTCTCTTTTTATCCTGAATGTAAATGATGAGGCATGTGACTCCTGAGTTTATGGCAGCCATCTTGGGAGCCTAAGAAGAGATATAGAATGAAAATGGAACTGACTCCAGAGCAGACAAATTGAAAACTGGAAAGAGGAAAATCACGTAGTGTCCAGATTATCCTCAGAATATCCAGTTATATGATACAGAAGACTACCCCCAACCCACACATGATTTTTTCCTCCTTTTTCTTAAACCAGTTTAAATGAAGCTTTCCCTTGATTACAACCAAAAATGATCTTAATGATAAAATAGTTTTTTCTCTCTAACATGAGCCCCAGGCTCTCCGGTATGCCATTAACTTGCTGTGGTACCTGATATTTCACTGTGGAACAGTTTCCTTATGACTAAAATATGGAGATTGAAGTAGGATATATTTACAATCATTTTCATACCCCCAAATCAATGATATTCATGAACATGGTCTCAAACTCACTTCAAAGTCTAATTCTAGATCCTACCCTTAAAGTAAGATATGCTGGAAGAAGCAATACCCGAAAGCCGAGGGAGAAAGAAATGGAACAAATGGATACACTTTACTGGCTTTATTTAGAGTTTTAGCTAATTTCTGGCCCATCAGTATATCTTACTACTCAAGAAATACTTCAGTAACAAATGAAAATACATCAACAGTGATGTGTAATTGTTAATGATTTAAAGGTGTGAGCGCAATAATTATTGAAATGATCTGAGACATAAAAGAAAGAGGAAGTCTCTGATAGATGAGTTAAAGCAAATTCGAATATAAAGTGCATCAAAATAAATTCAATCTTCTTCAGAACAGATGTGGTTTCTTTAATTTATCCATGGTGTCTCATGGACCTAGCGTGGCATTTGTGTCAATGCATGTCAACATCAATTTCAGTGAAATTATTTTTCAGAGAATATTGCAATTCCTTTCTTATTTCTTTTCCCTAACTATCCCACCCAGCAGCATTCCTGGAAATATCAAAAATCCAGGACTGATAATCTGGTTGTATTGTTATCTCAATAGAAATTCGTATCGTGACAAAGCAACATATAATTAAAATTACATTTACATTTTACATAATGCCATAATGTGTCACTGTCTCAAATCAAATCTTTGGATGGTATCTCACCCACATAAATAAAATTTTCTTACCTTTTCTGGGGTCATCATCCCCCATAATCTGAGTGAACACTAGTAACTATAGCCCTTCCCAGAATCACAGATGAGTGCCATCTATGCCACCATCTCCGATCTCTCATTATCTTTGTCTTTCATGTTTCCCTCATAGCACTGTATTAAAGATGCAAGGGAAAGTTTTTGCAATGTCACCTCTCCTTTCTTCAGCCCATAGTTATCACAGTTTACTCTTCATGCAGCTCTTACTGGATTTGCCAGAGAATTACTATAAATTCCCATTAGACATCTTTTTCTTAATGGTCTTCTAATCTCCATTAGATTTAGAACATTTCCCTATACCAAATCATACTCCCTATATGGTTAAAATAAGACACTATTATTCTTTGATGTCAATTCAAAGTGTTTTAAGAAGATACATTTTTGTTATTCAACCAAGAGAATTTTATGCCAAGAACCAGCAATCTCAATGTGCCTACTGAAGGCTAAATTGGTTTAATGTATTAATATGCTATAAAGGTAACTAAAATCAATCATAAGTTGCTCTATGTTTTATTTTTCTAACTAGATCTATGGTGCAAGCTTGTTAGATGACCAATTTCGTTATAACGATGATTAAAATTTAAGTATCAATAACAATCACTATTTAATTCAATTGGACACACATTTATTGAGCACCTGCTGTGTGCTAAGCTCAGGGCTGAGTACTGTGAGAGGAACAGTGATAATCTCTGGTTCTTGTCTTTTAGAAATTTACAGAACAGATCTGACAGTTTTCCACGCAATATGGAAAAGCTAACACAACTCTGGATGAACAAAATAAAGACCATGACAGAGATATAAGCAATGTGCTTTGGATACATGGAGAAAGGTGTGATTAATTCATTGAAGGAAAATTAGCACAGGCTTCCCAGGAGCATTAGAGAATAATTAGTAAAACAGAAAAGACAGAGGAGGCCAAGGAACCTAATGAACAAAAGCTATCCACTACAAATCCTTACTTCTTGTTGTTTTTGCCTATACTAATGACAATAACAATCTATCAGAGTAAAAAACTGTAAGTATACGCACTTTTATTTCATCTCAAGACCTACCCCATCATTGGGATGGCACAGATCATGGCTAGAGAATGAAACTGCACATAAAAATTTATAGCATCTCATCAGTTTTTAAGTTTCAACATGTCAAGGAAATTGTTTTTAATGCATATGAATGGGAATTTCTTAGAGCTATGAACTGTATTATACCCTACCTCCAACCTCAAGTCAAGCCAATAAAGTATCTTAATAGAGCTTCATGTGGTACTCAGCCTGCCTGTCTCAACAATATCACCTTCAGCCACTTCCCTGTTCAAATGCTATTTTCCAAATTTACAAGCCTCCCTGCTCTTCACCTTCATGCTGTGATGTTTTTGACCCTGTCTTTGTCTATGTGGTTCCCTCTTGGAGGAATACATACTTCTTTTCCTCTACTCTCCTCCTGGCTAACTGCTATTTATCATAGCTCAAGATTATCCCTTTGGGAAACTTTCAGTGACATCCCCTTCTGGAATAAGCATACTAAGAGACATCTACCTAGATTATTAGGGGACTAGAGAGTAGAGAAGCTTTTGTAACATTTAGTTTATTGGTATTTATCTCTCACTAGGCCATGTGATTCTTGAAGATTAGACATGTGTGTTACTTTTATTTATTTTTATTTGTCTATTGGTGCTTATCCAGGAATAATAAGTGCATGGCATATTTGCCCTCATTCTCTTTCCTCACTTACTACAGGCAGCAATAATCCATCACTGCATAATTTCTTACTGAGCATTCTCATTCCGATTCTCCAAACAGATACTGCCAATTATTCAGAGTTGACACACACACAAATCCATGTGGTGTTCTTGCCTTTAGTGGGCTCTAAATCCTCATATAAATAATTAATATATCGAAAATTGCCTCCTGTTTTCCTAATATCACACCTGGAACTGATGTTATAAATATCTACTTTATTCAAGCCATCTTGCTAGATTATTCATACACATAACCTGATGTGATTCTCACAAGAACATGTTCGTGCTATTAATTAATTTTTTTATTTGAGAATATAGACACAGAGTTCAGACACTAGTCTAAAGCTATGCTAATAAACCTGAATTATAAGCTATAACTACAAAGTTTCAGTTATGCAACATACATTAATCCTAAAGATCCACGGTACAGCATAGCGGCTATAGTTAATAATACTATACTGTATACTTAAAATTTGCTGAGAGGATAGATCTTATGTTAAGATAGATCTTATGTTATCATAAGATAAGATAACATAAGATAGATCTTATGTTATCACACATACACAAATGAGAAGAAGAATAAATAGAGTGCAGGAGAACACTTTTGAAGGTGACAAATGTATTTATGGCATAGATTGTGATGATAGTTTCACAGATATATACTTACTTCCAAACTCGTCAAGTTGTATACATCAAAAAATGTATAGCTTTTTGAATATCTCGATAAAGTGGTTTAAAAATAAATAAATAAACCAAAACTATTTGACTTTCAAGTCTAGGCTTTTTCCATTGTCTGAAGGAAATTTGGATTTGCTTTGCTGTTTGTTATAAACTGTAGCTTCTAGCCACTTATATACGAAGAATTCCAAGTCAGGCAATGATAGTTCTTGCCTCCTATCTCTTCCCTGGCTGTTTCGCTGCCCACCATGCTACAGTAAAGAGGTACACCTGCTCGGGGTCAGTGAGGTGAGAGGATAGCAGAGCCTCCACAAAGAGGGGTTCAAGTCAGCTGCATACACATTCCAGGGTCTTCATAATTCTACGTCGAACTGGCATTTTCCTCACCTTTTTCCAATCATGTTTTCTGCAGTTCCTCTTAATTGCCCTGTGGAAGTCTGAAATGTTAGCTGCTTTTCTTACCACACATACTTTCCACTTCTGTCACACACAGAGACTGATTTGTTATTTCTGGGTTGTTCTTGAGTGCTGGACTATTGTTGATGATTGATTTTTTTTTTTTTTCTATTTCAGAAAAAGCTGCAAGGCATTGCCTTTAAAAGAAAAAAAAAAGAGCTAAGGAGAAAAAAAAATCACGCACATCAGACAGATTCCATGAACTTTGTAGATAGATTTGTTTCCAAAAGTTTTTATTTTAATCCATTCAAAACATTTGAGCAACCTGAATGGTGACTCTGCCTTTAAAGGACTTAGCTGCAACTTTATAACAGAAACACAGCATTCTGAAGCTTAACTTTATGTGGACATGCCTTTATATTTAGTCACTAGGAGTGGAAAAGTATCACGGAGAGTGGCAAAATGTGCCTCTTTTTAGTTGCTGCTTCCTCTTTTATTCTCAGTGCATGATCTCCACATGCTTGGGCTTTGAACAGACTTCAATTCTAAATCAGCTTGGTCACGTCTTTCATCTTTCAAATCTCAGATTATATTAATATCCACAGCACCCCTGGCTTAAATCTCTACTCCCAAAAAATCTCTGGAGAATTAACTGTGAAGTAAGGAACTAGAGCCCATAGCACAGATGTGTGAACTCTATTCCCTCCACCACCATCCCCACTGGAATAGCCCATCACCATCTGGAAGAGTCCAGCTAGGTGGAAGGTGGCTGTTAAAAGAATTTTCTAATTTTGCTAAAGTGAGAGGATATAAGCAAGTTCAAAATAATTATCCTTTACTTTGCATTATGTTTTACTGCTAGGTAAAAATACATACATACATTGATTATTGTATATATCTTTATAATTCTTGAGGCAGAGGAACAGACGTTATTACTCTGTTTTAGAGATGAGGGCAATAAGGCTGGGAATTTAAGGGAATTGCCTATGGTAGATTGCATTATTGGCTAAATTCCTCACCCCTTCCTGTATCAATCTCCTTTATCGTGTTACTTTACGTTCCTCCCACAAAAGGAGTGGAGAATATTTGCCGTCCTTGCCTTTATCACTTGTGTTGACCAACACAACAAGAGGGAAGCAATGGTATGCCAATTCTGTTTCTGCCCCAAGAGGTCTTGTATGTTTACATTTACACTCTGATCCTCCACCAACAATATGAGAACTTACCCAGGATGGCCTGTGGGTCCCCGGAGAAAGATGAGAAGAACGTGGAGCAAAGCCTCTCTGGCTAAACCCAAGTTAGATCAGCTGATTCATGAGAAATAATAAATGGTTGGAGTTTTAAGCCACCAAGTTTTGGCTGAGTTTGGTAGTAATAGCTAACTGACAATATTGTCCAAAATTACACAGCTCGTTAGGAGTGGCATCAGAGGTTAGTCATTACTTTTGACTCCAAAACCATCAATACTACATTATACCAGATTGCCTACTGAACATATCATTAGTGGCTAGACAGCTTTTCAGTTATGAGGCTAAAAAACTCAGTAAACTATACCTTCCTTACCTAGTCCAACTTATCTCTCATTATTTTCTAATGTAATTCTCTGCTATTGATAGGCTGGTGTCCTTTCCACCAGGCATTTGTACCTGTTGTCCTTTCTCTCTCTATACACTCAGTCCTACTGGCCACTTCTCCCTCTCTGCTCAACCAAATCTTCTGCTTAAAACCCACTTCTAATCTATCCACTTGCAAATTCTCTCTTATTCACCTGTTCTCTGCTTACCTGGAACTTAGCATTTATATGTGATCTCAATCTCACATAATTATACCGTTAATCCCTGCTCTTGATGACCGTATGTCCTACCATAGCTCAACATAAGAGCTTCCCACAGGGAACAAGACCACTGTTCCCCTGGCACACCTATAAATAGATGAGTGAATAAATAAATAATAATTAAACTCATAGTGTATAAGCTATACTATAAGGAGGCTTAATTAGTGCAGCATCTTTTTTTCTGCTTGTATAATTGCTTCTCATATCTAGAATGCTAAAAAGCAAATGCAAAGATTCTGTGACATTACCTTGATCTCTTATCATTTGAAATATTATTAGAAAAGAATAAGTACACCTTACCCAGAGAGAAAAATACTTTCATTCTCCACCAGGTGTCTCCTCAGGTTTAGCCATTTCTAGCAGCATCCTGTACAAGATGAGGCTATGGCTGGGTGTAACAAGTAAGCACAGTACAAAGGGAGCCCACCCACTGTAAAGGCCTGCAGGACTCGTTACATACTAGAGTAAAGCAGGCAGATATTCAACTTCAAAATGTTGCTTCCCTGTGTGTGTGAGCAATGTGGGCACAACAAGTATTTCAGAGAACACACCTTTTGAAAACATAATTCACGGATCATTAAGATTACCAGTTCTTTTAAAATGTCATTTCCACCTTAAGGAACAAATTTAATTTCTATACATATCACACTCATTACCTTTGATACATAAGTGGCTTATTAGCAGATTTTGGTATTCTTAAAGATTGCTCTATTGGAAATTTTGCATTTGAAAGAAAAACAAACCAGCCATAATAACTCAGCATTGGCTCTGCCATTCTTCTAATTGCTGCATTCCCAGTTGTAGGCATATATAAGCCTTTCCCAGAACTGTCAACCTAGTGAAGGGTTGTCATAACACCATGTAGTTATTTTGTGGGTCCAGCAAACTGAAGAATTTCCCAAGATGCTTCCAGGGCCAAATAATTAGAGCTGTGCAGTTAGGCAGTGAAGGAGAAGGAAGTGAATATGCCAGCTTATGTACAAAAGGACACCAGCTTTCAGGTAGAGAACTTATATAACTAGGCCCCCCTGGCAAAGAGTGTGTGTGTGTGTGTGTGTGTGTGTGTGTGTGTGTGTGTGTGTGTGTGTAGGAGATTGTATATGCATGATCTGAAAAAGAGATCAAACTTTGTCCCGAGCACTATATCTTCTAGGGATGGTCTTACTTGGTGAAAAGAAAGAAGAAAGCATTGTTCTGCCACCGATCAGCTAATCCTTGTTCTCACAGAAATGCATGCAATTGAATGATTTCACATTAATATTCTGCCTAAAACCTAACATCAGATCGATCAGATAAGAATGAGGATGGAGACTTAGCATGGTGGATGCATGGTGTTATGGGTTGAATATTGTCCCCGACCTAAAAAATATCTTGAAGTCCTAAGCCTGGTATCTCAGAATGTGACCTTACTTAGAAATAGAGTTTTTAATCGAGGTAATGAAGTTAAAATGAGATCATTCAGGTAGTCCTAACCCAATATAACTGATGTCTTTATTAAAAGGGAAAATGTGCACACAGAGCTAGACACAAGGAGAAGGTCACATGAACATAAGACAGAGATCAGGGTGATGTGTCTACAAGCCAGGGAACTTTAAAGGTTGCCAGCAAACCACCAGAAGTTAGAGGAAAGGCATGGAACAGAATCTCCTTTGCAATCCCTAGAAAGAGCTAACCCTACTGACACCTTGATCTCAGACTTTTGGCCACCAAAGTGAAAGAGAATAAATTTCTGTTGTTCAAGCCTCCCAGTGTGTGGTATTCTGTTACAGCCACCCTAGGAAACTAATACAGATGGGCAGGGAACAGAGATTCAGTGCTTTTGGCCTGATTGATAAACGTAGTTTAAACGTTGTTAAGAACTTGTGAAGGGTGGAATGGGGGTCAGAGGAGGTGAGGCAGGAAAGGCA
>NW_006439192.1:5909223-5932856 GCF_000325575.1 Pteropus alecto
TGGAAGCTGTATGGCTCTATTAATATGTATTAATTAGGTGTTCTGACTCCACCAAAATCAGGGTAACCTTCATCTTGTAGTAAAATTTGTGTAGTAGAATTTTTAGTAACTTACTTGTTATGTGTTGAATCAGCTTCCTGTGAGACACAGAGTTCTGAACATAAATGCTAAATATTTTCAATTGTTATTGGATAATTTTTAATCTATCATGATTCTGGCATATAATATGTCTTAAAGATTGGTTACTAGCTGGTCTACCTAACCTCAGTTAGCCCCATCCAGTCGTTGTTACATCTCAAGGAAATGCTGTGGTTATGTTAAGCAAAAATTCCACAAGAACTCAAGGTAAAATAAAAACCTCTAGTGTCAGTTTTTGTCCTGCCTTTTGCCTTGTACAATATTTAGATATGAAGGCATTATTAAGCTGTGGAAAATTAGAATCCAACAAACACTATTGAAAGTTCTAGTCCACTCATCCCATTTCCCTCAACTCTGAAGCAGGCCTTGTATCTGATCTTGGGGTTATAATAAGGGCCTGGATACCAGTGTTCCTATTTTTTATTACTGATTTCTAGCTCTAATTCCAATATCTTCAATGCATCCTCATTTTTATTCTGATATGATATTGATGTGGACATACAGTCATGATACTAACTATTCACGGATTTGGTCTTCCAACTATATAATCTGACCAGAGAAGTTTAAGTGTTAAAGAGAGGGTGAGCAAACAACTCAATATATTTAAGAAAATCTAGAAAGCAATGCCTCTTTATCATTTAACCAGCTCTACCTACTAGGTGGGAGTACTTCAGTGCGCACAGCACTACTCAGGTTTTCATTCAGCCCAGCATAACTCAGTATCTATTACACACCCACCATGGACAGAATGTTGCGTTGGGGATTATGCAATGTTTCTCATATTTTCTTTTCTTACTTTCAAAAAAAAAAAAAAAAAGAGTACTGCCAGATTGCCTCTCCAGTCAGACTTGTTTCTTGTTTTTTTTTTTTAATGGATTTTAAAATAATAGAGGAAACTAAATTTCCTTTTAATCAATTCATTGGTAAGTATATTTTTTTCAGGACCTGAGACCCAGAGCTTTGAACTTGGTAACCACTTTTAATGTACAGGAGTTTTAGGTTCCAGGGAGATTCACCAAGGGCCAAGTGATAAATACCTTTGATTATGATACTCTTCAAAAAAGATAGTTTAGAATGACTGTATAAGAAGGCACACAGCTGGAAACTGAGGTATGATCAAAATAGTTTGTGGACCCTCTGAGGGAGGCTCCCCGGGAGCAAGAAGAACATCTTGGTTACCTTTAATTCCAAGTTGCTGATATAATGCCTGGCCCAAAATGGAACCTGATATCAGTGAAACTAAATGAATAACAGTGGGAGTGCTCGTGGCTGGACTTTTAAATATTGGGCTACATATGGATATTCAGATTTTCTATCCTCAGAATCTAGTGTCGGTACTACCCTTTCTCACTCGGAATCAGAAATTGTTGAAATTGTTAAATCAACAAATCTCAAATCCTGTACTCCTTAAGTCTTGATAATTAATAGTTCACTGCACCGTATGGACTCGGTCATTCTTATGAAATCTTAAAGTGATTATAATATCCCAAATAAAAGACCCTCCCAGTTTTTATAAATATTTCTCTTCTTAGTGGCCTCCAATTGACAATTGTGTCCAAAATTCCAGTTTCTAGGTGAATAAAAGAGGTGAAAAACACCTCTTAGAAAATACTGGCTTACTGAAGGTGCGCTTCTCACTATATTGCCTCACAAATTCTGAATCTGGCTGCACCTTAATTGCTATTTGGATGGCTAGCAATGCAAAATGCTGAGAAAAACAGCATCTGCTTATAAAAACAAATTCTGGTTTAGAAGCTCTAGGTAATAGAACTAGCCATAGAGCCAGTGGTGAACGCAAGTTATTTTCGTTTAAGTTGTGAAAAATTCTAAATGTATACTTTTTAGTCATTCTTCCTTTGGGAAAATGACTGCCACAGCCTCCCTACTGACTAATTTATTTTTCTCCTTTAACAGTAAAAAACATTTTCCATAAACGAAAGTGAATTTGCTATATAACTCAATCAACAATGAGAATTTTTCTTCTGCATCAGTTGAAAAACATTTAAACTTCTCTCCAATCTTTGCAATATAAGAATCTGTGTTCTTTTATATTCCTATTTTTTAATGGTGAAAAAATGGTTCCTTTCATTCTTGAAACCCGTATGTTCTAGACAATTATTTAATCAAATTTCCCCTTATCTTTATAAAATTGGCATAAGTTACATGCATCTGGGAAGGCACTAACTCTGAAGTTATTAAAGTTGTTCAAGTGAATAAATCAGAGAGAGAATTGGGAACCAACTGGAAATCAAACTGACATCAAGGCTTTCTGGGAATTCTTCCCTTAATTTATTTATTTTCTCTCATTTGTTAGTATTCACAAGCTAGATTGTATGCAGTTGGGCTGAAGATATGTTAGAAAATAATGTCTTCTGTAAATAGCTAGGACACAAATGGGCAAAATTTTAAAAATATGTTGCTTTCATAATGATCATTTAATTTAGAAGACAAAAATCAGTTGTTATGTAATTAAATATCAGTTGATTGTTGAAAAATTATTTCGGAGGCTATGTGTAGCTAAATCTAGCTGTTGTACTCCTTTCTCCAAATTACACACATATCAATGTATAATGAGAGTGGAAAATTGAAGGTCTTTGTACTGCAGTGATTTAAAATGGTGATGTTATGACTCTAGTACCAAAAAAACCTCATGCGAAAGGACGAAAATAAAACCCATAACACAACAAAACATCTGTGAAGCTCTAATACAAGAGTGGTATCTAGGTAGTCAAATTTAATTCAGGTGTCATTAAACATTCCTCAAGATGTCCAGGCAGCTCCAATGACATTCATGTCTCCAGAAATAACTCTACAGTAGGTTGAAAAAGTAGTCTCCAAACTTTGCTGCACACTAGAATTAACTGAGCAGCTTTTAGAGCTGACACCCGAGTCATACTCCATCTCAACCTAATCAGAATGCCCTGGGAGGGAACTAGACTTCAGTATTTGTTACAGACTCTCCCCCAGGTAATTCCACTGTACAGTTTGAGAATCACTGAGTTATATTCTGCCCATACTTAGAAAACCACTTTTGATTTTTAGACCTTTTGTGATTTTATAATTATCGATAAGGGCATGTGGACCTATACTAAATCAAACTTTCAGCGAACCAAATCAGGACCTAAAGCAACAGAGCCTCTTTATAGTGATCAATAGCAGTGGCCACTGTGAGGCTGAGAATGATGACAGTGATTAGACCACTCTCTCATCTCAGCCTAAATCTGGTTCCCTTACCTCTAAGGACAATTCTCATACATGAACTAATAAGTTTTCTAAAAACCAAAGTATTTGTTGTGTTTACACACATATACATACATCTATCATACATACATGTCTGTGTGTGTAATTAAAATGCCAACCCAGTGGGGCCTATACCTTAAAGTATCAACTAGGTACATTCCATAAGAGTAATTAGTAATCATAGACTCCCTGGTGTGTACCTCTCAAAGCAGTCAAACACAAACTTTACGATTATTGGCACTGCCCTGTCATTTAGTATCTGTAAACCACAGCTGTGCTTCGACAGCTCATGGAGTCTAGCAGCCAATCTAATCACATCCAAAACAGAGCATGTAGAGTCAGATATTGGAAATAGTCTATTGGCTTTCTCTCCTGGGGTGGAGGTGCTCACTGGTATTAATCAGATCAAGAGGAGACTCATAGATTTTTACTGAGGAAAGATGTGTATGGTCAATGAGGACAAAAATCAACCCAAAGATTGAAACTTTTAGTTTAGAGACACCTAGAGAAAATACTACTTTATGGGATAGGGTAGAAGGTCCAAGCTAGTTATGTAGCTTTGATAGTATTTGGCCAGTGGAGAATACCCCATAATTAGGCTCTATGGGAATCTGATAGGTATTCAAATGACAAGAACAACATTATGCTAGAGGGATCATCATTGTGGACTAAGTTCCCAAGACTTCCTTCAGGGACTCATTGAGAAATAATAGGCTTTACCTGATGTCCTGTGTGTTTTCCCAACTACCAGGAACAATGAACCCATGAATCAGAAGACAAAGCAGGCCTCTCTGTCATTGTTTTAAACAACAAGTATAGATTTTATCACACTAAGAGAACTGCCAAGGATAAAAACTATCAACTCTATTTGAAAACCACACTTTGGTCTTCAAAAACACTAAATAATCTTTTACTTGTTACTAGTTACCTGCTTCTAATTTACCACAACATTCAGTACAAATGTCATAATTCTTCTGAAGTCCTTTATCTTACTTCTCTCACAGAAAATGAACCTGCTTGACCGAACAAGATGTCTTTAATATTTGAATTCCTTCAGCATCTTTTCCAACACCTACAAATTGATCTACATCCAGACTTACTGTCCTATTTCCTTCTTTCTCTTTCCAAGATTTCCCCACTGTTTCTCCAGCAGCTCAGGTATCTCTCCTGCTTCTTCTATGTCCTCATCCCAAATAGATCTCTCCTTTATCTATGAACATGCTCAAATCTCTCCCTCCTCAAAAACAGCAAAAGGGTGATATGACATTAAGTTTGCCATAGCTTTACTCTCCTTGCTTTTATAGCTTAGCTTCTTAAAAAGAGGTGAATAAAAGGTGAGGAAATAAAAACACTTAACTTTGCTTCCCCTCCGACTAGGACGCTGAATTTGTCAATGAAGGGCCAATTATCCTAGTAGTTAAATTCGATGGACATCTTTCCGTCATCTCATACCTCATCGCTCTGTAACATTTTTCATCCTTTCTGAACTGGAATTGGCTATTTGTGACTCCACTCTCTCTAAGGTTTTTTGTTTGTTTTGTTTTGGGTTTTTGTTTGTTTGTTTGTTTGTTTGTTTTGGCCTCTAAGTAGATGCTTTAGCTCAATTTTCTTCATGAGGTTTTCTTCTTCCATATTCTTCTAATTGGCAGATTAAATGACTGTGATCCTATAGTTCTGCTGATTTCAACTATGCCATTAATATCAACCAAACCTATCTTCTCTCCAGCACAATTGACATTAACTTATGAGAACTTCATCATTTCTATTTTGGATTTTAGCAACAGCTTTCTAACTGCTTCTATTATTATTCTCCTGGTCTTGCTTCACTTGCCAGCTCTTTGATGGCAAATATATGGCAGATCATCTGCATTTCTCCACTACTGTGCCCTTGACAGCCACCATTATTTTTGACAATGGAAAAAAATCTTATTTTTCTTGGAAGCTGAATCTTCCCTTTACTTATATTTTTATTAAATCTTTAATATGCCTCATATTTTTTAGATATCGAGTGGTGAAGTCAGACGTATTTTGGGTAAAGTGATGCAGTGACAGGAGACATGTCTTTTGGAAGTTGTCTCTGGAATAACAGCCATACCTGAGTACATAATGATGTCCTTTTTCTAGCTTTTCCTAAATATATCTTCAGAAGCCTTCTCAACACAGTGCCAATTAATGGGAGTTCAATGCTAGTTGAAAACAACTTGTCATTCTTGATTTGAATATTCTCCATTGTGCTTCAGTGTGATCCTTCTAAAACAAACAAACAAACAAAAGATGTGATGCTGTTAACACTGAGCTGAAATGTTTTAAGTCTTTCTCCTTTGCCTATAGGATACAGTGTATGATTTTATTCTGACATGGAAATTCCTCCAGGACCTGGTTTTGCCTATCTTATCAATCTTCCCTCTAGCACTCACAATCTTTTCTAGTCTTAACTGTGTCTTCCACAAACTACTTATCATTATTGAGAGTTCCATGTACTCTTTTGTTTCTGCAAGATATTTAAGAGTTGCATCTGTTGACTACAATTAACAATTCTGTATTGTATACTTGAAAGTTACTAAGAGAGTAGATCATAAATGATCTCACTACCACAACAATCAAAAAATGATTATTGTGTGAGGTGATAGATGTATTAACTAACATTATTGTGGTAATGATTTTGCAATATATGTGTATCAAATCATCACATATATAATATACACATATATAATATATGTGTATCAAATCATCACATCATATACCTTAAATTTATGCACTGTATGTTATATGTCAATTATATCTCAATAAAGATGGGTGGGGAGTTCATCTATAAGTGTAGAATACGTCAACAAAGAAATGAGCTTTTAAATAGGAGACAAAAGGACTTAGAGAACCCTGGTAGGAACCTATGTTAAAGGGATTAAAGGAAGGAGAAAGGCCAGAGAAAGAATGGAAAAGAAAAAGAGAAAAGTGTCATAGCAATCAATGGGAAAGCAAAAGAAAAACAGAATGTGTGTTTTATGTCAACTTGCACTGAAAATGCTGGAGGAAGGCTGGTGAGTAAAGGACAAAGTAAATCAGAGCCCAGGAAGTTGATCAGTAATCTCAAATATCTCAAATTGAGTGAAGTAAATGAGAATCAAGTAGAAGCTACTTAATGTGGTGATTACATTGACATAACTTGAAATAGGTGTTTCAGCTGAACTGTGTGGACAAAAATCAGGTTGCAAAGGATTATGGACTGAGTAGGTAGTGAGAAACTAAAATAAATGAAGGGAAGATGGATTTCTTCCCCATTAGTCAGTGAGCTTCTTGGAGGTAGAAACTGGCCTCTGGTATAGGACTTGCACACAGAGTTCTTGGATAAATATGATTTATAAAATATCCAGCTCTGTAAAGCCTGCAAGCCAGGATCTGATCACTGTCATGAAGCTGACAACACAAGCTGACCTTTGATTGACCTTTGATTGACCTTTATCAAAGCTCGCTATGAGGAGACATCCTTTGCTCCAGTGGATTAGAGGATGGTCAGTTTCATATTGAACCAATCAGAGACTTCAGAGTCAATGGCCTTTCATTTGAAAGCAATTTAATACGTTTGGATGATCCAAAAATAGTACAACCTCTTTGGAGGAATATTTGAATAACAAAGCATTTTCTCTCCCCATTTTTTTCTGTTTTATTTTTTTCTTTGTGCTACTCTGAAACAATATGGGACTTTTCTTATTTTTGCCTTCATTTCTCTAAATACTGGTCTATGCTGTCTTTACAATTTCAATTATACCACGTCTTAATCTGTAATCCACTCTATAGAGTCATTCTTAGTTTTCCCCAACTAGAATTTACTTTTGTAATTTTACGAATGTTCAGTCCTCTATGCCTTTCTGCTGAGATGTATCATGTTCTGCCTGAGTTATAGTTATTTGCATATGTCTCAATTCCCCCACTAGATCTTTACACATTTCTTAGCCTAGTGTCATTCCCTTTGCTATTACTCAACACATATTGGATGCGTAAACGAATGAATAGGTGAGAATGAAGATGCAAGAGTAACTGAAATTTGAAACCAATCTTTCTTTGGAGATTTGCCGAGCAGTCAATTCCTTTAAAATATGTGGACTTCTAAATTGGCTTAATTTGGCAAACAAAGTAACATAGTATGTCTTAAATTTTGCATTTAGCATTAGATCCAGCTAGATAGCTAAAGTCTTCTCTTCATTTTTGACTGAATTGATATAGTAAGCAACTGTACCAACTAACAAAGATAAAGGATTAGAAAGTTTGTTTAAAGTCAAGCTACTAATCTTTACTACACAGATTTATATTTTAAATGTTTATTTCAACAAGCAGACCAAAATATCAGTAACTGTAGGTTAGTAGTGTTTCAATAAACATTTTTAATGCAAATCTTTTAAAAGTAATTTCAACAAATAGTTGTATTTTTTCTTAAAATATTTTTTTATAGAAGACCTAAATATATTCACTCACCAAACCTTTAAAAATATATTAGAAGTAAGACTGGAAATATGATGCAGAATGGAGTCAGCTCAGGTTAGAACCAAGTCAATCAATTAGTTGGAACATGACGTTAATGAGGTTGGAGTTACATATTCCACCCTGACATTGACCAGTTAACTGGACTCCATTCAAGTTTCAAATCTAAACTTCAGTCCCTGATCAAATGAGAGAATAAAGCTGGATCAGCACAAATGCATCCTCATTCTTAGAAAATAAAGCAAAATACTTCTTGTATGTAAAAAGGGCCAGAATAACCATTAAGCTATAAAAGATACAGCTCATTAAATTCGGGGCAAGTTTGAAGATAGAGGAGTGGAGAAATCTTGGAAAGGAAAAAAATAACTTTTCTATAGGCAAACAGGGAGCAAGATAGTAATTGTCCCTAAAGGAAGTTTAGAAGTTGAAAAATTCGGGTGGGATGGTTCAAAGTACCTCAATTTGAATAGAAAAATAATTGAGAGAGATTTATGGAAGACTGAATGTCATGAAAAGCTAGAGAATTTTGTAAATCCTGCTCTGTCCTCTTTTCAATTTTAAGTATCATTGCATGCTTGTCATGCTAGCTTATTGCATTTTTTGAGGGATAATAGGAATGAGAATATTATCAAAGGATTTGCTCTCAAGATAGTCATGTAACTGAACAACAATTGAGTGCAAAACATCATTACTTGTAGAATGCAATGAAGCACACATTTTCTTTTTTTCTCCTTTTATTTTAAATTTACCAGGGATTTTCTCCCCACAGTAAATGACGTGGGTTGCAGTTAAAAATAAATAATTAGAGATTTAGAACTGGACAAGCAGTCAGAAAATGTTACTGGAATTTGAACTTTTCTCAAGCAAGTAACCATGATTGTCTATAAAACTGCTTCAAGTGAGAAAAAGAAAGGACATTGATTGAGGCAAAGAAATCCACTGTGAAATGTTCACGTCTCCTTGGTGTGCAGCACATTTCAAAGTAACTAATGTTTCTAAATTACTTTATCCTGGGTGTATATCCACTTCCTGTCTCTCCCTGTACCATATGTGTTTATAATGACATATTGATTTCAAGTCCAGTTTGAAATGGAATGGAAGCTGCCCCTCCCCCGGAGAAGGGGGTACATTTCTTCTGAGTCAGCTCACCTTGTGCACATTCTCAATGTACCATCTGTCTGCTTGGGTGATTGGTCCTTGGACCGTATGGAGAAATTAGGTTGAGGAAGAGGGAGTGAGGAAGGGACGAGAAAGGAAACGAGACCTTTCTCATTTCAGAGGTGAATTGAGTTCTAGGCCTGGGTTAGTAGTTGTCTATCAAATTCTGTCCAAATCCTTCCCAAAGTCAAACACTTTAAATCTAACAACCTTGACAACTCAGAATATACATTTTAAAATGCAGAGCTCACTCAGCATTCTATCTCTGCATTGACAGCCACTGCCAGAATTATTACCTTGTCATGATTTACGTAGAGACTCATGAATAAGATACTGATCAAGCAAACAGAAGACCTCAGAGAGTTTCTATTCTAATTTCAGTTAAATGAAACTTTTTAAATTATGAGTAATTGGTAGCAGAATAAGTACATAGTAAAATATGACAGCAACAAATCACATGATATTACACAGAAAATATTAGACATATAGAGGGCAAAATAAAATGCATACAAAAAGTAAGCCAAAATATGGATGTCTAAAAGGCAAATACAGTTTTATTACTTTCAGCTGCATACAATAGCTATTACTGAAGAGTTTTTACACTTAGAGGGATGACTAGATCTGCTATAATGAACAGATAAGATGAATTTGTTCCAATAACCTTCAGTTTTCATTGAAATACAATGGCATGTCTTCAAAAAACATTTGATCTGAAGTAGGGTAAGGAGCAACTACTCATGGAGCTATTACTAAATATTGAGACTTTTGTTAGATAGTTTACAAATGTCACCTCCTTTAATTTAACTTCACTTAGTTTAATTTGATTTAATTCTAAAGAGTATTTAATATCTCATTTTTACAGATGAGAAAACTGAGATTTGAGAAGGTTAAATAACATGCCTAAGTATGTATAACCAGTAAGTGGTAGAGCTCAAGTTTGAGCTGCTGAGTCTCACAGACCAGATTAAATATGCCAAAGAATGCATTTGTTCCTGTTATTAAAATATACAATGAGAGATGTGACCAAAAATAAACTCTGGCTTAACAGATAAGCAAAATTATTTGATCCATTTTACTTGTACAGATAATGTATATAAATGTCTTAGAAAAGTAAATTTGGAAGGTTTTAAACTTATTCCAGTAAGGCCGATAATCATCGAAAATCTTATTTTAGAATTCCTCTTCGGAATTTTCTTTAGAGCCAGTATAAAATTGTATTTATGATATATTTATTGAGCACCTTCTAAGTCATAGTCACTAAATTAGGGAGAAACGAAAATATATAAAAATACAATAATGCAATTCCTACTTTGTAGTAATTCGAAATCTAGTTTGGTGAATGGAATATACATCTACCTCGGCACAAGGCAATATAACAGTGCACACTACTGGTGAGTGGCAATTTTCTACACATTTTGTGTGAGAGAATCAACAGCTAATCTTCCAGTCCAACAATAAATAGACATTATGTGTGTGTGTTGAAAAAATAAAACAATAAATTCTAAATTAACTGATCAAGACTTTATGATGAAGGCATTTTAACAGGATTAATTGATCATCTCACTTTACTATATCCTGGCTAAAATAATGGGTCTTATTACTTCCCGATAAATTTCCAAGAGTGGATTGGACCCCCACTTTAGTTATCAAATTTAAATTTCATCTTTTGAGGTTGTTTTCTTTTTTTTAGAAACGAGCAAAATTGTTCAGAGCTATAATAATTGTGAATTTAAAAAATACTCTATCATAAGCTCTGATGACAATTTTAAGGAGTCAAAATTGTGCATAACTCCTGAGAAAGAGACAACATGCCTGTGTCAGTGTATCGGACCTTATATACAGTGTAACCCTTTGAAATGTCAAAATTTCTAGTTGTTGGGAGCTAAATTAATTAGATTTTATTGTTGCCATTAAGTAAAATGATATTTGTCCGAGCTTTCCTCACTTTTCTGATGAGCATAGACAGGGAAAATTTTCTTTAGTTCAAAGACCTTCCAAATCAGCCTTCGTATTACCCACAGTGCCTTTAAAGCATTTGTTTTCTAAATATTTCCTTTGCTTTAGTTAATCCAATTCAATAAATGGATGTATGCTTAAGAACGAAAAATTAGGGACAGTTAATGATTATCTGGTTGCTGATTGATGCAGAAATCCATTGCAAATAATTCAGTAATTCAGGCATGTAAGTGGATTTTTTTTTGCCCTGAACAGTTCAACTGGGTTATAATAAGCCATGTATAACCACAAGATTTTCTCTTTGTTTAGTGCTATAAATCAGTGGCAAATTGAAAAGACTTCTTAGGTATCGTGTAGATAAAAAGAAGGACACAGAAAGCAATTTTGCTTCTGCATTTTCATTCTCAAGGCTTTAAAATGTCTGAATATTAGTATGCCGTGGGAAGTTTCTATCTGTGCTTTCTTCCAGTTGTCTTGTGAGCAGGTATTCCAAGAGACGTGCTCTTTCTAAATCTAACTTTTCAATAAATAAATATTCTAGAGCCTGGAAAATCAAGAAAACCAAAACATGTTTTTCCCCACTAGTCACCAAAAAAATATATATCAGTAACATATTATAGGATGGAAATGGTTCTTTGTGTCCTTGAACCATCCACGCATACTATGCCCTGGGCAAAAAGAAAAAGTAACATTTTATTGCTGATTTCCATGGTGCATTGTTATAAATATTTGTACAAGAAATGTTCAAGAAAGCCAATTTCATTGCTAGGACCAGAACTGAAGAAAAGGTAACCTGGGAGGAGGGGAAGAATAGTTAGAAAAATATTGTAAATATTTCCACCTCTCTGGCCATTAACTTGGACAAGAACTAGACCAAATATGAATTAAATCCCTATTCTGTGTCTTTCCTTACCTTCTATACCCATCCTTTCTTTATCATGCTCCTTCCCTCTTCCTTCCCTCTTTTACCCAAATCCTTCACCCTCACAGCCTCCTTACAGATTTAGAAGTCACGGGTATGAACACTAAGCAAACTGCTGAGGCAATCACCTTTGCTGTCTCTGGGCAGCCTCTTGGCAGAGGAAGGTGAAGCCATTCTCATAGGCCGAACTAGTTGAGGAGGAGTACAATTCCCAGAGTAGAAGGGACACAATGAAAAATATGTGCTTTCCTATGCTCCAAACTAAGACATATCCTTATTCTTGTATAGACATGGATTTGTAGTAATTTTACCACTTTTATAAAATCCTATTTTAATTTAAAAAATTTAAAAATTAATCATGACTCCAAAGTGATTAATTACCCCTTATAAACTGAATTCACGCGCACACACACACACACACACACACACACACACACACACACACACACACACACACACACACACACACACACACACACACACACACACACACACACACACACACACACACACACACACACACACACACACACACACACACACACACACCAGAATAAGGCAAAGAATTGATCTCCTGATTCTTGTTAATGAGTCTGAATATTATTTTAGCAGTACTTGCTATTCGGACGAATCAAAAATTAGGCCACTTTCCTAAGAGTAATTTCTTGAAATTTTGACTTGTTGGATTGTGTGGTTCTCATTATCTCCTAGTATCCAGAGTCGTATAATCAAAGTATTATCTTGAACAACCACCTAGCCAATGCACGAATTTTCCTTTACAATATCTTTCAGCTTCTGGTTGAAGTATCTAAAGGGATTTGAAACTTACTGCCTTCCATTGCCTCTTAAATGACTCCAAACATTAGAATCTCCTTTCTTCTACTGACATGAAATCTATCTCCTGTAAATTCCATCCTTTGGTCCTGTATTACTCTTTGTCACCATGTAGCTTAATTCCTCCACAGGGGAAAGTTTTGATAAATGTTACAAATGAAAAAAGTTACCAGTTATATAATTCAGAAGGAAGAGATACGAAAAAGCTACCTACTTGCTGCTTTATGTGTATTTCTGTGCTATTAGGTTCTGAAGTAATTTTCTCTTAAGAACTTGTAGTAAGGCCACATGGGTAGAGGGTAGAATTTCCCCAAAAGGAAGTAGACATTCAGAATACTGACTTTCCAGAAAAGAATCAGAGACTGGAAAAAAGATTTATGACACAGAAGATAAGGAGAAAACTCTATTTCTCTAGTCCTGACTCCATTGAGACTAGTCTTCCTGAAATATAGAAAGCTTAAGCATACTTTTGGGTGGTGGGGAACTCTGCAATAAAGCATTCCTCTAGATAGGCATGGAGGTTGCTCTGCAGTTACCTAAAGTGGTCTCCTCTTAGAGGCTCAAGGTGATGGGCTTCTGGGTCCTGAGAACAGCCACATCTAGTAATCAGTTGCAATATTTTTCTTGTTTAGAATATTCTTTAATCTTCAAATGTCCTTTACTGTCTTGATTAGTATACAATCTGAGCTTAGCTAAGGTGAGAGTTGGACTCCCAAGGCCAGTATATTAAGGGTAGCAACCTCTAAAGCAGTGGTTTTCAGCCAGGGCAGGCCATTCTTGCCCCTCCAAGGGATATTTGGCAGTATATGAAGACATTTTTATTGTCACAATTGGGAGTACTACTAGAATCTAGTGGGTAAGGGCCAGTGATGATGCTAAACATCCTATAATGCTCAGGAGACCCTTAAAGCAAAAAATTATCTGGCCCCAAAAGTCAACAGTGCCACAGCTGAGAAACACCAATCTAAGAATATGCCTGCTGTCTCAGACCAGTAGGACACACAGACTGTGGCCCATATGTGAAGGCAAGACTGGCCACCTGGAACCAAGTAAAGTAAGGCAGAGATCGGGGTTGGGACCATATCAGAAGCATATGTGCGACACTCACTGTGGACAAAGTGGAATCTCCTGGAGTGGAGAGGAAAATTTGAAATGGAGATTGAGTTCCTTTTATCATTCTGGTGTCTCTGAGAAACATTAGGTTCTACCAGTTAGCCTTTCTAGTTGGCAGAACTCTTCTGTGAGTCCTAGATCTCTCTGAAGCAGACAGCTTTGACTTGGACTTCGATTTAACTGCCTTAGGCCTTGATCTGCTGCAGCTTTTCAGACAAAAGTCAATAAGCATCTCATTGTTCATAGCCTAGCTGTTTATATTTCCCTGTGCATGTGAAATGCATGACCTTTCACAGTGCAGTGTATGGCTTCACAGTCTCTAACAGGAAAATGTTTTCATATTCTCTTCCTCTCTCTTATCTAGTGATTAGTTTAGTGTGTGTCGGGAGTTTTAATCCTTTTCATGTGATATATCTGATTCTTAGGCCGTTTTTAACTTCTATTTTGCTGGGCCTTTGGTTTCAACTCAATATATACGTCTATATACTTTCTGTTCTTGACACAATAGATATTTGCCTGAATGGAATCACAATGACAATAGCTTCCTTTAGTGTTCTAAGGTTGATTCTGTAGTGTTACTGTGCCATTTAGCAGGTTGCATCATTTCTATATCTTTCATTATAGTTACTGATCTATTCATTAACAGAACTATGCCCATTGCAAATTAAAATGCAATAAATATTATTACAGTGTTTATAGTGTTTAGGATACATTTTTGCAATAGCACTGAAGTGTCACAAAGCATTTACTTTGTTTCTAAAATAGATGACTTTTCTATAACCATGTAAGTATGTAATATATATGTGTATGTGTATATCCTATCCTTTGAAATTTTTTTAGTTTTCTTGAATAACTACCCCACTTGACTTAAACATTTTGCTTATGTTTTTATATCAATGATTATACTTACATAATCATTGTCATGTTTTTTTTTTTTTTAAATCTCTTACAGTTGTACATCTTCATTGATCAGTAACCAGAACTGACTGACAGTCCACAATGTGCCTGGAATTTAGAGGAAAGAGGATACAGTTACAAATGGTGTGTAAAATCCACCATTGTTTGAATTCAGGGGACTTATCATCATTTAGGTTGAAACCAAGTCCAGATTCCTTATTTCCTGATACCAATTGTTGCTGTGTAATGATTTTTCTGCAACTTTTGAGATAAGGTTCACCCGTGATTCAGATTTTCAAATTATGACTTCCAAAAGACCTTCCTGAAAAAATAGGGAAATGAAGATGCTGAGTCTGTATATCTTTCTCAAGCTTTGCGAAGTTGTCCAGAGGAATATTTAGGGGTTGATAACCCATGAATTTCACCCCTCCCTCCCCAATCTTTCCAGTCCAACCTGTTGATTTGGCAAGCTCAGAGTTCTATGATACAATTTGAAATGGAAGAAACAAAGAGACTACAGAAGAGTGGTTTATTAGAAATGCATTATATTTCATGCTAATGTCAATATAAATGCAAAATAAAAAGCCTTGGAAAGATTTTGTTATTCTTCAGAATTTCATTAAGCCAGTGACAAATAATAGAGGGCTGGTCTATCTCCCCACCCCACCTTCATTCACCCACCTTCCGTCATTGTTCATTTTAAATAGATTTAATGGCTCTGGAAGTATTCATGAATTCTAGTTGCTTCACTCTCCTAATCATGTTGTCGGCTTAAAATTCACATTTAATTAACCTCTTCACCCAAGGCATAAATCAATAATAAAACTCCAAATGCTTACCATACCAATAATGATTTTCATTTGGAAGAAAACTGTTGAAAATTAGACATTAGAACGCCTGAAGAAAAGCAGAGAACTAGTGGTGTGAACAAAAAAGGAGCTAACACATAAACTGGGTTAATGAAAGCCCTGGATTTGAGAGAGAACATCTATTTATTCAGATTTCAGGGACAAGTTTATGTTTAAGATGGGTTCAGAAAAATAATGTTTTATCTAGAAAAATTAGAGGCAGTCTAACATACCGATATAGGAGTAATGTAGCTCTCAAATTCTTGTGAAAGAAAATGATAAAGGAAATGTTCAGGGAAAGGAACACATGCTTGACAAACTTGGTTCAAGTTCTGACACCAACATTTTAGGTATATAAACTTTATGATATATTTTAACATCTCTAAGTGTTAATTTTTCAATCTGTGAGATGGAAATATTGGCATTTACCTTATAGAATTATATGAAGAATTAATATTAAATAGCTTTTATAGATGAAAGAGAGATTTCATGAAACTTTCTAATCACTATTGATTATTGATTGACACAAAGGAGCATTGAAACCCAAACCGAGACAATTAGTATTCTTTCCTGAAATTTTTACTGAGAAGAGAATTAGTTTTAGCCCCTCTTCACTGAGGGTGTTATTAAATATAAGCCACAGAGCTGTGTTTCCTCACATGAAGAGGAAGTGATATTCAGGAAGTATAGATCAAATACACACACACACACACACACACACACACACACACACACACACAGTCAAGATGAGAGGTATAGAGATTGATTTATGGTATTCAAGTCAAGGGTTACCATGGTTCCCAAGGAACTATATTCATGTCCCATTTGTGTTTGATTGAATGACGTCTCCCTTTCATTCTCTTTTTATTTAAATAATCTTTTTAATTTTTCAATTACAGTCAGTATACAATATTATATTAATTTCAAGTGTTCAACATAGTGATTAGACATTTACATAACATATGAAGTGATCACTCGATACATCTAGTACTCATCTGGCACCATACATAGTTATTACAATATCCTTGATGATATTCTTTATGCTATATTTTACATCCTTGTAACTATTTGTACTTCTTAATCCCTTCACCTTTTCCACCCATCTCCCCAACTTTACTTCAATCTGACAACCACCCAAATGTTCTCTGCGTCTATGAATTTGTTTCTGCTTTGCTTGTTCACTTATTTTTTGTTCTTCTGATTCCATATATCAGTGAAATTATATGACACTTGTCTTTCTCTGTCTGACTTACTCCACTCAGCACATCCTCTAGGTCTATCCATGTTGTTGCAGATGACAAGATTTCATTCATTTTTATGGCTGAGTAATATTCCATATATGTACCACTTCTTCCTTATTCATTTATCCACTGATGGACACCCAGGTTGCCTTCATATCTTAGCTATTGTAAATAATGCTGAAATGAACACATAGATGCACATGTCCCCTCAAAATAGTGTTTTGGGTTTCTTTGGTAAATATCCAAAGGTAGGATTAATGGGTCCTTCTTTGTCTCTCGTTATAGCTTTTGTTTTAAAGTCTTTTTTGTCTGGTATAAGTATTGCTACCTCAGCTTTTTTTATTTCAATTTTTATAAAATATCTTTTTCCATCTTTTTACTTTCAGTTAATATACGTCTTTCGATCTGCAGTATTTCTCTTGTAGGCAGCAAATGTAAGGGTCTTATTTTCTTATAAGACCCTTACATTTGCTGCCTACATTCAGCCACCCTATATCTTTTAATTGGAGCATTTAATCCATTTACATTTAAACTAATCATTGATAGATATGTAGTTATTGCCATTTTATTATTCATATGTTTTTATTTTTTTCTTCTTAAAGAAGTCTCTTTAACATTTCTTGTAATACTGGTTTGGTGATGATAAACTACTTTAGTTTTTTCTTGTCTGGGAAGCTTTTTATGTGGCCTTCAATTCTAAATAATAGCTTTGCTGGGTAGAGTAATCTTGGTTATAGATTCCTTGCTTTCCATCACTTTGAATATTTCCTGTCAATCCCTTCTGGCCAGCAAAGTTTCCGTTGAGAAATCAGCTGACATGCTTATGGGAGCTCCTTCATAGGTAACCAACTACTTTTCTCTTGCTGCTTTCAATATTCTCTCTTTGTCTTTAAGATTTGGCATTTTAATTATGATATGTCTTTGGTTTAGGCCTCTTTGGGTTTATCTTGTTTGGGACTCTTTTTGCTTCTTGAGTTTGTATGTCTATTTTTTTCTCAGGTTAGGACATTTTTCTTTCACTATATCTTCAAATAGGTTTTCAATTCCTTGCTCTTTCGCTCCTCCTTCTGGTACCCCTATGATGCAAATGTTGGTACACTTGATGTTGTGCTAGAGGCCTCTTAATCTATCCTTTTTTTGGATTCTTTTTTTTTTCTTTTTACTATTCTGATTTGATATTTTTTGCTACCTCATTTTCTAAACACTGATTCAATTTTTTTCCTTCAGCTAAACTTCTGTTAATTCCCTCTGATGTATTCTTCATTTCAGTTATTGTATTCTTCATTTCTAACTGA
Source organism: Pteropus alecto (assembly GCF_000325575.1). NCBI lineage: Eukaryota > Metazoa > Chordata > Mammalia > Chiroptera > Pteropodidae > Pteropus > Pteropus alecto. Next base: position 5,927,342 of record NW_006439192.1, read on the forward strand.
TTTTTATGATTTCTATCTCCTTTTTTATGCTTCCTATTTCTTCGTTGAAGTTCTCACTGCACTCACTCTTCTCCTAAGTGCATTGAGCAACCAGTGTTTTGAACTCTGTATCTGGTAGATTGCTTGTATCCATTTTGTGTAGTTCTTTTCATGAGGCTTTGTTCTCTTCTTTCATTTGGGACATGTTTCTTTGTCTCCCCATTTTGTCTGCTTCCTTGTGTTTGTTTCTATGTATTAAGTATAGCTGCTATGTCTTCTGGTCTTGATACAGTGGCCTTATATAGTAGGTGTCCTGTGGATCCCAGTGGCACAGTCTCCTTGGTCACTGGAGCCAGATGCTCCAGGTCTGGCCCTTGTTTGAGTTGTGTGTGCCTTCCGAGTTGAGCCTTGGATGCTGTTTGCACAACTGTGGGAGGGATTGACCATCAGGCTAATTGATTATGAGGACTGACGATAACTACAGTGGAGAAGCTGTTGTGCAAGGGCTGACCCTACAGAGCAGGATTTGCTTTAGCAGAGCTTTGGTACCTGCCTAGTTTGCCCTTTAGGTGTGTCATCTGTGGAAGCAGCCTGGTGGTATTCTGGCTGGTTCCAAAGCTGGCCACTGGCATACTGACCCTGGGGCCTTCTAGAAGAGGCTCTGCTGCAAGCCAAGTTCAGCTGCCATCTCTGCCCTGTGCAGGGCCACCTAGCATGAACCACAAAGCAATCCACGGATGACTCCTATCATCGCTCGGATTGGAGGTGCTTGAGAGAGGCTAAGTTGCAAGCCAAGGCCAGCCACTGCTAGTGCCAGGCTTGGGGATGCTTATTCCATTGCGTGTTGGGGATAAAGGGAAAGGGTGGTCCCAAATCAATAAGCAAGTCTCCAGACACCAGCTGGAATTTAACTAGAATTTAACTAAATTCTGACACTATCTACTTGGAGACAGCATCAGATTCCACAGGTTAAGGGCTCAATCCCACAAGATCACCCTCCACTTCAGATGCCAATTACAAGCCCAGGTTGTTACCTGTGCTTCTAACCAATTGGCTATAAATCAGAGGTTCCCATGACTTCCTCCTTGGATTCAATTAATTTGTTACAGTGGCTCACAGAAATCAGAAAACCATTTACTCACTAGACTATCAATTTATTACGAAAGATATTAAAGGATACAAAACAATAGCCAGACAAAAATATGCATAGGAAGGTCCCAAACGAAGGAGAAAAATATAACATGGTGGGAAAATCAATCAATATAAACCGACTCAGAAATGACAGAGCTGATAATTTTTGTAGCTACATATGTTAAAACAGCTATCATAAATACACTGAATATACTCAAGAATGGAACATGTGAATATGATTAAAGGAGAAATAAATGACTCCAAAAAGACCCAAATTTAACGTTTGGAGATAAGAAATGCAATATTTGAAATAGAAAATGCATTCAATAGGATTAATATCAGATTATATACTTGGTGTGTTTAACAACAGATTAGGTACTACAAAAAAAAAATGGTAAACCTGAAGACATAGCAATGGAAACTGTCTGAAACAGAGCACAAAGGAAAAAGAAAATAACATTAAATGATGAAAAAGTATCAATGACTTGTGGGACAATAACAAAAAGTCTAATATATATGCAGTGTGATTTCCAGAAAGAGATAGTAAAAATATTTGCAGATGGGAATGTGGGAAATATTCCAAATTTGATTTTTTTTTAAAAAACTAGAAACTCATAAATCCAAGAAGCTCTACAAATTCCACGAGAAATAAACATAAGAAAACAACATCAAGGTATATCATAATAAAATTGTCAAAAATCAGTGATAAAGAGATAAATATTTAAAACAATCAAAAGAGAAAAGAAATTACGTACATTGTTTAAAAAGTAAGAATGATGACATACTACTTTTAAGAAACTATGCAAGCCAGACAATGGAGAAATTTTTTTCAAATCTTTAAAAAACTCATTAACCTAGAATTCTATATTCAGTAAAAATATTTTTTTTAAATGAATGTGAAATACTTTCAGACAAATAAAATCTGAGAAAAGCTATTGCCAGCAGATTTGCTCTAGTCTACATGAAATACTAACGGAAGTTTTTCAGCTAGAATCATATACACAAAGCAATGAAGAATGCTGGTAACAGAAATGAACTGAGTAAATACACACACACACACACTCATTTTTAATCTCTTAAAAAGTTGTCTTCATAGGGTGAACATAATAAAAAATATACCAGGTTTATAACATGTAGAAGTAAAATGCCTGACAATAGCATACAGTATAGAAGTGGGAAAGATGCTCAAAGGTTCTTATAGTATTTGTAAAGTGTTATAATGTCATTTGAAGGTAAGTTGTGTTGGGAGGAAAAACTTTTCCTCTACTAGTTTAGGTCTAGTGGTTGGTGGGGCGGGGAAAGGGGGAAGCTACAAATTAATCGACAATAAATTAACAGGAAAGAAGACAAGATTTATTTAGCCAGATATCTGAGATCATTGGGATGATGTAGGTAGAGAGATAGGGTTTATATACCAACTTAATAAAGAAAAGAAAAGGGAGAAAAAGGGAGTCTGTGTGAAAGCAAGTGGACTTTCAGGAAAGACAAATGAAAGGATGACAGTGTGTGATGTTAATTTATACAATTTCTCATCCCATTGCAAGTGGTCAATCTCCTGGCTGTGAAGCTCCCTCTGAGAGGGGTATTATAGCAACTTCACCCTCTGAAGGGTCTGCCTTTAGTAAAAGCAGGAAATCTCTGAAAATACATTTTTTTTTTTGCATTTTCTGTATCTCAAATGTAATCCCTTCAGCTGTAATATGTTAAAAATGTAAATTGTGAATCATAAAGAAACAGGAACAACAACAAAAATAGTACAGATAATAAACCAATACTGTAAATAAAATGTAATCACACAAAATAATCAATTGTTCCAGCAGAAGGCAGAACAGAGGAAAAAGAAAACAAGGGACAACTGGACAAATAGAAAACAAATGGCAATATGGTAGCCATGAAAAAATTTGTAAATTAGACTTCATCAAAATTTTTTAAAAAACTCATTTTGAAAGACATTGTTAAAAAAAATCAAAAGGCAAACCACAAACTAGAAGAAAATACGTATAAAACATATATCTGACAAAGGACATGTATCCAGAATACTCAAATAATGTTTACAACTCAATAATAAAAAGACCAACAACAAATTTTAAAATATGCTAAAGATTTGGATAGACCTGTCACCAGTGAAGATATACAAATGACAAAAAGCACAAAAATGTTCATCATTGCTCCTCATTAGAGAAATGAAAGTTAACTCAAAACAAAAAGCAATCAAAGTTAAACCAAAATGATGTCCTACTACATGCTGTTTAGAATGGCTAAACACCAATGAGGTATAAAGAGCAACTTGAATTCTTACATATTGCTAATGGGAATGCAAGATGGCAAAGCCATTTTGGAATAGTTTGACACTTTCTTATAAATTTAAGCATACCCATAGCATTTAAAACAGCAATCACACTCCTATGAAATTAACCCAGAGAAATAAAAACATATGTCCACACGGACTTATTTGTTCACAGTATCTCTTTTTAAGAAGCTCAGAACAACTCAAAAAATTATGAGCTCAGTGGGGGGAGGAAACAATCAACTGCAGAGGATATGAGGAGGTGTTTTAGAGTGTTAGAACTGTTATATATCATGATGGCAGTGATGGTTATATGTCTGGAACTCATCATATAGTACTCTCAAAATTAGTAATTTTTATGGTACGTAAATTTTCTGCCCATGAAGCTAATTTTTAAAAAAAATTATCAAGCATTTCTTACGATCCAGGCTTTGTGCTAAATACCGAATAAATAGAACACAATCCCTTCTTTTTATAGTCTAGTTGGAGAGCTAGACAACAAATTTAGTAGTTGCAGTGTAATATGATATGTGATATAATAGGTGTATACACAGGGTTCTAAAGGAACAGAACATTAGAGAGTCAGGAAAAATTATCAGATGAGGGGCTAAGTATGGCAAAGCACATTTCTTTATTTCAGCAACCTATTAAATTCACATCTCCCACAACTACATATATAAAAGCAAAGAAATTTTTATATCAGAATTTTTTAAATTAAGTAAATAAGATGACATTTAAATTTAAAGTCTTCAGAGAATGCTCTATTTTTTATGCATCCCTTGTACTTATTTTGGGCATTCCTTATTCTCTTATTGTGCCTTTTTTTTTTTTTTGCATTTCCTAAATCTCAAATGTAGTACCTTCAGCTGTAACATGTTAAAATTGTAAATTGTGAGTCATAAAGTAGCATAGATATATAACATAGATACATGGATACAACATAAAATTATAACATAGATATACATAGATATACATAAATCTCAATTGCCTACGATAAAATTTACACATATATGTATAAAATTTACATATATGTGTGTATATGTGTTTGTATGTATACATATACTTCCTCATAACCACCACCATGATCAAGATTTAGAACATTCTTAGAGTGTTCTCTTTTTTGAAGGCCCTTGATTGCTGGTTGATTATTTATTGGCATTTTGGCATTTGAGATAGAGGGCAATGCTGTCACTCTATGAAAAAAAAAAAAAACTGTAGGGGAAGATCAAAATTGGTATTGCTACTTATAGGAACGGTTCAGGATGATCAATTTTAACTCCGTCAGCTTCATTATGAGAATGGCTAATTTAGGTAACGTTTGTAAGCACTCCCAGGGTGAAGCATGTCTTTCCAAGAGAGGTAAATATCAATATTCTGTTCTTGGGAAAGCTATTGAAATTTTAAAATAATTTCACTGTAGGTAGAAAATTATAATTTTCAATAGGAGCATGTAGAACCCTGACTAAGATGGGTGCCTAATAGCGAGTCTCCTTTGTGCTTTTGCGTAAGAAAAAAAAACTTTTGTGAATCGACCTTAAAATGCACTTTAATCTATGGCTATAATCTATGGCTATCCACTTGAAATAATAATTAATGCTAATGAAATTGGTAATTAGGAGTCATTCTCAAATTTAATTAGACATACAAGTATTCTAATTAACTAGTTCTGGACTTTGTCTTGAAGTTGAAGGTCTTCTATTCCTTGACAGAGGATGAGGACAACTCAGGAAAAGAACAATTGGCACCACGAACTTCTTTTATCAGTTCTCGAGTTCCACATTCAGACTTTTTTCAGAACTTTTCTAGTCCTCAATCCCAAACTCACAGTGAATGAGAACTGAGTATATGCTAAGGTCTGAGGAAGTGATAAAATATGACACTGGAAAGGTAGATAGGGAAAATGAATCATAAATGTCACTAGCTTCAGGTTTTTCCTTTTCCTAACCTCCATGAATCAAAAGTGATTTGAGATTCTTAGTCTTTTTTAATACTACTCTACTACTGGAACATTCATGCTTCTGTTTGCTAACACATTGTTTCACTGAAGCAACATTTTAAAAGATACTTTCTAGAATCTAACTAAAAGGAGTGAGTAATGAAAATTGCAAGCCCTTTTCA
>NW_006439192.1:5932903-5967284 GCF_000325575.1 Pteropus alecto
ATCACTCTGTAGGGGTTAACTCCCATTCAATTTCCATACAATACAGGACTTGATCTGGAAGCAGGAAAGTCTCAATATCTGGATGGCAAGTAGATGATAATGAGGGATCAGGTCTAACACAAGAACTGTCCTTGACAGCTTGTTTAACTAGTCTCATTCTGAAAATATATTTGAACAATATACCCTGCTTTCTTTAGTGGCTGGGAAACTGTGGCACAGAATAGGGTAGTGTCTTTTCCCTAGAATTTTAGTGACTTTCTCTGAGTTCACTTTAACACTATAAGGACATGAAAGGTGCCTTGCTGCTTGAGATTCAAGCAGGTTAGTTTCCATAGTGCCATCATTCCAGTGTTTCTGCCTCATTGACTGGAAGATTATTGTCTCAGTATCTACTTTCAAAAGACCCAAGCTTCCAGTTACAAACATTCCAGATTCTGAGCATCCCCACTGCAATTGTCACTCTTAAAAGGCACATCATTAGAATGAGACAGGTTTGTTTTATTTTCAAACAAAAGGGCATAGCTGGCTGCCCAGTCCACTCATTTAAGAATCTAACAGATCTCTAATCATCATCTTTGCAAGACAGAATTTCAAAGTGCCCTGGAGCATCAGCACTGAAGGAGATCGTGTAACCACCTCTAGAAACTTTTATTATTTTTTAATTAAGTACTTATTTGGAATAATTTGAGGAGAAAAACATTTTATTTGTGATAATTTTAGATTTATTGAAAACTTGAAAAGATAGTACAGGAAGTCCCTATATACCTTTCACCAGGTTTCACTGTTTCCTGGTGTTATCAACTTACATAACTGTGGTGCATTTGTGAAAACTAAAGAACTAACACTGATATATAAACTAAACTCTAGATTTCACTTTATTGTGATTTTACCAGTGTTTTCATTAATGTCATTTTTTTCTGCTCCATGATCCAATTCTGGAAGCTTTTTAAATCAGTCCTCTTCTCATCTAATGTGAAATCCTTTCTAGAATTTATCTTCAGATATCAATATTTTCTGTCCAATAATTCTTTTAGTCTGCCTGGTATCTTAACGGAAATAGTAAGCCCTACATTTCATGTTGCTTGTTGTTTTGTTCCTCTTAATAGCTAACGCACCTCCTAACACTTACTGCTCTAGATTAAACCAAGTGTTGGAAGGGTGATGGATTTTTAAAATGTCCTTCATTCAGTTTTATCAAGGGCATAATAGACGTAAGCTTGTCTTCTTAAATTCTTTCTTTCTTCTGAGTGAAAACATTTAGGTCAAATTTATCTGAACTAAAAAAGCAGCTGAATTTTTCCTAGAATCAACAGAATGCTTCCACAGCATCCACATTGAAACAGAGAAAAAGCTCTTGATAATCAACACCCCTGACATGCCAAGGATTCTCTCCTTTCGCTTCTGAAGGGTCACTCTTAGGCTGCAGCCTTTAAAAAAAGAGTCCTTCAGACCTCAAAGAGTAACAGTAAGGAAAATGTTTCTGTGGTCTGGAAAGTTATAATGCATCATAATAGATTCTGTTTGCAAAACTATTCTTACTAAGACAAGTGCACCAACTATGCAGCTCAGGTATTGTCTCTTTAAAGCTTATATAAGCAGCGACATGTAGTTGCTCTTTTTTTTAAACATCTGAACCTGAAGTTTTCCTTCTCTCTAACCAATGTCAGTTCCCAGTAACTCAGCTTATTGATGCATGTAAAAAGAAGGAAGGTATTTACTTCTGAGAGTAGCCAAACCTGTGTTCATGGGGCAGGGAGGAAATTGTGATGAGGATTTTAGTACATTTAATTCACTTATTCATCAAGTGAAGGAAGGGGCAAGAGGCAGGAGGAGATTAAATTATAGGGTTTTTTTTATGTTCACTGCCTAGAGAATTATGACAGGTCTATGCTGTTACATAGTTACATGAACAACACACCCAGTTAAAACTACCACTTAGAATTTGATAAACTATTCTGGTTTGGCTTGATTTTGGGTTTATATTGCTTCACAGTAAACATTCATGATTTCAGATCCCACTAATACGAAGTCAAATTTTTAAATATGAATTGGATTAAAGCTTAATTGACATTACTATAAAAGCATGTTTTGTTTTTTTTTTTTGTCTTAGTGAATTAGCACTGCAGACAAATACTTGTGTGCAAAGGTTTAGCTCTGTCAATAAGAACAACTGCTTTCAAATAGTGAGAGGATTCAACTCATTGGGCTAAAACATGAAAATATTTTGTTTTTCCATTAACTGCTCTGCTGAACTGCCCTCCTTTTTTGGAGAATAGGTTTTCTTAATTAAAATAAAGTCTAATTTTATAATCTTTAATTACATTTGATTTTTAAAGGTGTTCTATTCATTTAGGAACAATTATTATCATAACTGATTCAGAAATGTACTCCTCCCTACTCTTCTAGCAGGAGGATGAACTGATACCATCAGTAACCCCCTGGACAACTTCTGCACTCTCCTATGCTGCCCTGTGCTCTCTGTCTCTGTCTCTGTTTCTGTCTCTGTCTCTGTCTCTGTCTGTCTCTGTCTCTCTCTCACCTTTACAAGCACCACACATACCCACAATAGCTCCCTTCTCATGTTCCCTTTCCCTTTCACTCCATAGCTATCCCATCCCCATTGTACAATAGTACCAAGCTAGCCAGTAGATGGGCAGATGTCAAAGCAAAACAAAATGTCAGACCCTCCTAAAGGCAGAGCATCGGGCTATGAAAAGATTATCTTGTGGGTTCCTAACTTTGGCCACTATCCTTAATAAGTGTATTAATTCGAAAGTACATATTAGTATATGTAACTTTCAATTCACATGTTAGTTAGAACTTCGAAAAATGACAAATACTTTATAAATGCTTGAATAAAATAAAGAAAAAACTCAAAGATCATGTCATCATTTTCAAAATTTCGGTTGTAGAATTTTTTGTTTTTGTGTTTGTTTTTTGCTATATCGCATTAATTATAAAGTATATAAATAGTTTTTAAAGAGAAAAGTAGATATGTATTATGTAAATTATTTATAAAATAAACCAAAGAAGTCAGTGTTAATATTTAAATGAGCTATTAGCCTAAATCTTTTAGCTACTTTTTTTTATCTTATCTATTGTAGTTATGCAGCAAGGTTGAACTGAATGCACTTCAACTCAAATGAAATTAAGTTGATGATGATGATGATAAAGATCTTTTTATTTTCTATGATTGATTTAATTCTACCCTCAATTTCACATACTTCGAGGAGAGAGAAGTGAAATCATCCACTAGGACTTTCTCAGGACAATCTAGAACTTTCTATTTCTTTATTCCAAAGGAATTTTGATTTCAAGGGGAAAACCAAAAACTCAAGTCTGACCTCTTGTGACTTGCACTACCTTCCCCATTTCCCCTCACTACAAGAAGCTTTCATTTTCCTCTTCCTGTGCAACCAGACCTCCAGTTCTACAATATTTTTCATCTTCCCTACCTATAGACTACTTTTTATTTATTGTTATTCCTTTCCCTGGGTCTATAATCTTCATGGTCTAGTTTTATGGTAGATATACTACAAAGGAAAGAAAAACACAGATTGCTAACCAATAAGATATTTCCAAAATATTATTCTCATTGCAAAAATATATGAGAATAAGTTCATGGTAAGAGTAATGTTCCCACCTTAATTCTTTCTCTAATTCCGCATTATTACCAGTAATTATGTTTTCATTAAATTGGACCACGTGGATGACGTTTGCACTCTAGATCTTCTCCAATGTGGCTGATAAGCTCAATTTTTATACAAAGTGGTGATCGTATTTTGATTAGTATTTATTGGGGAGCCACCCTACTATGTAAATCATATTTTTGAATCTTTATTTCTCTTAAAAGGTAATGAAGAAGCCCACTCAGCACATACATAGGACCTCAGGGTATATTTTCAGAGCCACTCTAAAACATGGTATTGTTAAGTAATTGGGAAGGAAATTGGTAGCCTAGACATAAACTTGAATAAATGTTCAAATAGAATTTACTTGACCATATTGCAGTAACCCTACACAATACTACCTATTGGGGGCGGGGGGTGGGGAGGTTAGTGGGCAGTTTAAGCTGTGCTATTATAAAGTTATAAAGTGTATGTTTCTAATAGAATTATTTTCCATTGGTTCTCAAAGTTTATAAGTTTAGTATACACAAATGAGAATTGAATATATTAATATAGATCTCACAAGTTCTCAGCTCTAATTTGTTTCCTACAAACTTCAACAAATGGTATTTAGCTACTGATGTGGAGGCTTTAGAAGGAAATTGGAACTGCATTTATATTTCTAACTACATATAGTTCTCCCTAAGAAAAAGGCCATCATCTTTGACCAAGCTCTCACCTTTGGGAGGGGACACATGAAAAATCAGTAAAAGAGATATTCTCTGAGAGCAACTTACCCTTGACAGTGGCCTTTTAAACAGTGACACCATGTAATGGGCCTGAATAACAAGGAAGAGCTTGGGGAATGGCCCTAATAGAATTTGTGGGAAGCTCCAACAGCATTTGGGGCATGTTCGGGAGAAATATTGGGTTCAGATGCACCTGACTGGTTCTGGTAGGCTTGGACAAGTCATTTTTTGGTTTTCTTGAACCTCAGTCTTATCATCAATAAAATGAAGAGGCAGGTGACTACTAAGGACATTTCTTCCTTCCCAACCTCTATTATAACAAGTCAGTGGAGACTCATCATCAGAGTCCCGATTGTTGCTTTGACCCCTTCTTTGACTAACAAACAATTCCATGTAGAGATGACATCATGCAGACTGGGTTCTCAGGCAGGAAAAGGGATGGGAATGCCATCCAGAAAAGCATTCTCTGCTGAAGTAAAGTTTCTTTGGCTACTACCACCCCAGCTATCACAGCACAAAACTCTAGGAATTCAAAAGGAGCAAAACATAATCACGTGAGTACAGTACCCTAGCATTCAAAATAGACACATGCTCACACACACACTCACACACACATGCAAATACAAGTACTGTGAGACAAGGTGAATTTGAAGTATTAAAAGGGCTGACTTTTAGGGTATTTTCAAATTGATACGATTTTATTGTATGCATTATTTGGTACTTATAACAATTTGGATTACAGGGGCAAAGTGAAAATCTTTAAAGTTTATGCAATTCATAATAAACTCAAATTAAAATTAGTGATAGAAGTTTCAAAAATAATTGATACGTCTACAAAAAGTTTATTCTCTCGAATAGTTTAGACCTTTTGGTACCATTTAATAAAGATATATAGATTTGTGAAATCAAATAAAAACATAGAGTTAATATGAAGGTAAGTTAGAGCTAATCTTATTCCATGTGTTACCAATTCTTATCTCACTGTAGCATGATTTAACAAAGTTATCAAAGAAAAGTATTAACTCAAAACAAAACAAAATGTCGATTACAGGAGATCCCATGAAGTAAACAAATAATTAACTATGTGCCTTAAATATCTTTTTTATCTTTCCAACTTAATATAGTATTGCTTTCAAAATCAGTTGGAAAATGTTTTCTTTTTTCATACTTTTTTCTTGCTCTCATCTTAGTTCAAGCAAGTATCCTGCTTAACAGGGCATCATATTTCAATCTCTCTGACATGATTGGCAAATATGGCTGTCAAAATCAGAAATTATGTCTGATTTTTGAAGAAATCAGAAATGCTAAAATATTTCCAAGGTCAAAATTATACTTCTAAATATATTGTCTCTAGAACTCTGTTTCTATTTATTATCATTTAGAAATGAAAAGAGAAACTTACATTAAACCGTTTTTTATTTGGTAGATCAATTTGCTTGAAGGTAGGTGTCTGAGAAGCCTTTGCCTTTTTGAGTTTCTGCCTTTAAGGAATAAGTCAGATCCCTTTCTGCTTTCCAAGACTTAGCCTGGTTTAACCCTTGCAGTAACCTGGCACCAGGACTTGCAGAAAGTTTACACCTTACAGTCTACTGTTTCCTTGGTTGAGCTACTCAAGTGCTAAAGTATGAGCAAGGACTGTGAATGAATTTGCTTACTTCTTGACACTGCAAATAAGTTATAAATAGTTGATAAGCAACTATTGCAATGCAAAGATTTAATAGACTTATAATGGGGGTACATGCACTGTTCATTCAAAATTTTGCACTTGTTTGGGTGTTATTAAGGATTAAAAGACTGTACAGATATAGATGATATAGATCATAGATAGATATAGATAAAGATAGATAGATATAGATATAGATACATAGATATATAAAAGACTGATTTTCCTTCCCGAATGAGGATTTGTTCTACTTATTTAACAGTAGATAAAATAATCATGATTTTTTTTTCCATGTAATCAACATGTATTGAGAATTCTATGTTTGGTGCTAGGAAGACTGATAAAGGCAATAGGAAACACAAGATTGCTCAATATCTTCCATAAGGATATGCTATAAGGAACAGATTTCTTCTGCCCCAAACTCACAAAGGAATAATACTTCAACACTCAGTATGTAGAATCTAGTTCAACTATATCATTTTTAAATAGTTAAACTTTGTATTTTAGATAGTGTTAAATTTACAGAAAAGATGTCATGATTGTACAGAATATTCTCATATACCACACACCTAATTTTCTCCTATTGTTAACATCTAACATTATTATGGTCCATTTGTCACAAATAATGAACTAATACTGACACATTATTATTCACTAAATTTTATTCTTTATTTAGATTTCATTAATGTTTTCCTAACCTCCTCTTTCTGTTCCAGGATCCCATCCAACATATCATACTACGTTTAGTTGTTATGTCTACTTAGGCTCCTGTTAGCTACGATGATTTCTCACTTTCCTTGTTTTTCATGATCCTAACAGTTTTGGGAAATACTGCTTAAGTATGTTATAGTATGTCTCTCAATTTTGGTTTCTCTGATGTTTTTCTCATAATCAGGGTGCAGTTAGGAGTTTTAGGGAAGAAGACTACAAAGGTAAAGTACCCTTTCATTATAACATATCAAGAGTACATGCTACCAATATGGCACATCATTAACGATCTTAATCTTGACCTTAACTGTAGTGTTTACCAGATTTCTCCACTATAAAATTACTTTTTTTGTTTTAATGCCATACTATACCCTATGGGAGCAAATCACAAAGTGTATCCCTCATTTAAGGGCTGAACAATTATGCTCCACCCTTGAGGGGGGCAATTTATAGAAATTATTGAAAATTCTTTTGTATGAAAGATTTGTCTTTATTTATTCATTCATTCATTTATTTATTTATAGCAGTATTAATTCATGAATAGGTATTTTATACTTTGGCTTATACTTTGAGTTTTAATCCAATACCATATCATATATTAATTGCTTAAATTGCTCTGACTTTAGCCATAGGAAGCTTTTTTTAATTGGATCCCATGTCCTATCATATTGGTTTTTGAGCTCTTTCTTACTGTCTAGCAATATAAAAAAATCCTGGCTTATCTGGTATATTTTCTGCTTCAATCCACCCATTAGACATTTTTTCTAAGTAGCCCTGATTTCTTTTATTGGAGAATGGTATTAGAAACCAAGATATGAGCACTGGTAACCACATTCTTTTATAGATTACATAACAGAAGCTCAGAAAAGTTAAGATATTTGCTCAAGATCCAAGGTGACTGGTTACAAAACTAACACTGAAACACAGATATTTGATACCTGGGTCACTCACAAATCTTGCCATTTCACCACTCTACTTTTTCACTCATATTCCAGGACATGCTGCTTTCATGGGCATATAAATAAAAAATATATCCTTTGTCCTTATAGTCTAGACATTCTGAGTGTCCTGTAGTTACATGCATTTTTATTTATGCAGGACTTTGAATGCCTGCTGTGAAAGAGAAGATGAAAACAAGAAAAATACGGTTATCTTAATAATGACAAAGGAAAGGATGAAGGGTCATTTCACCAAGAAGGTTAAGTTTTAGGATACACAGAGAATATCAGTTATGTCTTTTTATGCTCAGAAAGTCTGCTGTGTTATGTATTCATATACATGACATTACTTTTAAGACCTTTATCAGTTTGTCACATTCCTTTCAGATATGTGTCTTTAAAGGCATGCAGACCCAAAGCATATATACTTGCATTTGCATCTATAAAAAGCAAAAATAATTTTTGTAGATGGACATTTGAAATCTGTTGTAATATAATAAAGAGTAATGCCTTTTATTCCTTTTTGAGGGAGTCATAATACATTCCCCTATGGTCTTTGAAACATGCAGGATTTAATGATCTATTAGTACATAAAACATTATCAAAAACTTGACAACGTTCTTTGATGCCAGAGGGCAAGCATAGTACACATCATATATCACCTTATCATATACATTATATAGTCCAGTTTTATATTTTAAGTTAGTAGATCATTTTAATATTAGTGCTTTAGGCTTATGTCTTTTTGATCTGTATATGAAATGTTCCCAGTTGATTCCATGCATTTAATAAATAGTAATGCTTATTACTACTGCTAGTTATTATCAACTGTTCTAGCCATTATGTGTGATGCATAGATGAGTAAGTCCAAGATCCTGTGATAAAACTGTACCTTAGCATATATTTTACTGTTGATCTCCATAGCTCCCAGTATAATATAATGTACACAGTAAACATTAAGGAAGCAATCATTGTTTAACAAATTAATAGTCAATTTATATAATATTGGGCTTTTGCTATGTTCACATGTAATTGTTTCAACTGAAGTATTTATGTTGCAATTGATCAACTGTACAAATTCTGTGTTAGAGAAGCTTTTAATAATTATTTTCATATGTCTGTCAATATCTTTGCACTTTTGATAATAAACCCTGTAATTTAACAACTGAGCCCATAACTCTGTGAAGGCTTTCTTTCTTATTTATCTCATAAATGAAGAAGTCGTAATGTACTTCTGAGGTACGATTTTCTTGAATGCTTACACCTGTTGCTTATCTCAATTTCTCCGGTAGTGAAGGACTTAACCATTTAAGTTTTTCTTACTTTTTCCTAAAATGGAAACTATTTTTTAAATGCATATCTTTATTTTTTTAATTATGAATGTCTAATTAAGAGTAGGAAAAACTTTTCAAATAATTTTAAAATTCTCACAGAAATTGTACTTTCTGCTGACATGAAGGAAGAAATCCCTATAAGTAATGGCCAGCTTTACAGTTTTGGACAGCTAGTTTTCTTTTTCTTTTTAATTTTATTATATTTTTAAATTTATTTTTATGGTGACACTGGTTAATGAAATCCAGTAAGTTGCAGGTGTAGAATTTAACAGTAAGGCATATATATATTGCATTGTGTGTTCACCTGCCATAGTTAGATTTCTTTCTGTCACCACATATTTGACTCCTTTTATCCCATTTACCTCCCCCCCTCCCCTTTCTACCCCCACCTCTGGTAACCACTAGTATATTGTCCATGTTCATGAGCCTCTGTTTGTTTGTCCTGTTTGTTTGTTGCTTTTAGGTTTATATCCCACATATAAGTGATATTATGTGCTCTTCAACTTTTTCTGTCTGGTTTATTTCACTTAGCACGATTATCTCAAGGTCCATCCATGTTGTCACAAATGACCATATTTCATCTCTTCTTATGGCTGAGTAATACTCTATTGTATATATGTACCACAGTTTCTTTATCCAATCTTCTATCCTAGGACACTTCGGTTACTTCCACATCCTGGCCACCATGAATAATGCTACTATGAATATCAGTGTGCAAATTTCTTTTCGGATATGAGTTTTCAAGTCTGGGGTAAATATTCAGTAGAGGGATTGCTGGATCATATGGTAGATCAATTCTTAGTTTTTTGAGGAATCTCCATGCTGTTTTCCATAGTGACTGTACCAATTTGCAGTCCCACATCTTTAAAAGCAATTCCTGTCAATTCTAATTTAAGTAGATGAAAGAATAAATTTGATATACTTTTGAAATTTATGCTCATTGCTCAATTCCAAAATGTGAGAGTTTTTTAACCATCTTATTATTTTTAATTTTGTCTCAAATTGATATTTTTATATGTGATTGAATTAATGCAAATGTATGATGTTTACCAATTACTGGTCCTGTAGTAATCAACCAATTGCTAGTACCAAATGTTTAATGTAGGCAAAACCTCTCATTCAGTAGTAATAGTAATCACATTTTTACTTACATTTTAATGCTTCATCAATATCTGTTTATTACATAATTTATTGAAACACTATCTAAAGGAATATAGTCATAGGTATAGCTAAGATATTTTAATAATGAGTCATTTTATGGGTTTGTATTAAGTAAAGCTAATTGATGTTAAAGGCAATATCTTCAAAGATATTGTTAAAGGATTTTTAGACCCCAAATTACACATATTTCTTTTTTATTCTTATTCCTATAAATTGAACATATCTATATTCTATCCAAAGCAATTTACTCCCAATCCCAAATGGACAAAGATTGTCATTATTTTTATAACCTTTTTTAGTTTGTCCACAATGTTCATAATGAGTGGCTGGGTTTGGAAAATAGCAGTTGTTCATTAAGACATTGAAGGCACTTTTCCAGATAGTCTGCATAAACTTTCAATCATATATCTGAAATATCCGGTCACAGTTGATGTACATATTAGTTGGTGCTATTCATGTAAGGACACAGCAACTTACCATAGCACTCTTGAATTCCCTACTTTTATTCTCAGAGAAAAAGATAGTTTTTGAGAACTCATTTCTCAGTACAAACACAAATACACCTACTAAAAGCGGGCTATACTTAACTTTATTCTTGAATTTTAGCAAATTTTAACACTTCTCTTAATTCTTGCTTCATAATTTTTAAAATCCAGGTAAACTTCCTTAGTGTTAGTTTAATTTCCTGATAAAAGTTCAAGTTGATTCTTGTTTCTTATTCCTTTAAATAAAAAAGCTGCTTTGGTAGAATAAATCCAGAACAGAATAAGATCTCCTAAACTTATCAAATTGAAATGAACCTATGAGAAAAGGTAAAGGCAGTCGTTAAACTGAACTCAAATTCAATCCCCCACATTCTAAATCCTCATGAGTTCTTAACACACTAAAAGCTAAACTCTGGTCTTTGGGTTGGTGTACTATTCTCTAAACTGACATTTGGGCTAACTTCACTGATCTGTAAAGGTTTCATTTTCCTCTTTGAGAACAAGGTAAAGTTCTTCCCATTTAAATGGAAAGGAGCAGGGTATTAACACACACCACAATTGCTTGTTTTCCTTTTTGTAAATGAGTAAATGATGTGATTTGAAAACAATAACAATCCATGGTTAGTGTTGAGATTGCAGTCATATTTGGAATATCTGAATGCTCAGCTCTAGAGAATTTTGAATATCACCTGTATTTTCATGGTGCTAAGAGAAAGATATGAAGCAAAATTTTGTCTCTTTAGAGCATATAAAACAAAATTGGATTTTGCAACACAATCTTAAACGAAGGTGATTGCTTTCAGTAGATATAAACTTCTGGAAGAAGAGTGGGGTAAATATGTTATCCAGAAGGAACTTGAGGCATAGTAACAGGCCCAGTGCCTAGGATACCATACAATTTGATGTAGATCTCCTTTCTCTTCTCTCTTTTGACTCTACAAGTCCATCTTAAGCCTCTATTTTATGGCCTATTTGTTCAGGGTCAAGCTTTTAGTAGAAGTCAATAAAAGCAGGAGATGGTGAACTATAGCATATTAGCCAAATATGGCCAACTGCCTGTTTTTGTAAATAAAGTTTTGTTGGAACATAGCCATGCTTATTCATTTGCACATTACCTATGCCTGCTTTGGGGCTACAAGAGCAGAGTTTAGTAGTTCCAAAGATTGTATGGCCCAC
Organism: Pteropus alecto; assembly: GCF_000325575.1. Lineage (NCBI taxonomy): Eukaryota > Metazoa > Chordata > Mammalia > Chiroptera > Pteropodidae > Pteropus > Pteropus alecto. The sequence continues at coordinate 5,944,726 of NW_006439192.1, forward strand.
AATGTCTAAATTTTTCCTATCTGATCCTTTTTTTTGCTAACTCTGAACTGAAGGATCAACTGATAACTTTGGATTTGCAAACATTACAGTATTTGCTGGTTCAAAAAGCCAGCAGTAATCATATACATCATATATTTCTTCATTAAATAATGCAGCATTTCAAATCCTAGACCATTTTCTCATTTTCACTCTGCAAAGAGAACTACGTGCAGCATGTTAAAGAAGAAAATAAATAGCCCAGCAGGAAGGAAGCTCAGAATACTTCATCTGATTCCATTACTTTTCTCCACATCAGTGGCTTGAAAACCCTGAGAATAATGTGGACAACAGCATTTCATGTTTCTTTAGAACTCATCATTACTGGTTTTGTAAGAATGCATAGATTTCTCAAGACTTCATGGCAGGGTTGGGTTCTTTTATATGCATACACACACAGACACATACCACACACACACACACACACACACACACACACACACACACAGTACACACACATGCAGAGCTAGCCTGCATGAACACCCACCTCCTTCCCTCATTTTTTATGTCCACTCAGGTGCTGGCCACCAGCTAACATAAATGAAAGATGATGCTAACTTTCAACAGATGTCTTTCTGACCCCAAAGATAATGGAAATGACAAATAATAACTGTGTAATTACCTTAACCTCAACAAAGCATAAGCTGAAAAATAACCAGATGACAACCACAGAGAACATGTGGGACTGACTTCCCATTTAAGCATGTTTAAGTGTTCCTTGTGCTGTGCAGCTCAGGAACTGTGCCAAGAGAATGGAGAAGGCAGCTAAACATGCTCTCAGCCATAAATCTTCTTGGCCCCATGATAAACAAACAAGATTTCAGCATCTGCATGCACAGCTGACAAGAAATAGAAAAAAATGAAGATTAAATGGGAACTAGGGCAGTCAAAGCTTGGAATTTTACAGTGCTTTGGATCAGATAAAAGTCCTCTAAAAATACTTTTAAATTCTCACATTCCCTTTTCTGTTTGCTGGGTCTGGTCCTTGAGAAGAAACAATAAGAGACAAAAATGGCAACTAGAACTTTGTATTGATGAAAAGAAAATTTGCCTTTTGCCAATATTCTTGTTTTGGGAAGTGAGTTAGACAATTATGAAGTGCAGTGCAACATTTCTACCCTTGACCAATAGCATGGCTGTCTGGGTTTCATGCTTGGAGGAGACCTCTGAGCATGGTGAGACTTTTCTTCATTTTCAAGAACCTGGAGCTTGTTTAAGCTAAGTTTTTGAATAAACACTCAGAAGTGAATTTGTTTAATTGGACTAAAACTCCTGACTACAATTCCTATATGGAGATCAACCAATCCATGGGTAGAATCCATTCTTCCTTTTGATAGTTAATTTTATGTATCAACTTGGCTGGGCCATGGTATTTGGTTTACCATTATTCTGGGTATTTCTGTTAGGGTTTTTTTGGATGAGATAAACATTTAAATTGGTAGACTGGGTAAAGCAGATTGCCTCCCTAATTAGATGGGCACATCCAATCAGTTAAACTCCTGAATAGAACAAAAGGTCTGATCTTCCCCTAAATAAGAGAGAATTATTTCTGTCTAATGGCCTTCAAACTAGGATATAAGCATTTTTTCCTGCTCTTTGACTCAGACTGATACCTCTGCTCTTCCTGAGTTTTAAATTTGCTGGCCTTTGGACTAACACTACACTGTTGGCTCTCCTGAGTCTCCAGCTTGCTAACTCACCCTACAGATCTTAAGATTTGCCAGACTCCATAATTGCATAAGCTAATACCTCATAATAAACCTCTTTTTTGTATATTTGTATACACACATACATACAGATCCTATTGATTCTATTTCTCTGGATAACTCCAATACATCACTGAATCTGAGGCTGAGTATCTTAGGACATGAATGAGACGGCAACAATCTTATTATTGAAATTCTCCCTATAACTTCCTCCCATTGATATCTTCTTTTTAGCTCTAACAGTATTAACTATACAAAGAGACTTGTCATGGTAATCTTCTGCAGGATAAACATCTCCATTAGACATAGCTTAAGTTCTACCTTCATCGTCATTCTTCTCTAAGAGTCCTACAATCTGTTTATATCCCACTTAAAGTTTGGTATAGAGCCTTTTTTAGGTATAGAGTAGCATTATCACCACCTGAATTCTAGTGCTATATATTGACTAATGAAGCATGTTTGGGGCATAAGCTTATATATATAATTTTATTATTTTTGACCCACATTAGTCTAACTACTTCTGCTACATTAAATATTTTTACTAAAATACATGCTTTTCTTTGTAAATTTGCAGTAAAAAAATAAGTACAGAAAACTATAGTAAGCTAGAGTTTTAATCATTACCTATAAATTGTTTTCTCTTAGATCAACATTTCTAGGCCAAATCTCTCATCTCAGCTCCAGCACCAATTCAGTCTTCTACTGGGATGTCCACAGATAACCTACTAGATGTAAGCTCATTGAAAACAAGAATTTCTGTTTCTTTATTTACTGCTGTATGTCCTGTGCCTAGAGTAGTCTCCAGCATCTAGTAGGTAGGTTCTCTGCAAATATTCTTAAACAAATATATAAATGAATCTTAAAGTGAACAAATTCTAATATAGTCTTATCACCTTATCCCACTTCCTATATACCCTCTCAGGAGAGTGGTAACACCATTTATATGTGTATCAAAGCCAAATATTTAAGAGTCATTCTGTATTCCACTCTCAATTTCAACTCACATATCTAATTAGATCTCAAGGAACGCTGATTTCTCCCTGTCTCTCAGACTGATCCCCTTTTCTCTTTTTCACCATAACTGCCTTAGTTTAGGTTTTCATCTTCTCCCTATTGATGACTACAAATTAATGAGTTCATTCTTGCCTCTACTCTTTTAATCTATCCATTTTTCACACTTCTGTCAAATTGTTTTTTCTACAACACAAATCTGATCAAATTATTGTACTGCTTAAAATCCTAGCAACTTCCCATGACAGTCACTGTAAAATCCAAACAAGCAAGGCATTCATCATTCCAAGCTTCTTCATTATGTGATCCATTCCTACCTTTCCAGCTTTATTTTATTCACTTCTCACCAAGTGTCCCATTGATTATGCCACACTCTCAGCTCTGACCTGTGTATGTATTATTGCCTTTGTTTCTTCTCTCTATATAGAGTTAACTACAACTTACTAAACCCTTCAGGAGGTGGCTGCTGAATATCCCCAGGCTGTGTAAGATACTTCATCAACACTCACGAAACACCTATGCCTGCCTCTGTTGTAGATAATCATAATAAAGTGATAAGGGCTCTCTCCCACACTTGATTCTAAAATTGTGTGAATTTGTATTCTCAGTGTTCATCCCAGTGTTCAGGACATATTAAGTACTCAGTTAAATAAATTATACTCTATTAAACATATTTCAAAGGGCAGTAGAGGAAAAGTACCATGTGCCTGGGAGACGTGGGAGACATTCAAGAACAAGTAATCCATGTGAGCAAAGGCACGGGAGCAAGAGAACTGTGCTTGTGTCTGGGAGAGCCAGGCACATGGAGTTCAGGGAAGGAAGTGGGGACCAGAGGGCTAGGAAAAAATGTTCTTTACAAATAAAATTTCTAAGGTCAGTGAGTTGCCATCTGACTGTCCTGCTGACCTAATGTTCCATTCTGGTATTCCAGCAAGCAATAAATTATGTGCATCATGCAGTCCTCCCTCTGAGTGTCCCATAATCTCACATTTTGCACTGTCTCCCCTTCAGCAATAACAGACAAAGCAGCTGAGTTCAGCACATATTATCTTGTTAGCAGGGTTTTCCCTTTAGTGCTGCCTCTTTGCAACTCATTCTCTCTAATGCTGATTGCTAAAATGGCTTGATATCCAGATGTAGATTCAACATCTGAGTCAGGAGCTCTAAAATCTGTGCTAGCATTGTAAAAACGTGCTGGCAGATATGGTAATGATTTATCTCTAGTACATATATTGGGACAATCCAAAGCCCTGAATAAAAATAACTTACATTTATAAAGTACTTGCCTTGTACTAAATATTGTTCTAAGTATTTTGCATGCACTACCTCACAAAATTTCTATAACATGTGTATCATTGTTATCCCCATATTAGAGATGAGGTCATTGAGTTATAGAGAAGTTAAGAAAACTCTGTAAAGTCATAGATGACAAAGTTTTGAGCTAGAATTTTTTTAAAATATAGCTCCAAATTCCATGAATTTCATTATTATCTTATGATGCCTCTTTAAAACTGGCAAGAAATATGGGACCAAGAAAGAGAGCATGGCTTCTGATATTGACTTTGCTGTAACCTGTGTGATTTGGGGTAAGTCAGAATCCCATGAAACAATTTATTTCTCTGTATGACAAAATTTGTGCCAAAGAGCAGACTTCTAACATTTTTACTTTCACAGCCCCTAACAGAATTTTAAAAATAAATTGTATCCTCTGTATATTTTAGAAGAATATTTGGATATTTATTAATACATTTAAATATTTGCAAAAATGTATTTTTAGCATTTTATAAATATATATTTTTAAAGAAAACTTTTCTTTTACCCTTTTAATATAAGTACTTTAGCTCTCTTCCGGTACTGTATGCATTTTATATAATTTTCCGTTCTTTATCTTTCAATCTCTCTGTGCCTTTGAATGTAAACTCTGTCTATTATACGGAGCACACAATTAAATCTTTCTTTTTCTTATCTAGATGTTATGATTTGTGCCTTTTGATTGGAGTCTTTAGTGCATTCATACTTAATGTAATTCTTGACATAATTAAATTTATGTCTGTCATTTTGCTATTCGTTTTCTATATGTCTCATATATTTTTGTCATTGTTCCAGTATTTCTCTTTTATTGTCTTTTTTCTTTGTATTAAAACAATATTTTTTTGGTAAACAATTTCAATCACTCTGTTGAGATTTTAGCTCTAATTTTTTTGAGTTAACTTTCAAAGTGGTTTACAGTCTGGATTACAACATGCATCCTTTTTAAAAAATAAAATTTGTATATATTTAAGGTATACATTATGATGTTTTGATATATATATACATAGTGCAATGATTACTACAGTAGAACTAATTAGTATATTCATCTCCCCCCATAGTTGCCATTTTTATATGTGGTGAAAGCACCTGAGATCTATTCTCTTAGGTAATTTCCAGTGTTTGATACAGTATTATACTATTGAATGTTACTGTACGTGAGATCTCTGGACTTATTCATCCTACATGATTGCAACTTTGTATCCTTTGACCATTTTTCTATTTTCTTCGCCTCCCCACCTTAACTTATCACAATTTACCTTGGATTGATACTGACCTAATTCTAGTAAACTATGGCTTTATTTCCTCCTCCTTTGTACTATTATTATTATATATATTATATCTGTATATGCTATAAACACATTCACAGTATTATAATCATTGCTTTAAACAATCTTATGAGTATTTTGTAAAATTTGAATATATATAATATATTTTATATATATATACACATATATATATGTATGTGTATATATATATATGTGTATATATATAGAGAGAGAGAGAGAGTGGCTGTATTTATATTTAACCACATACTTACAATTTCTTTCTCTTCATTTTTTCTTGTGTATTTGACTTCATACCCGGTGTCATTACCTGTCAGCCTAAAGAAACTTTTAGTGGAACAAATGTGCTGGCAAAAAAATTCTGTTTTTATTTATCTAGGAATGCCTTATTTTTGCCTCATTTTCGAAAGATAGTTTTGCTGGATTAAGAATCTTTGATTGACAGTTCATAAATGTCAACAACCTACTAAGTTGAGGCAATTATAACTTGGAGCAGCATTCCCCAAAGAAGTATATCCTTTAGAAATTTATCTGCTGTAGAATATCCAGTGTCTATTATAGTTGGAAAACACTGGTTTCTTTATAATAGGGATTCTCAGAGTCTTTCAAATGCCAATGAAATGCTTAAAAATGCTTAAAATGCTTCCAGAGTTCTTTTGACTATAGGGAAATTTTTCTGCTGAGCATCTCACTCTACTAGTGTTCTACATATAGTATGATGAAAAGTGTTAATCTAGTCTAGATAAGTAAGCTAAGACACAGAAAGGAACTGAGTGTGGCCCAATGGACAGAGCTATATAGTATAGTGAAAAAGAAAGAGAGTAGGTTGATTATATTTCCATCCTATTCACTCCTAGCAGCATCACAGGACAGATTATGTTATTGGAGAAGCAAGGGTTATGACATTATTGACAGTCATGAAAATATATTTATTTATTTATTTATTTATTATTGGGTTGTTTTGTTGTTGTAGAGAAACTATTGCCCTATACTTGACAATACAGCTTCACAACTGATCTGGAATTTAGTTTATCTTCACCTTAATGCAAGTACACGCTTAACTGTTATAATCCTCACCAAATAGAAAAACCTATATGTATTTTGCAGTTGCAACATCCTTATTCTATAATTATATTTTGATTACTGAGGCATTATCAGGACATCCTGCAAAGCTCAACTAATGCAAACCTAATTCTCCTTTAATACCAATCTCAGAAGAATTTAACTTGAAAACAGTAAGATTTATTTTTTGTCTACAGATTATCTTAAATACTTAGTTGTTAGATTTTTTGTGCACTGTATACAAGGGAGAAGACAGATAATTAGAAAGTTCTATTGTTTCTACTCTTTTGAAGGGGGCAGGGAAAGGCGCAATGCTCAGAGCAGTCAGCTACATTGAAAGAAATCTGGAAGATGATTGCAGAACAAATAGGTGTACTATTAGCATCTAACTCCTCAGGTAAGACATCTTAGAATAGGTCTATGTCTTTTATAGAATTATAATCACACTATGATTAACACTTACTGAGCTCTTACTATATATAATTCCATTCATACAACAATCCAATGAGGTAGCTACTATTAATTGTCTTTTATAAAGATCAGAAAACCAAGCTACAGAGCTTAAGTAAAATTTTAAGATTCAATTCTGTGTCTTGTCTGTGACTTTGCATCTATGGTTTTAACCACTTTTCTACATTGTGGGTAGTCATGTAGCAGTTATTCTCAAAGTATCATCCATTAAACAAATCAGCATGACCTAAGAACTTAATAGAAATGCAGATACTTGGGTCCCACCTAGACCAACTGCAACAGAAACTCTGGGAATGGGGCTCAGCAATCTGTTTTAACCAGCTCTCCAGGTGATTCTGAGGCTCTCTAAAAGTTGAGAACCACTTTTAGTACGATATTTGGTAAATATGATTTTGGTTGAGGGATATTTTAAGAGACAATATAAGGGATTTTTTTTACTACTCATTAGAAATTAATTTCTCAAATTTTCAGTGTCAAACTGTAGAGCACATTATAGCATATACTTTAAGTCTTATTTATAAAAATGTAGTGCAAAATTTTGTTTGTTTCTCTTTGTCTTGTTTCTCGTATCAGTAGGTTTTCCCAGTGCCATTGCATTGTATGGGCATCTGATTCTGCTGCCTTTGGAGAAGCCAATTCTACTTGTTTCTTGAGTTTTCAAGTCTCTTGAGCTTTAATCTCCTCATGTATCTACCTTGCTAATCTATCAGGATTCATCAGTAGCCAGAACAGTCTCTGGCACATAGCAGAAAATTAATAATTATTAATTAAATAATTTGTTGAACTGCTATAAGCTCTGATGCATATTTTAAATGATTACTCTAGGTACTCTTTCGAAAGTGCATTCTTAATTCTCATTGACTATTTGATTCATTTGGATATAACAAGAGTCTACCAAAGCCACGCATCATCGTATATCAATAAAGTATACATGACAAATATGATCATTAGTCTTCAAAAATGGATTCCCCAGTGAATCATGTTCCCAAGAATCATGTCTTGTGTAGTGACATTGTGTTAATTTCAAGACTATGTTTGTTTGTTTTTTTAAATTCAGTTTCTGCCCTGGTTCTTGGAATATGTGTTCAAGGGAAAACCAATCACCATGCAAGAAATGTATGCTATGACATCCATGCTATAAGGAAACTCAAACTATTTAGCCAAATAGAGAGGCTCTGTTGATAGAGATATATGTACAGTAATCCTCAACTCTTCTGGGCTTCTCAGGTGAGGCACAAGTCTTGTGAGTTAGAAAGCTATTATGAACATACAGCTCAGCTGGACCTTTTAGTTGGTCCCCACCTGCCATCTGACTGCAACTATGTGAATGATCTCAGACGAGAATAACCCATGTGAGCTCACTCAGGAAACAGTGAGCAACAATAATAAGCTGTTGTTTTAGGTCATTGTATTTTGGTAGTAGTTTGTTACATGGTAGTAGATAACTGTAACAAACAGTCAGGTTTTAAAAGTATTTCAAATGTTGAACATATTTCATGGTGCCTAAATATATTACAATGAGCTAAGGGAGAAGGGTCAGGTCTATGCATAATTCATTTTATTTTTGCTAGCTTTAGGAACACATTAGTGTTTCTTAAATGTGGACTGTAACTGCTCATATTGTAAGTATAAAAACTACATTTACATGGCAGGCAGTCTTGCATATTGCATATTTCAGTTGAGTTAGAAATTTCATTACCAGCACAGAGAATATTTTTATGAGTGCCTATGAAAGAAGAAAAGGATAGAATTTGTATCCTTTTTAAAATTTTATAACTTGAGTTATACCATATATTAAGTAGATCAATTCCTAATACAGCCTAAGAAAAGCGGCTAAATGTTGACTGGTACTGCTTCCACAAAGTTGTGAAAACTCATAAGAAGTAGCACTCAGTTCTCATATGACCACCTGTTCAGGCAACCAGGTAGACAGACACACATTACACTTTCCACACTGGAGCTTTTCCTGTGACATGTGGTAAGCCCATCTAGTTAGCAAAATAGAGCTTAATATTTGTCAAATTCCTGACCCTGAAAAAACTATCTTTCATATTAAAACCTTTTCCCTACTACCCTCCTTCTCCAATATATAGTGGACTAATGGCAGACCTCTTAACATTTATCAAATAGTATATATGCTAGCTTTATCCTATATACAACCAAATAATAATTTTTATAAGCAAAGATCTTTTATTTTCAAGTTTTATTGAGATATAATTGACATATAACATTGTGTAAGTTAGAAGTGTATAATATACTGATTTAATACACTCATCCACTGCTAAATGATTACCACCATAGCATTAGCTAATACCTCTATCATGTCACATAATTACCATTTCTTTTTTATAGTGAAAATATTTAAGATCTCTTAGCAATCTTTACTGTACATTACATTTCCAGAATGTATTCATTTTATAACTGGAAGTTTATACCATTTGGTCGACATCTCACCATTTCCCCTAACTCTCAGCCCCTGGTAACCACCATTCTACTCTTGGTTTCTGTGACTTAGGCTTTTTTAGACTCCACATATAAGTGAGAACATACAGTATATTCCTTTTCTGTCACACATATTTCACTTAGCGTAATACCCTCAAGGTTCATCCATGTTGTTGCAAATGGCAAAATTTCTTTCTTTCTTATGGCTGAATATGTATGTGTGTGTGTGTGTGTGTGTGTGTGTGTGTGTGTGTGTGTGTGTATAGATCACACCTTTTTTTCTTTTTTACCCATTCATCCATTGACAATCATTTAGGTTGTTTCTATATCTTGGCTATTGTGAATAATACTGAAATGAACATGGAAGTACAGATATCTCTTCAAGGTCCTGGTTTTGATTGCCTTAAAGATATACCATAAGTGGATTGCTACATCACATGGTAGTACTATTTCTAATTTTTGAGGAACCTCCATAATATTTTCCATAGTGTCTGTACCAGTTTACATTCCCACCAATAGTGCACTAATTGCATATGTTCCCTTTGCTACACATCTTTGCTAACACTTGTTATCCCTTGCCTTTTTGATAATAATTGTTATAAATAACTGGTGAGAGGTGATACCTCAACGTGGTTGTGATTAGCATTTTCTGATAATTAGTGATGTCCAGCACTCTTCATGTATCTGTCAACCATTTGTATATCTTCTTTGGAAAAATATTTGTTTAGTACCTCTTCCCCAGTAAGAATCCTCTTCATGGTTTACAGTCAGCCACCTTCTGATTGTCCTCATATGGTGGAGAGAGAGATCATCCTCTAATATCTCTTCCATTCAGGGCACTAATCGCATTTATGAGGGTTCCACTCTCATGACCCAATTATCTCCCAAAGACACCACTTCCAAATACCTTTACGTTTAGGTTAGGGCTTCAGTATAAAAATGAGAAAAACACAAGCATTCAGTATATAGTAGTGGGTTTAGAGGGATGCATACAAAGGAAATCTGTGAGGTAGTATAGTAGAGTACAGGAATATATTTCACTGTGAGATCTGGGGACCCAATTAAAAAATCCTCAAAAATATGGAATTCTGTATTCATTCTACTCAAATTATTCCCCTTTTCATTCCACCTGACTCTTCAGCACTGATTTTTTTAAATTTAATTTTTTAATTTTTTTAATACATACTGCTCAAAATTCTCACAGTATGTATTGACGAGTCTACCTAAAACTATAAAAGTTATGTTATAATGGTAATAATGCTACTGAAAAAAATTAAGTCAGCACTTTCTCATTTCCATATAAGTCTCAGGAAAGTAGCACATCTGTGCAGCTGCTTTAAACATCTTTCTGTGCTTTTCAAATCATGAAGCCTTAATTCTTTCTCAGAAAATCACTGGTGAGGCTGTTGGAGATATGAAGTAGCAAGGAAATATTAACTTTTAGCATCCTTACATTTCAAATTTGTTAGCCATGGAAGTTACTTCCATTTTTTTTAATGAATATATGCAGCTCAGACATCTAGATCCAATATACACTTGATGATGAGCAGATGATACAGCAACCTGTATCCTTCCCACATTTCAATCACCCCTCTTGTTTATCTTAGCCTGCCAAAAAGCCTACTCATCCCATCTCAGATACCACTGATTCATGAGCATCTTTCTTCCTCCTCAAATCATATATGCTCTCTCTCCCTCCTGTACTTCCATCACCAGAGGCATATTTTGCATCTTGCCTTAGATTCTACTTATAAATTTGCATCCTAGCTCTCTTTGTAAATTGTCTACTCTCTAAAGGCAAGAATTACAGCTTGTTAACCTTTATACCCTTGGATTTTAATGATAGGCACTACATTATGCCCTTTAGTGCATTATCTCAATCCTTAAGACACCACAACAGTAGCTGTTGATGTCCTACCCATATGTTTTAATGCTCCTATGACTTTCAGCTGCCAGGACCAACATCTTTTCTGCTAAGAATTTATCCTGGAATCCATTCTGTTCAGAAAGTGCTGAAAAATTAGTGTTTATTTCCAACACCCTGTCCCCAACAGCCTTCAATAATGACTGATGAGAGCTGGTGTACAAATATCCCAGCTACTTCCCCCCTACACACCCCCAATGAAATAATTCTGGGAAAAATATTCTGCACATGTTCCCAGATTTTACTAGCTCATCCATTCTCAGACTTGAGTGAGATCAGAATCAACTGTGGTATTTGTTAGACCATATTGAAGGGCCATATGAAGAGCTTCTTTCAGTGGATCTAGAGTGAGACCTGAGAATTTGCATTTATAACCAGTACCCAGATGAAGCTGATGCTGGTCAACCATGAACCATACTTTGAGGATCAGTCCTTGTTCCAGGTATCATAATGATAACTTGCTTCTGGGCCTAACCTTTATTGATTGCCTTCCCTTCCTCCCTTATTCTCTTATCACTGTTTCTGGGATCATCTTGTAATTAAACAATTTGTACCCAATCCTAATTTTGGGGTCTGTTTCCAGGGAAACACAAAGTAAGACAGCCACTGTCTAAATAGTTATTTTTGCCGTGAGAACCTCCTTGCTTAGAGTAATTAGGTTATTTGTCCCAAGTAACACATGAAGAAAAGTCCAGCTGTTAATCATCACATGACACTGTCCTCTTGGCATAATGCTTTCCCCATATAAAGAGCTCTATAAATGTTAGTAAAATTAAATCCAGTGGTGTTTATCAACTATCTCACAACTATTAGAATCAGAACCAGTTTACTGTTTAGAAGTCTCAATGGTATCACTATGAGTATTTCATGTTTTAGATCAGAGCCATGGATCTAGAAAAGGTGACCAGATTTGTTTAAGCAGGTCTCTCAGCATCTATAGAGCCATGCTGGCTTGGCTCTGCATTGACACTATGATGTTTTGGTGAAATCGGGCTCTGCCATTGCAGTCTGAAAATGCAAACACTAGCCAGGAGAAGTTTACAGATGCTTGACAGCCAGTCTGAACATTATAATACTCCCCTCTGGAGATAATTAGACCCATTGTCTGCTGTCACTGCTGCACTTTGATTCACCATTTTATATTAGCCAAGAGCCCTGATCCATTTTTCTGCAATATGTACCATCTTTGCCTCAGCTCAGTACTCTTAAAATTTTTTGTTACGTTTTATTCTCTTTCTTTTTTCGTAGATGATGGGAGCTGCTTTTCCCACACAGAACAAAGCATATGTTGCAGTTTTTGAGTGGTCCTATGATTCAGTCATACCACTCTTTAAATGGTCTTGTCAAAAATTTAGATGTGGTTGAATACTCAAAGCTCAAAATCAGACAGGACTCTGGCTTCATAGATCAATCACTGTTCATTGGGAACCCAGAGAGAATTGTACATAACAGGAAAATAATACATAATTGTGTGAACAATTCACTTCATTAGTTTCCTTGGGATTAAGCGTGTACCATCTATAGTAGCTTTGACAGCAAAGGAAGAAAAACAGGAAAAACTATGAGTAATTCTCATAATTTATTCTATAACAGAATGGAATTTGAATTGAACTGTATGATAAGCCTAAAAAAATACTTAAATTGAATGTAGGTTCAAGTTGATTTATTTTTAATTAACTTCATTGATGGTAAAACAAGCCAGATTTCCAGCTTGGGAGTTAGGACAATATCCAAAACAATGGAAAAAGTGAAAAAAGAAAGGATTTTTGCCTATTCTATGTACAATGTAAATAGCACTTCCACCATGAAAAAAAGTACTTTAAGTCAATGGTTTGGAGTTCTCATAGACAGCAATGTCTAACAGTCTCATTTGCATATAGGATGCCTCTGTATCAGGCCTAATTTCTTAAGACCAGATATTTTGAAGCAACTAAGCATTTTGTTCACTAAGTGGCTGATGTCCATAAAATACTACTATATTCACTAAATAATAATAATAATAATAATAATAATAGCAAACACATATAGTTCTTACTTATTTCCAGGGCCATTTTCATGAGTATTCGATCAGCACATTCTCACACTCAAAAAGGAAACCTCCACTGAGGTTTGACAGTCTGCAGTCACCATCTTAAAAGTCTTCATAATCTTAATTTTGAATCTGTGTTTTGTAAAAGAAATCCAATGGGACAATGGAGCATGTGCTGAAGGTTTGGAGTCCCAGCCCATGTGCAATGCTCTCTCCTATTGCCCCACTTCATCTCTAGGATATTTCCTCAGCCACCTGTTCTTCCACCCCTTGGCACTTGGGTACACTGCTGGCTTCCCTCTCCTGCTTCTGCCCAGGGACCTTCTGTACCTAGCAGAGGCCTAGATGTATTGAGGCTTATTCCTAAAACTGTGAATATGGTAAGATATCATGCCTGTGATTATGTTATGCTACATGACAGGAAGGATTTTAAGAGATTAAGGTTACTAATCAGTTCACTTTGAGTTCATCTGAAGGGAGATTATTCAAGTGAGTCTGATCTAATCGCATGGGTCTTTTTAGAGCAGTGAGTTTCCTCTGGCTGAGAGCTTAAGAAGTCAAAGATATTCAAAGTGCGAAGATAGTGGGGCCCATGCAAGAAGGAATGTGGGGGCCTCTGGGAGTAAAGAGCAGCCCTGCCTAACAGCCAGCAAGGAAACTAGGACCACAGACCTACAACCACAAGCAACTGGATTCTGAAAACAACCTGTTTGATCTTAGGAAAGAATTCTTCTCCAGGGTCTCCAAATAAAAGCTCAGCCTACCTTTGATTTTGATTTTCTAAGAGCCCAGCCAAGTCAGCCTGAGTTCTGACCTATAGAACTGTGAACTAGTAAGTTAATATTGTTTTAAGATGCTTAAATATGTGGAAATTTGTTTCACAGCAATGAAAAACTAATATACCTCCATTCTTCCTAAGTGACTTTGGTATTTTTTTTTTAAAAGCCAGTTATTATGTGAAATTAATGGTCAGTTAAAGGAGACTCTTAAAGGACAGCTTTTATGTATTTACATACATCTACAAACAATATTTTTCTATAAAATAATTTATGATAATACTGAATAATTTTATGAGTGATAACATTTATAGTCATAATAAATAAAGGTAATCAAATATGCATTAAAACATAAGAACTCTAATATTCTAAAACAAATTTCTGGCCTCACTCACGTCTGGCCCATATTTGTGCAGGATATTTTAAAACTTTAGAGAAATATTATAATTTTCTACCTCTCTGAGAGTCATACTTATTCTAAAAGTGTGTCAGAGAAAGAGAGAGAGTAAGACAAGTGAAGAGAAATATAGCGTATTCCTTTACTTCTGTTTTTATGTTAATCTGGTCATTGCATTTTTTTGATAATCATTTCACTGTGAAGTAAGAGGGGGCTCCTTAACTTTCTGTTTCTATGAGGAACATATTGGTGAATAAATGGGGCAAGAAAAAGGAAGGGGGACTTTTGCTGAACTGAAGGGAACCCATTTGATGCACAGCCACAATTCAGGCTTCCTGGTCACCATCTTGTTGTTATGTTTATCATAACTCAGTTTCCTTGCTCCCTTTGCACATTAACCTTTCTTCCTTGGTTTTCTTCCATGTGGAGACCTCCAAAGGCTGACCTTTGAAATGTTCAAGGAAAATCTTTCATCTATTCTTCAAAACCCTGTTAGCTCCTCACCATCTAGACAGCAGATATTCCTCTTTTTGCAGTAGAATGTAACCATCACTTTTTCAAACTTCTCTCCTGATGCATCTGAGTCATCCAGAAAAAATAATTATATCGATGACCTACTCTGAATAAATGAAATTTAGGACAAGACTCATATTATTATTTTACATTTAATCTCCAATGGAGGATCATTGATTTCACTTTTTTTTTTTGGTATTTCTCAGCCAGGAGACTCTTAAACACAGCTTGCTACCAACCATTATTTATGCTCCTTTTCTGAGCAGCACCTAATAACTACTAATTAAGTCTTTTGTAGCCTGACTCTGAACTAATTAGGGTTAATTGAGCCTGCTTGTGCATTAGCTATTCTAGCTCTTGTTCTGATAATCAGGATTTTGGAGCACATTGAATATTTAGTCAGTCTTTTAGCTCAGACTTCTCTCCACTAAGCATTCTACTGCAGGCCTTTGTCATCTGTTAATGAGTAACGGTGGGCCACTCACTGTTTGATTTGCACCTTCTTTATCATGTGTGTGTGTGTGTGTGAGAGAGAGAGAGAGAGAGAGAGAGTGAGAGAGAGAGAGAGAGAGAGAGAGAGAGAGAGAGAGCGCGAGAGCGCGCACATTTGTTGAGTCAAAGAATATGATAGATGAATGACTCACAGAATGGAGAAGCAAAAGGGTTAATGTTGTGTTATTTCAGCTTTGATTTTTATTCACTAAGGATTATCTTTTCATGGAGAATGGGGATGTAGTTTTTTGAGGTTCTGTGTTTGTGGTCTATGAAAAGCCTTTTTTAAGTCTTCCTTCTTACTTCTATTCATTGGTTAGATAACTATATCTTTGAACTGATTCTGGATTGTGTTTTGCCTGTTACTGAGGGGCCAGAATACATATTTTATTTTTATCATCAATATTATTTAAAACATGATCAATTGATTCATATTAACAGCATCTATGAGAGCTCCATTTTACATCATTTCAGACCACTGACAATCCAATTTGTTTTTGAAACTTAAATAAAAGATCTAATCATTTAGCTTGGAATTCTGTTTAATTATTCAGCCATCTTTATCATAATAACAAGTCTACAGGAAAAAAAAAATTAAAACATGTTTACTCTTTAGTTTCCAATGGTCATACTTCCCAAAGCAATTAAGTTGAACAACAAGAACTGAAAGATGATTTTTAAATTAAGTAACAACTTTTTCAATCTCACCAAGATGATTCAAAAATATATATTTGATGAGCCAAAATTCAAAGCAAATAATATGACCATAACAAAGATTAAGACGTTATTCTTTAATGAACCTCTGATGGGGAAGTAGAAAAAGTCATCCTTGAAGCAAGGAGCTCATTCTATTTTTCTTTCATATCTAATGTATACTTAACAAGTATTTGCTGAATAATGAGTGACTGAATGAGATAGTGAATAAATATATATAAATAACATAGTAAATAACAGTTACCTTCTCTATCTTTATATGTGTAATCTAGATATTCATGTAATACAATTTTTAATAGGTCAGCAGTTGAAAAGACCTTAGAGATTATTAATTTTAACTTCTCCCTTTACAGATGATGAAATTAAGTATTATAATGCTCAAATAATGGACACAATTTCACTCACAATCAAATAATGGCAAATCTGAAATCTAAACGCAGGAGTCAGTTTGGCCTACTGCAGGTAGGTTTCATTGTGAATGGAAATTTTGAGCACTAATATTGTCTGTGTCTGGTCATCAACTGGAGGCTCTTTACCTTCAGAATCATAACCAAGCCAGTGACAAATGCCTGAATTACAAAACTCTGTCTCTGCACTAATGTCCATAGAACATCCTGTAGCAACAGACTGTAAAAGGCAAGCTATGGATGAATATTTATTTTACTTTATAAAATTTACATAAATGTGGTCCAAAGAAAAGTTTTCATTGGAAAACTTTTAATTTAGAATAGAAATCTTCCTTTAAAAACATGTCCAAATAACATAACTAATTATCTATATACAGATGCACCCATTCATGTTAAGGCTCAAAATTTATATATAAAATATAAAACTTTATAAGTAAAGACTATGGATAATTTTGTCCTTTTTTAATGGAATCCAAAATTAATCAATATAATTAATACTTAATATATTCCCATTGAGTTCTCAAAAACCTTGTTTCAAAGATTTTAAACCAATGACTCTTTTACATGCATTTAAAAGGTACTGCGAACAATTGGCAGTACATTGAAATAATATCTAATTACTGCAGTAGGTAGGGAAAATAATAGAATCTATAATTGTGGCCTAAAAAATGCAGTTTAAAGCATACATGCTGCTATTAAGATTTATGATCACACTAATCAAGTTGATGTCAGGGTTTATTTCATAATGGGTATTTTATGATTTAGGAAAACAACTGTGATGGCTTAGAACAAGTTACATGGATTTTATCCAAAGTGTTGTTTCAGAGAATGATGTGAACATATATCGCAGTGTTTCCCAGGGAATTCTTCCATTTCTTTTCCTCATAGCTCCCTGCATTCTAGTGTGATTAATATTATAAGCAATTCTTGATTTTTCTGGTATTCTTACTATTACAGGCAGTCCTTGGGAGAAAGGGGAATGCAGCATACTGATAATTAGAATTAATCGAATTATTTAAGGTAGTAGTTCTTGTTCTACCTACGTTGAACAGTTGTCTTGATTGTACCTGAAATTTAATTTATATAGACTGACTTTAATTTATGCAGGTGATAGTAAAGAGAGGTCAATGCTATTGAAAAAAGCTTTATTACTCATAGTTCACAAGAGAAGGAGATATGCCACATCATGCAGGTCTACATGGGGATGCCCCAAGGTTGGGCAGGAGAAACGAAAGAAAAAGTGTGGCCCAGAACTTTATTGTGGTTTCCTTAAGAAGGAATGAATGAGGTAGAGTTAGTAAATTTGAGCAAATTTAAAATTATACAGATTAAACAATTTCAGCAGGCTCTGGACTATAAGAGTGATCTCTAGTTATTCAGTACATGATTCCGGGGTGATTTAGGGCAAGGAAATGTTTACTGGGTGTGTGAGACTTAGATAAAGAAGGTGATTGGGGTATGGGCTATGGATTGGTTGGTTTGCATGTGAAAGGTATGCTCACAGGAGAGTTATTTTGTTTCTTGGAATTAGTTAACTCTGGGAGGGGTTATCTCCCATCCAGCAAGGTATGAAGATGTCAAAGCATCATAAAATATAGAAAATTTTAAGAAGGATTCATACAACGATCCCTTAATCTTTCTCTCTACTTTCCTTGGTTTATACAACTTCAAAAGAAAAGATTGATCAAGGAAAGAATCAAGCAGAAATGAAGGAAAATTGGGAGTTTTATTTGATGTAATACGTAAAAAGATTATTTTCACATTTGACTATGTTGTGAGTGTGTTTCCCATCATTTACTTAAATATTAGCAAATTGGTTTATTTATAATAAATATTACACAGAGGTGTGTTACCATTTTCTAATATTTAAACCTGTCGTGGGGTTATCTGCAAATCATTACTTAATATATCTTCCGTACAATCTTTTTCTTTTCCTACACACACACACACACACACACACACACACACACACACACACACACCCCAAGAAGAAAGAGTAATTTGGTAATCCTAAATGCAAATAAACGTTAGATTTAATAACAGAGAACAGGCGTAAATTAACTCTAGATTATTTTACTGAGTCCTTGGACTCTGCATTGAGGGACTGAATTCAGATCTTCATATTTCATTACCTAAAAATTTATTTTGGTTTTCTTTTCTAGCTTTTCCCTTTTCTTCCTCCCTTTTTACCTACCTGTTCCCTCTTTTTCTCTTCTGTTTTCTGTTATCTTCCTTTAACAAAACATTTATTGAGCTCAAATTATACAGTAAACTGGATAAATGCTGTTGATACAAAGATGAAAAGGCATCGATATCCTCAAAGAGTACAAATAAAGTAGAAAAACACTGCTGAAATATGAATGTTCACTGGACATTCTAGGAACTATTCTTAAGAAGAGTTATGTGAGAAAGAAGCATGGAACAGGGAGATATACGTATGTTGAAGGAGACGGGCAATTATTCACAGAGGAAGAAATGCAAACTGAGAAGGTAGTATTTGGAAGGTAAACAAAGGATAAAGACATTCCCGGAACTGTGAGAATGTATGCTCAGCTATGAAGGGAAATCTGATGTCTTTAGAGAACTGCAAATAGTTGAAAGTGAGTAAAGCTCAAGGATTAAAGAAAATATAAGTGAAAAATAAGGCAAGTCCCAGATCATGAAGAGCCATTTATGTCATGCTATAGAGTTTAGATTTTATCTCCTCCATTCACGAATATTAATTGAGAACCTTCCCTTAGACACCATTTGAACCATCAGGAATATGACAGTAAACAAGACATTCAAAGTCCTCTTGCATTTCATTATAAATACATAAACAAACAAATGTATAACATTACATCAGATAGTGATATTTGTAAGGGGAAAGACTGAGATTTGGGTGCCATTTTAAATAGGGTGATCAAGAAAGCTCCCAAAACTCAAGTCATTTAAATAAGGGTTTATTGAGCTCTGAGAAAGAGGCATTTGAACAGACCAGAAGGAAGTGAGGGAGAAAACCATGAGAATGCTCTAGGCAAAGGCAGGGATGAGCTTGTAAGATCTGAGAAATGGAAAGACCATAAGGCACGAGCCACGTGAGTGAGGGAACGGGTGGCTGCTGGGAGGTAGGTAAGGTCCTGTAGATAAGAAGGGAAATTGAATTTCATTCCGTGATGGAAGGGTTTTGATATTTATGACAAGGTACATAATAAGATTTATGTTTTAAAAAGATGATTTTGATGTTTTGTTTCTTAATTGGATGTTGGTTTCACAAATATATATATATATATGTGTGTCTGTTTGTGTTATATATTTGTCAAAACTCATCAAAACATATACAATATCTGTGTATGTTATCATTTGTAAATCATGCCTTAAAAAATTAAAAAGGTAACTTTTCCTGCTATGTGGAGATTCATGTGTAGCAAGATAGTGGAACTAGAAGATAGACAGCCAGATTTTTTTTCTTAGCATCAATTGAGAGTCATTAAAAACTACTGAGATTCAGGATCACATTTATACTTTGGAAAAATAACTTGGACAATAGCATACAGAATGGATTGGAGAAGCCGAGAACAGGAAACCTGATTAGGAATACAGGATTGCAGCAGCCCAAGTAGGAAATGATGAGGGCTAGGGTTAGTGCAGATAAAGAAAAAAAAGAGTAATTAGAGTATTCGGGAGATAGAATTGACACGAGTTAGCCAATTGGATAAAGGAGATAAGAGGGAGAAGAGTCTAAGATGATTCTCATGTTTCAGGCTTTGGAGATTGGGGAGAAGGTAGTACATTCATTGAGAAAGAAGTTATAATAGAAGGAACTGATTTGGAGAGTGCAGTTCCACTTATGACATATTTAATTTGGGATATGTAGGTAGAACACAGTGGAAATGACCAGTTTACAGGTGCATATAGTGGTCGAAGAGCTGATATTGGTTTTGCGTGTAAATAAAATATTTTAATTTGTTAATAATTGAATATTGGTTAAAACAATGAGTGTGAATATGAATGTGCTGGGGGAGTCCTGAATGATGATCTATCTAGCATCTTCAAAATGCCAAGATAATTCCTTAGTGTGAAAGGATGATTTACTTCTCAAAGTTCATATTATTTAAACAAATCTTTACTAAGCACATATTATGCACTTGGTGGTAAGCTAGGCAATATGGTTGATGAAAAGAACTCTAACTTACATAGAATTTTTCTCTTAATGGGAAACATGCATAAAACAGTTACCAGAATCATCATACCTTTTAAAATTTATCAAGTCTTAACCCCATTTTATAGAAGAATTACCGTTTTTTTTTGTATACCAAGTATTTGCCTAGAGGTAGATTTTCACATAAATTTTATCATTTTGCGATAGGGTACATTCTAAGGTATGCCCAAGATTTCCTGTCAGTGATGTACATGCTTTGCATAATCCTGGGCTGTGAATATGATAGATTTTACTCTTGTGATTAGGTTATACATTGTGGCACGGCCTTAAAAATAGGGAAATTAGCCAAGTGGGCATGACCTAGACATAAGAGCCAATTAAAATCAGATACTTTTCTCTGGCTTGTTTCAAAAGAGGAAATCACAGAGATATGCTCTCTCTGGCCTAGAAAAATGCAAACATCAACCTTGTGAATTACCTATGGGGACCACATGGCAATGAACTTCAGGCAGCTTCTAGCTGCTGACAGCAGTTCCTGGCCAAAAGCTAGCAGGAAAACAAGGTCCATGGTGCTACAACTGTTAGGAAAAGAATTCTACCCACAGCCTATGAGCTCAGAGGAAGATCCTAAGTGCCAGGTGAAAACCATGATCCTGGTTGCATTCAATTCCGTAAATGTTGCATTCAATTCCGTAAAACCCTGAGCAGAGAGGCCAACCATTTTGTGCCTAGAAATACCTTATGGAAATATCCAAATGTGGATAACAAATAGATTTTAAATTGGCAGCAGTTTGTTATACAGCAATAGAAAACTAGTACATACTTGATAACCAGTAATTCTCTATGCTGACACTGAGCTACATGCCCAAGTTCCCAATCCTGATGAATGGAACAGCAATAATTGCAACCCAGATTTGCCTGACTCCTAGTCCCCTGCTTTCTTTATACAGTTCATGCAGAGAAACACTGAGTCAGCAGTACTACGGGTAAGGCAGTACTGCAGACAGAACTGAAGCTTAGTATCCTCACCGTAATCCTTTTGTTTTTGCCTCCAACTGCACTACCTCTGCTCATATCTAACACACAGAACCAGCGTCCTCTTCAGCATCCGTCTCTCTGACCCTAGGGAAAGTGATGAAAACTCTTCTCATGTACCAATTAATCTTTGACCACTAGTACTGCCTAACAGAGGCAGGAAGGGTGATATGAACTCCTGTTTTTAGGAACTGAGCTGAGACCCCTGATTTATTTCACCTTGTTTGTGAAACAGCAGCTAATGATTTTGTTTCACTACTCACCTGGATGAGATTCAGGGAAAGTCGTTTGGATGGAATCACAGGAGAGCACACTTAGGGCATGAGTCAGCACACTTCTGTGTTGGCTGTAACTCATCCTTCCTCAGGTTCAAAAGACTTGGCTAACTGGGGAAACATTTACCGTGGTCTTATAAAAAGGTGTCAATATCTTAATGACTATTCGTGAATGAACCAGTGTATATATAGTTCAGCTCTTACTACACTCCAGATAAACCCAATAAATATTCCCTTTGTGTCAACAATGATATACCAAAGATCCCTGGTCCTTGTATTCCTTATCTTTCACATGAATATAGCAATACCTTATGGAAATATTATAAAGATTAAATGTAATAATGTACACAAAAGTACATTAAAAATTACAGAGTGCTGTCCACACTTAGGATATTACTAGATTAGGTTTGAGATGGTTTATAAAAAGCAAATTTAAAAAAAAAAATCAAAACTTTAAGCATGTAGAAACTGCTAAAGATAAATCTATTTTTTCTGCATTAAATCTCTCTCTCTCTCTCTCTCTCTATATATATA
>NW_006439192.1:5967338-5995347 GCF_000325575.1 Pteropus alecto
GCCTTCCAAGTCCGGCCATATTATTGCACATGGCAAGAGTTGATTCTTTTTTTATGACAGAATAGTATTTTATTATAAACATATACACACACATATATGTATATATATATATATACACACATATATATGTATATATATATATATACACATACATATAAATTTTTTATCCTGAAATAGGATGACTCATCTTAATTTCTTCAATTCATCCTTACATCACCTTGAAAAATGCTCAGATTATATGTTAAGCGTACTCAGCTACACTTAGTCTCATACTCCCGACCTCTTAGAGACAAGGGCAGTATTACTTACAAGTGAGTCTGCACTTTTCTTAAAGTTGAGTCATCCTCCCTGGGATAAATGAGGTTGTATTGGTTTCAGCTATATCAGAACCATATACTAGGATAGAGAAAACTGCCAAATAAGATGCTGAAATTGGTAGGAAAAAGAAATAGAATTTTTCAGCTCCTACAAGGAAATTACCCTCAATGGCGAGTGAGAAAGAAAGGAGAAAAATTACTGAAGGAGTATTAGAGAGTTATTTAAAACACATTTTTATGCATTGGACAACAGCAAGAAATTTGTTAGCATTGGGTAGCATTATGGTTTGCCAGAGCTATAAAAAGGTTATGCAAACAGTAACCCAAAAGGAATAGAAACACATTAGAATTTATAGGCCTAAATTGCTCACTATGTAAATGAAGCTTTCAAATATATATGGTTTATGGAAATTAATGTCTTATATTTATTACTCGGCTCCAAAATTAAAATTGGAACCACACTGATTAGGTAACATTACAAATCAATTCCCATAGAGAGAAATAATAATAATATATCAAAGTACAAATGCTCTGATTAAACAACTTGATATATAAGTAGAAAAAAAGATGTATGTTTTTCTTGACTGCTGATTCTGAATGCTAGTCAGTTTTCTCCTTATTCTTCTCAAAACAATAGGCTGAAAGTAAACAGACAAGCTGGTTATAAGACTTCCTTTTCAATAAACACACAGGGAGCAAAAATGAGGGAGAGAAAATCTGGGCTCCTTTCTGCAAGTTAAATATCAAATCATGTGAAGCTTGTATTGCTGAATGTGGCAACACTTCGAGTATTACAATTAATGTAGCATTTAACCACAGAGAAGACAGGGAAGCAAACAATGTATTACTGGACCATCCTTTTATTTGGGGCTCTCGGTTTCCTTTAGTTCTTTCAGACAAGGGAGGTGGTTATAAGGTGGAAAAGATAATATTAAAGAAATTAAGCATTAATTAATTTAATCAGATGTACAAATCACCTATAAAAAACTGTTAGGATCCATGATGTCCAAAAGCATTGAAACATTTTATCCAAAAGTAAGGAAAAAGATTTTCCTAAAAGATGACAGAAGGAAAGTAAATTTAAATCTCAGTGCCTCTCAGGTTTCCATGGAGGAAGAAGAAATTTCTAGAAATGTGTTTCAAAGCGTTCTGTAGGAGGATTCTTGAGCAGAAGAACACTAATGGAAGCACTATACACCTAAATGAAAGTACAATGGGAATTCAGATAAATCCCCAGGAGGTATTGCCACTAAGTTGAACGACAGCATTACCCAAGGTTGGAGTTAGAGTGCTGATGTCTGCCATCACCGTGGACTGGAGTTGTTGCATCCCTTCCTCCATGTCTGGGCCTACTGCTGAGTATTCTCACCAGAGGCCTTGACAGGGTCAGTTACCATTCAGTGTCGTAACCCCTCACTCAGGTCCCATTCTATCATATCCTGATTTCTTTTGTGGAGTTATGACTTTACTCCCAAACTAACTTTCCATTCTGTTTTTTTGGCACCAACAATAAACTCATCTCAGTTTTTGGTTTTATTATTCCTTTTCCTAGAAGTATTCTCTGAGAATAAGAGCAGGCTTCATGAAGGAACCAGCATGGCCTCTGGCCCTTGGAGGACAGATAGGATTTGGTCACATAGAAATTTGTATGAAAGAAGAGGAGGGACTTTCTTACAAAAAGAACATTATGAACCAAGACAGAAAAAAGGGAGAAAACATATGAGTTAAATTGTTTTGCAGTTTGGCTATAGTGTAAGGAATATAAAGGAGACAAATGTGAGAGGAAATTTTTACAGTCATGCTAAGGCTAACAGGGAAAATTTCAATTATATGAGGTATGAGAGGAATTAATTTCACTGGTATTGGAAAACTAGGAAAGATTTTTGAACCAGAGATCACAAGATCAGAGCTTTTCTTTGGAAAAAATAATTTAGTAGCTATATATGGAAGACTTCAGAGTGAGAGGAGAGAAAGAAATAAAATTAGAGCGAAATTATAACAGTTCCTAAAACACTGTGCTGGTCTAAATTAGAACCACAGGCACGGTAAAGAGGAGACTCATTACCATCGCCTCAAAGGAGGTATGGCTGGGCCAAGAAGTAGAGACAGCTTACAATCTTGGCTGTTGCTTCCAAGAGTCCAACTCCATAGAAGATCTTATAAAGTTTCGAGGAAGTAAATAGAATGAGGAATCAGGTATGCAAGAAGAAACAAGAAGGAGAGAGATAGCAGACTGTAAAAGTTATTGCTCTGGGCTGAAAGAGAGAGAGAGAGAGAGAGAGAGAGATTGATTTTAAGGAATTGCCTGACACAATTCTGGGGAATATAAAGTGACATATTCAAAGTCATGTAAATGGCTTAAGGTGTAACTAAAATAAGCACATAATCTTTCTTTATACCACATTAGTCACTGATTATTCTACCAAGACTTCTAAGAGCCTATTATGTGCTAGGTACATTCTAGGCCCTTGGAACAAAAATATAAAAAGTCATATAATCTTTGTCTTCAATAATTTTATGGTATTTTATAAAAGATTGGTTAGAAAAGGGTGGTAATTATAAAACAACCTGATAAAAAGAGTTTTCAGGGCTGATTTTACTTTCTAAAATGGAGTATAGGAATTAAAGTTTATTCCATGTATTCCACCTCCTTTTTCATTGTTCTTTCTCATGCTTTTCAGTCCCAGTGCACCAGGAATATGCAAAGCTACAGAATCTTAGCAAGATGTAATTTGGTCAAAAAATAGAAATGATCTTAAACTGGCTTAGGTATAGGGGGACCAGTTTTAAAGATACAGAAATAAGTCATAGAAGCCCAAAGCAGAAAACACAGAAGGGCCTGATGAGGAACTAAGATTGAACTTTGAAAGACTAAAAACGGCCAAGGACTGAGGCAGTTTCTCTCTGTCTTTTTATCTCTCTAATGTCACCAGGTCACTTACAGGATCACTTCTCTCTATGCATTTGTTCTGTTCTCCTGTCTGAAAGCAAAATGCACTGGATAGTGAAGTTGATTTTATTTATGGTATTGCCATATTGAGAACACTCACTAATTAGGAATACCTTAAAGAGGGAGAAAACTTGGGATTTTATAAAACTAGAGAATAATTGAGAAAAACTGGAGGTGAGTCTATCTCTGAATACGCAAGGGTAGGTTGATTCTTTATGTTTAGCTGTTTATCCTAACACAAAAGGATCCCAAAGGGAGGGGGTAAATTCTCCCTTGCTCTGCAGGATTTCTCTCTGCTGAGATGCTTGTCCTTGCTCATCAGCATTCAGGACCCAAAATGGCAATCTAGAGTTTACCTGATCTCCTATCTCCAAAGACAACCAGAAAACAATTCCTGATTAAAATTCTCAAGAGGAAGAGGATTAGAAAGGATCCTATTGGTCAGATATTTACCCCTAGAACAATTATCTAGCAAAGGTTGGGGTTAGTAAATCATGGCACCAGACATCTATCTTTTCTGCTGTGTTGGTGAGGATAAAGAAGGATGGAGTTCTCTAAGAAGAAATTATGAGCAGAGGAAACCAATAAATGTCAGCTACTTAGATGATAACTCTGGTGCAACTTCTTGGAATTCCAAACCTACTGTACTTGATATATTAAAGGGAAAATGCATTTACATATTAAAATATATAGGGTACTGATCAAGATGGTAGATTCTGTAAATATATCTAACTTCATTTCTACTGAAAATCTCTTGGAAATGACCAAAAAAAATGTGAAAAATAAAAATAAATTTCTACCAGCTAGCATTGGAAATCAGAAAAGCATGCCAGTAGCAATTTTGAGGACTTTTTGGAAGAAAAAAGCAGATGGCTTTAGATTAACCCATTAAGCAATACAGTTGATTGGCTTTTGGAAAAGTCCTTATCCCAGGAATGTAAAGATGATTTGGTATTAGGCAATCTATTGATACATCTCAGTAAAGAAACTTAGAAAAGAGAAAACAAGAGAAGTTAAAGAAAAAAAAAAATTTTGTAATTCAACTCCCATTCTCTATAAGCATACAAAACAAACTAGGAATAAAAAGATTCAACCCTGATTTGTTTAAAAGTATCTTCCACCTAACTGTTAAAATGTACAGCTGAAACTTATTGGATTTTGTTAACCAATGTTACCATAAAAATTTAATTAATTAATTATTTTAAAAAGTATCTTCCAGGAACCTATTGTAAGCATCATTCTTAATATTGAAAACTGATAAAAATTCCTGTTGTAGCCGAATAGCAAATTTCCTCACGTTTTCTTTATTTCTCCAAAACTCTTTTGACCTCTTTTTCAGTCACCAACTTATAAGCAGCAAGAGCTGAAGGACTTAGTTCAGTCTTATCTGATTTAAAATATAATATGGCCCAATAGTGTAAACAGTTTCTCTGAATACAACTATTAGGTATAACTATATTCAATGAAATATTTGCTCAGTCTTTTAATTTCTTCCCCTTTCTCCAGCTCTCCAGTTGGCATCTAGTTTATGAAGAGGGCCTTAATAAAAATGTGACATTGGATAGTGGGGAGCTTCTGACTTCTAATTAGCACCTGGGTGTGTACTATCTGCTATTAGAGGCATGTACATTCTGCTAGTGTCTGCATTTAACTTTTGTGATTCATAGAATTATGGTCTCATCCTCCTTGGCTCTGTGAAGGCCTGGTGACCTCTCCCTCCTCAATCAGTATTCCTGCAGGTTTCTTTAGCATTTCATCTATGAACCTGTGTCTCATTTTCCTTTGGACCCTGGATGAGGCCACCTATCACTCAGCAAGTCATCCTACCAAACAAGCCCTGTGGAAAGAAAGCCTTCTGGTTCTTAACTCAGTATCCAGGACACATTGGAACTAAAATAATCCCAAAGAATTCCTTGTTCACTCTATCTTTGCCTGACCCAAGCTACTCTTAACTATTATATCTTTTGTTCATGCAAACCTATCCTGCAGAGAGTAGAAAAAGAATTATTCAGCTAGAGAGATGTCAACAGATAGCAGAATAAAAATGTCTAGTGCTCCTCCCTTAGCAGATATATCAATTTGAACAACTATCCACATACAAAAATACCTTCACAAGAGTTAATGATTCCAGATGAGAGATTAAAGCACCTGGGTAAAGCATAGAAATAAGAAAAACTGCATTTAAGAGGGTGAAAAAAGATAGTTTTACATTGTTCCCATCACTGCTCCCCTAAACCTGAGAAGCCCAGCACAGAGAAAAGCAACTGCCTAGGGAAAAAGCGTGACATGAGCATCCAACTTCAGTGCAGACCTCAGCATCAGGCCCACCCCTGTGAACCACAGTGCCAGGTCAGCCCCCATGGTCCCAGCACCTGTGGACCCAGCCTCAAGATTTGCCCCAGTGCCAGGGGGCTCCTATAGCCCCAGTCTCCCAGCTCACCTCAGCTCTAGGCCAGCCACAGTGAACCCAGTTCCTATGCCAGTTCCCATGACTCTAGGCTCCCAATCTGCTCCAGTGCCAAGCCATATTCATGGACCATGTCTCCACATTGGCACCTGTGGCCCTAAGCTCAAGAGTAGTCCCAGTGGTCCCAAACTTCCCGTCTAAGAACCCAGCTCATCCCAGCACCAGTTCTTTTGGGCTCCATTTCAGTACCCATATACCCAAGATCCCATCCCTACAGTAACAAGCTCCAAGTCTGCCCCAATACCAGGTCAACACTCACAGACCCTGATGCCAGTCTGGTTCCCACAAACCCAGGCTACCAGTCTGTCTCAAAACAAGGCTGGCCCCTGTGGCAACGAGCTTCAGTTCAGCACCCATGGAGTCACAATTCCAGGCCCATTCCAACACCAGACTGGTTCCTGTGGCCCCAGGCTCCAGCAGAACCAGAGTCCAGGGCCAGCCCAGTAGACATCAATGATAAGGCCAGACCTTATCCTGGGAGTAAAAAAGAAAGAGAGGAAGAGAGGGAGAGAGGGAGAGAGAGAGGGAGGAGGGAAGGGAGGGAGGGAGGAAGGTAGCTGCAAATAGGGGGGGAGAAGGAGAAAGAAAAAGTTTTTTAAAAAAGCACACATAAACATATACAAAATCCAAACAATAGCCAGTTCACAAAAAGAGACTTATAAAGTTTCAATAAACAAATGAAGTGAGCTTCAACAGTTTTAGTAATCAGGAAAATGAAAAGATATATCAACAACATAAAACAACAATGATATATCATTTTTCTCCCACCAAATAGATAAGGACTGTGTAATGGTCAAATACATAGACTTTAGAGTGATTGTGCCTGAGTTTGAATCTCAGCTTCATAATCGATTAGATATCAAACCCTGAATAAATTACTTAACATCCCCTGGTTTGTTTTCTTATCTGCATAACGGAGTAGTAATAAATTAACTAATATGTGTAAAGTGCTTAAAAGAGGACCTAGTCAATAACAAATGCTCTTAATATATTTAGTAAATACATAAAACCAATGTTAGCAAGGTTATGGAGGAACCAGTCATTCATCAGTTATTTTTTGAGCAGTTCATATATGCCAGCCACTATTCTAGGTGCTGAGGACATAAGGCAAAATCCCTCCCTCAGAAAGTATGTGTTCTAATGGACAGAAAGACAGGAAAAAACATAGGCATAAAAATAAATAATCTAGTTGGATAATGTCAAGTATTAATCAGAACAAGTGAAAAGTCCATATTCTTCCAATAGTTCCTTCGGCAGCAGCACTAATACAGCCTTTTAAGATCATTTGGTAGTACCTGTAAAACTATTCATATTCTATTACCCAGTAG
The DNA here is from genome assembly GCF_000325575.1 of Pteropus alecto. Lineage (NCBI taxonomy): Eukaryota > Metazoa > Chordata > Mammalia > Chiroptera > Pteropodidae > Pteropus > Pteropus alecto. The sequence continues at coordinate 5,974,401 of NW_006439192.1, forward strand.
TTTAATCTTCAGATGTCTATCCTACTACAATAGTACACAAAACCATATGTATAAGGATATTCATAATAAGATTTTTTTATAATAGAAAAAATCAATATCAATGGTAAAACAAGTTAATGGTACATCTGTAATATGAAATACTATTCAGCAGTAAAAAAAATAAATAAAAAATAAATAAAAGCATAACACCAATTTGAATTAGAAACCACTGAGCTTTGGAAAGAAAAAAGCTTAAGAGGATCCAATCCTATAGGAAGGTGGCTGACAGAATTCCAGGTCTCCATTGACTGCAGTTTGGGGAAGACTACGCTTTTACATGGGAAACTGAAATGCTAGCAGTTATATCATCTAAATAATCATGGCAGAAATTAAGAGAAAACATATTGAATGTGGATTTAAGTATCTAAGATCTATCACAATAACATTAATTCCAAATCTCACTGCTCATATTAGTCCTTTTCACCAGTAAATTGCCATGCATAACCCATGTGGGAGGTTAGTCCAGGATCTGAGATCAGTTTTGAGTTCTAGGAGCAAAAATTGGGATGAGATATTCATGAGAGATAACCAGTGGCACCAAGGCTAGAAGAATAGCCAAATCCCTTTCAGTGGGAAAATCCAAGATTCAAATACTAAAAATCCCAGTTCCAATTCCAAAATGAGGTTAGAGGCCAAAATTGAGACAAGGGTAATAAAGTCAACAGATTAGAGTTGCAATGACCAACTAGTTCATGAAAGTGGCGAGGGCCAGATTAATAGCCCATGAATTGAGCAAATCCTATAAGACAGCAAATATGAGCCTGAGAATGCCTCGAAAACAAGTGGGGTAGTTGAACCTACAGTTGAAATTTCTCCTTTTTTAGGATAGAGGCCTAGGAAGGGAAGGCCTCACAAATACAGTGGAATTCACTTTCCTTATTCTGTCTTCAACCCAGGCTTTAACTATACTCATTATAGCCTCTCCTGGGCCAATTCAGTGCATGAGGTACTCAAGTAAAACTCATTTTTTCCTGCCAAACTTCCTACTTCATTTTCCCTTGATAACACAAAGCTTAAACTGTGATAATACAAGGTGTCCCATAAGAAGTAGGGCACCTTTGCTAAAACCTTAAGCACAGCTTTCTAGTACAACCTAATCAAGAAGTCATAATCAGGGAATGACCTGCAGGAAAGGAAACCTTTAAGTTTGGGTCTCCCATGGGTAAAAGTTAACAAACAGAGCTTTAACAACAACTTTAAGTAGATAAATGCCAGAGAAAAAACTCTTGAAGGCCTTAGAGGGAAAAGTGGATCAGTCAAGTCCTTGACAGTGTGATGGAGAGAAGTCAAGATCTTACCAGCTGAATTTCATGCTGAATTTGTTGACAGAAGACCAACATGCTCCCAGAGGCATCAGCTAAGAATAACCCTTCAGAGCCTCTTACGAGGGTGATATATGTGCTTTATATTGTGTGGCAAACCAAGAGGAAGAAATTGGCTATCCCAGTGACAAAAGTCATTCAGAGCTTCCTGCTAGTCTCTTGTCACAAAGTTAGGTTTATTGACTATTTCAGTCTTTGTTTCATGTGACTTATCTTGAGTAGGGTCTTAGAAGCCCATACACTCCTCTCCCAACAGAGCTGATTTAGTGAGAGTCATATACCAGCTCTCAGAAGTGTCTTCCAGCCAATCAATATGCTGGGAGGCTGTATAAAATAGGCAATAGCCATCACAGCATGTCCAATTTCTCTGTATTTTCACTTTTACATCTGTTAAAGGTCAGAAACTATATTTATCACAAACAAACATACATGGATATTGAAAAGATATCTTTGCCCAGCAGATTGTTTTGAAATGGGATAGGGTGTAGAAAGGCTTCCTTCTGGCTTCTGAAAAGTTCACATTAAATTAAAGCACAGTACATTTTTTATATGCTGCTTTTCATCAAAAGATTCCAAAGTACTTAAACAACTTTAATTAAGTTACTCCAGCATCTCTCTCAGGAGCAGATCAATATTTTTCATACTCCCTGTTACAGGCTAGGGAAATAAAGTCCAGCCCCTCCCCCTAACTTTGATTCAGATTTAATGGTCTTTCCTTAAAATATGGAAAATTCCTCTTGAATATATTTAATTATAAGGCAGTAATTTTTTTCTTCATAGAGTATTCTGTTAGAGATCAGAAGCGGGGGGAAGCAAGCCCCAAATAAGAATCAGAGAAAAAATAATAAGTTTTTTGGAGGCCTGGATATTAGAAGCAAAACAAAATATATTTTTCATCTCTCAGGCAATATGGGAGAATATCTCATCTTTTTCAGGCTGTAAATAAAAGAAGTATAGCCATATTTTCAGAGCCCTAAATGATTAGATAGATGATAGATAGATAGATAGATAGATAGATAGATAGATAGATAGATAATAGATAGATAGATATAGATATAGATAGATAATACATATTATATATACACACACCTATTCACAAAAGAAACAGAACTAACTCTTCACCTCAAAAGTATAACCAGAATGAATCAGAAATTGTTCTTCTAAAAACCTGTGGAAGAGAGGAGAGAGTGTTAACTTTCTTCTGTTTTTTTTGTAGGATAATTGGGTTTCTCTATGTCATTTGATTGAGAATTGACATTCTCTCTTCTCAAAAATGTCTAATTGTCCATTGTGGGGAGACTAGGCTTCTACAGCAGACAATAGATGTTGGGTTGTACTTAGTATGACAGGACAGGAAAAGGCCACTCTGCCCTCTCTGAGGTGGCACTATGGGGACGCAGGGAAAAAAAATAATCTAGGGGAGAAAAGTGAATTAACTACTCATGTTTCTCCACCTGGAGGCTACTGTTTATAGGAAACAAATTGATATAATAATAGTTACACTTCTGGCACCTTACTAGGTTCACCTTGGAGATGGATTTAAGGTCCTGAGATGGAGGGTTTTTGCTGTTTAAATGAAAGCATGAGCTACAAACTCTCTCTTAATGGATCTTGGAAATAGAGGACTTCTGCATTTCCTGCCTCGGAAATTTCTGAATCCGAAAACATCTCAGCTGAGCTATATCTAGACTTGTATTTTAGCAGCAGCTTCATTGCACAATGAAATGATTTCTACTTCTTTGTTCATGGCATAAATCAAAGGGAAATGGCAGCCATTGGACATGTTAAATTGCCATTTTAGGCTTATACCCATATGCTCCTTGTTGATCTGTTCCGAGACACTTTATCTCAATATTCTCTAAGGTAGTTTTGGTAGATTTCGGTGATCAATAGGGAGTTGACAATTCTCCCTTTCTGTTCACGTGTGCACAGCCAGGAAGAGTAACTTTTCCATAAAGAAAATTGTTTTTTGATATAGGGTATATGGATATATTAGGACGAGCTGTTGGAAAAAGATAACCAATAGTAGCATCTTCTTTCCTTATTGTAACCTCTAGGAAAAAGAAATCAACATTGTGTTTCTAAAGACTCACTTAGGAAGTCCTATATACAGGATAATTATATTCCCTGGTTATATTTGCTGATGTAGTTATTACTAATGCTCCCTTTTACCCTTAGAAGTGTCCTGATTTGGATAATATATGATCACACTACTTCAGACTATCCTCCCCAAAATATATAAATAGGGAAAAACACTTGGAGAGTTAAAGACAGAATGGCTGGTGCTATATAAAGAAGAGCTTTATAAAGGCTAGAAAGGAAATAAATTTTGGCCAATTCTCTCATAGCACCCTAAACCTGCCAGGTATGTCTACTGAGGTTAGAGGCCGAATGCTAAAGACTTAAACTACATCAAGAACCTTGCACCAAAGCTGGAATAGTAACAGGTCTGCATATTGTGTATGGATCATGTGAACTTGAACAATGTACATATGAGACTGCCTTAGTAGACTGAACACTAGAGAACATTTCTTCTGTTTCTGGACAACTCATATAAGCCACCTGTTTCCAAAACTATTACTGACTTTGAATTTCTCCCAATCATGACTAGTGTGGGCACAAACTCAGAACTAATTTGATTTAGAAAAATTGAACAATGTAGTATTTCTTAAAGCCAAGTGCAGAGATAGAAAATCATATGTACTATACAGGCAGCTAAGAACTTCTGTTTGCATCACTGAAGTAATTGCCAGACATGTGGCAGTTGAGTCCAGGACCAGGTGGTTGAATCAGGAGACTTTATCCCCTTCAGCGAGTATGTGAGGTTGGAGTTCACAGTGGCCTGGGATTTACTCAGGGCCTCATAAGCCAATAGCAAATGAAGTTATGTACTTGTTTTTTCCAAATTGGTATTCTGCTAGATGCTTCTCAGTGTATATTATTATTATTATTATTATTATTCAAAATTAGCCATGACCTAGACCTTGAGGGGATACAATGATGAGTGTCTATGCCAGGTTGGTCCTCCTATTTGCAGTAAGAGCTTTAAGAATTAGTCCTGGGTGGTTGCCCAGAAGGAAATTGGATAAGTCCAATTTCCCTGTTACTAAGGCCACAAAGAAGCTATCAAGTGAAGGTGACCTTCAGCCACAATTAACTTTGACTAGACACAAACCAATGACCTTGAAGTGGGAAGCACTAGCTATAGACTACCTTCTCTCTGACAGGCTCAATGGCTCTTGGCACATGGTTGATTTAAACCTTGCAGCTGTTGCATGAAAAATTGTTTGTGATGCCACTAAAATCCTCTTGCTTCTTCCCCCTTCCCAAAATAATTATCAGTTACAGCATAGATATTAAAATGGCACTTTAAAAAATTAAAATACAGTTCTAAAAAAAAGACCATATAAATGTAGAATTAATTGCTGTATATGCTTCAAATTACCAAGAGACTATTTTATTTTTGTCACAGCATAAAGTGCTTCATCAAGAAGAATTCATGTGGAGATTCAACCATGTCCTAGTTATTTTGTATTTAATATGCTTGAGATGTTTAATTATTTTTGATTAATTCATTTACCACTAAACTACCTAAAGACTTTGACATGTTCTGCACTGTGTGGCTTGCCAGCTTATTAGTTATACAGTCCCAGCCTTAAAGGAGTCAACATAAAAGCCCAGCATTGGAGGTCAAAACAGATTCAGATCTGGCTCCATTACTTACTTACCAGTTGTGCGAATTTTGTCAGTAAACATCTCTAAGCTATGGTTTTGTCATTTTTAAAATGAGTAGTACAGTGAATCTGACATCATAGGGTGTTTTGAGAACTAAATGGGAAAATGAATGTAAAGCGTATTGAACTTATGACTAGTTTAGGCAGTAACTCAATAAATGGTAAATATTGCTTATTATCATTCTGTAGAAATGATATCTAACTATCTATTGTACACAAAAGTAAAATACACATAATCATTGCTTGCTTCACCCTACAGTGGTAGGCAGATTTCTTGGGATGAGCCCCAGTCTCAACTCAGATAAATTTGAAAGAAATCAAGGCAGAAGGCAGGGTGGGGTGGGGGCAGGGGGGGGGAAGGTTTCACTGGTCACCTTTGAGCCCCAGCACATATTTTCAGTCTTGTCTCTTACTAATACCCCAAAGAACACTCGATTTCAGTCACACTGGTTTCATTAGTATCCAGTGAGTACTCCCGTACTCTACTTATTTCTCATGTAGTCTGAGAAGTCTTCTGTAACCACTATAACCTTCATTGTAACTCTCTCTGGCACTTTTTGAGGAACCTCTGACAGAATCAGAGACTTTAGAACATAGAGGAACTCACAGAATGTCAGAGAGAGAAAGGACCTTGGAAAATATTTAGCTCTCTTTTAAAAAGAAGAAAACTGAGTCTTGGAAGATTGAATAACTCACTTAAGGTCATACAACTAAGTAATAGAAGAAGTAGAATAAAGACCTAAGACTCACAACTCTACTGTCCTTACCACCCTTCCTTAGCTGCCTTGGCTTGCCGATTTGTTTCAATTTGGCTTCTTCTTAGACAAGAGTAATTACCTAAAATTCCCTTACGGGAGATCTTCAGGGTAGCTTGAGTAGTAGAACAGGAATTAGAGAAAAATATCTTTGCTTCTGTCTTTAATACCCATGTGTATGTGTCTATCTCCCGGAAGAAGAGAAAAAAGAAGGGACATAACAATTATTGAGTCCTTACTATGAAGCTGGCACCTGGCTGCCATGTCCTTCCATGACCTCACATTCTTCAAGCTTCACCAATTTGAATCTAAAAATGGAAAAATAAGTGTCCTCATCCACCATAATGGTAAACCCAGATATCTTCAAAATCCCTTCCCCTAAATCATTCCTGGACATTCTGTGAAAATGTCTCACTTCTACTCTGAATATCTCCACAGTTGCTGAGTGATGCCCCACCATTTTCCTCGTCTCTTACTGTAGGTATAGAAAATTATCTTTTAGCACCACTAACTCAGCTGATATGATAAAGACTATGAGGCCACCACAGTATGATATCTTCTTGGTGTTTCCATGTATAGATTGGTGTGCCTCACAAATTAAGCTGCTATGTTTTTCTTTATCACATTGTATTCCACCAGGAATTCAAAAGGAGATAAATATTATTTATTGGTACAAGCACAACTTATAGTTATAACAAAGCAGGTCTTTTATTCTTAAGGTATTCATCTAGTAAAACTCGGCTTTTCTTTGTTCATCTTAGTCCATCTCTTAAGACTCAAATAGGTCCACAGGACTCTACAATATGTAATGTATGATCCTGAAATCATATCTCCACTCTCATGGTTTTAAATGAAATTTGCCATCTAGCCTTCTCCCTTGCCTTAAAATGAGTTACATTCCCTGCCCTTCCTGAGTCTTTATCTTCACGCAAAAGCCCTGCAGCAGGACTGCCCTGCCAGCCACATCTGATCACTAACCTGAATTTACAGGCTTGTGTTTACACAAACTTTAACTTATTTGATTTTTACAAAACTGTTAGAAGTAGGAAGTATTGCTTCCATTTTTCAGATGCCAACTCAACATTATAGAACCAGTAGCCAAAGCAAGGAATGAAAGCCAGGAATTGATCCTCTGAGCTCATGCTCTTAGCACTGTACCACTATGCCTCTCACAAGATTTGAGAAAGACTCCATTCTCCGCCTCCCACCCAAAGTTCTCTGCTAGGCACCAGTCAGTTCTGCAAGCCTACCTTCACAGCTTTCCTTGTTTAAGAGCTCTTTTGTGGATTTTACATGTTCTTTTTATGAATGAATTTATTGCAGTGTTTTTATCCTACTTCCATTACCCTTGTTACCTACTTGGGCCTGCTCTAGAGTCTCTAATATTCTCTTACAATCTAGTAACCAATGTGAACCGTCTGGCTTATTATATGATAAAGACAAGAATTTTCCAAAGAAAAACACAACTACACCATGTTTTTGATTAAAAGTTATGGTAGACTAGGCACAAGCAAGAAAAGCTGTTAGATATCCTGACAATGACTAATGGTGTCTTGTGTGTTTATGTATCTTTTAGTGAATTTTATATGCTGCACTGTAGATACAGATGGAAAACAGTGTGATTTATCTCCTATTTTCTTTAATGGTCTGGCCCATAAAAATAAGTCATTCATGAAGAAGACTTTTTGGAATGATAACCTGGAAATGAAACTTTCACGTAAACACTCAAATGTAATTCAAAATCTAAAGGGGAGAATTGACTCCTTAACTCTGATTTAGCCTGAAATTCCTGCATACATGTACAACTTACTGAGGAGATTCTTGTACATTTCCACTTCCAGGGGCCATCAATTATCATGAGGATTGCACACAGGAAGAGTTCCTGACATGTCTCTCAACATTTGAGCTTTGGTAATAGAGCTTCCAGGAATTGAGGCCATTATGGATTACCACTCTGGACAGCAGTTAACTGTGAAAGGCAAGTTCAGTAAGACTCCTTGTCTTCTATGCTCCATGTTGGCAAAGTGCCAGTTCTCAATATCCTGGAAGAGGTGCTATTATTGATCAATTTAACTTTTATCTCTTTATATAATTTGGGGAACAGTGAAGACATCATAAACTGTCCTGTCTATTTGGGATTAGAAATCCCTATTAGTGCTAAGTGACAGAGAAGACTACAATTCATACAGATGTTCCTACTTATTTGTGATATCTGTTACCCAGTTGCTCACCTTAACCTCATATTGCTAGAGAAATAATATTAGCAGCAATGACTAATACATGAGTTTCTCATTATTTGTTCCAATGTATTTTTGGAAACAGTTGATTTATCCCTCACTACATTATGTGATCATGTCTTCTCTAACTGTCTTAGCCTCTTCTTAAAGCACAAACTTTAAGCACATATTACCCAACTTTGCTCTACTAAAAAGAAAAACTTCCACCCCTTGTCCTCAATCTAGACTTGTTTTCTTTTATGAACATACTTTCTGTTCCAGCCTTGCTAACATTTTTCTAAAGGCTTTGGGTCCAAATTGTCTAATAGAGTAGTCACTAGCTACATGTTATTATTTAAATTTACTAAAATTAAATATAATTAAAACTTTACTTTCTCAGACACACTAGCCACATTTCAAGTGCTTAATAAGTCTTGACATAGCTACGTGTCTGCTAATGATTACTATAAAGGATAGTGCAGATATAGAACATTTCTATCAACTCAGAAAGTCCTATTGAACAATGTTGCTACGGTGAAGAACCAGTTATTGTTGATGTGGTCTTTTGTTTTGTTTTGTTTTTCCAATATATTGCAAATTCTTTTTGATTTATATTTATAAAAATCTCAGGTTGCAATGTGATAACAGGGACTATATTTATCCTTTGGTCTTAAACAAATAGAAAACTGAAAAAAATACATAAAATATATTTTGAATTTTCAGGCATTGGAAAAGAGAGCATAGAACTTAATCTCTGAAATAAGTAAAAATGAATGAATGAATGAATGACTGAATGAATAAATAAATAAATAAATAAATGAAGTGCTTAGTTCTAAGATTGCCCCAAAATGTGCTGAATTAGAGTTAATAGTAGTAAACAGAATTAGAGTTAATAGTAGTAAACAATGCTGGAATGTGCGAGCCTGAGTGCCAAGAGAAGTGACTGTATATTGAGAGAGAAACTCAGCACTTTATAGAGAGGTCCATTTATGTCTTTGACTGATTACTGATCTATACACAGAAAACAGGAAGCTACCCAGAGATTGGGGGGGAAAAAAAAACACTTAAAAATATGTCAAAAAATTCCCAAAGAAGGCTGTAAATAGTGTCTTTCCCACTAAGCCAGAACTGGAAAAATGAACATAATACACATCAGGTCAAGTCTTCAGAAGTAGCACCTTAGTACTTGGTATAAATTAACTCAATACTAAAGGATGCTCTGGATCCACTCTAACAAAGCTTAAAAGCAATATTTAAAAAGACTTATCTGCTCCTAAGTAACTACACTGAGTGCCAGAACAACATATATATTATTTAAAGAAATTCGAGAAAAATTGACTTCCAAAAACATAAAATTTACAATATCTGGAATCCAATAAAAAACCACCACCTATACCATGAAGCATGAAAGTATGACCCCAAACCAGTAGAAAATCAATCAGTTAAAACACACAATCCAATGGTATAGATATAGAATTAGCAGACAAGAACCTATTAACAGCCATCATAAATATAGACCAATAAGACCAATAAAGTAGAGGAAATCAAATATAATGTGAAAAGAAATGGAATATATAAAAGTAACATAAATAAATTTTATAGCAATCACAAATAAAATATCTAAAGTGAAAAACACACATAGATGATATTAATATCTGGTTATCCACTACAGAAGAAAGATTCTTGAACTTTAAGACGTTGCAATAGAAATTATTCAAAATGAAACACAAGAGAAAAATGACTGAAATAACAAAATGAATAGAATATCATGGCATGTGGGACAATATCAAATGTTCTAAGAAACATGTATTTGAGTTTCAGAAGGAGAAAAGGGATGGACATAAAAAATTATTGATAAAATAATGACTATTTGTTTTTCAAATTTAATGAACACTTAGAACCAACTGAGCCAAAAATCTTAAAATCCAAAGTAATAAAATAAGACCACACTAATATGCATCATAATCATATTGTTGAAAACTTATAATAAATAGAAAATCTTAAAAGCTTTTAGAGAAAAACAAGAACATGAAATACAAAAGAAAAAAGAGAATTTTACCTGAACTTCTCTTGAAAAACTATACAATGTAGAACACAATTCAGCATCTTGAAATTCTTAAAGAAAAAACATTCTGCTCAGAATTCTATACTCAGAAAAAAATATCTTGAAAAATGAAGGTGAAATTAAAACTTTTCAGGCAAATAAAAGCTGAATAAATATATATTGAGCAGACCTACACTACTAGAAATAATAGAGAAATTTCTTCAACTAAAAGAAAAATAATACCAGGTATAAATTTAGATCTACTCAAAGGAATAGAGTACCACAAATATAAGTAAAAAAAAAATATTTCTCAAAAATTTTAATCTCTTTGAAAAGTAACTACCAGTTTAAACAAAAATAATAGCATTATAGCATAAGATTTATAATATATTAAAACATATAAAACATAGTTACAGCATATAGAAGCTTACTGTTTTTACTGTTTTTGATTATACATGAAGTGGCTAATTTTATTTGAAAGTAGACTGTGATAAGTTAATGATTTATGTTGTAAACACTAGAGTAACTACTAAGAAAAGGAGTTATAGCAAATGAAACAATAATAGAGAAATGAAATAATAAAGATAATAGCAGAAATCAATAAAATAGGAAACACAAAAACAATAATGATTATCAATTAAATTATATGTTGGTTCTTTGAAATGTTAGCAAAATTGAAAACACTAGCCAGACTAATCAAAAAATAGAGATAATAAAAATAATCAAAATCAGAAATATAAGAGAGGTCATCAATAAAGATTTCTAAAATACTAAAAATATAATAAGAGACTAATATGAATAAGTTTATGAAAAAACAGACATCATTGATAATGTATAAAACTTCTGTAAAAGACACGAACTACCAAAGCTCACTAAAGAAAAACATTGATAAATAGTTCTATGTTTAATTTTTTAAATTGAAGTCATAGAGTACAAATTCCACAAATAAAACTCTAGACCCAGATAGTTTCTTTGGTGAATTTTATTCAACATTTGAGGGAGACATAACACCAATTACACAAAAAAACTATTCCAGAATATAGAAGAAAGAGAACCTTCTCAAACTGATTTTATAAAGCTGATATTACTCCCATTCCCAAACCAGACAAAGTTATTACATTAAGAGAAATTACAAACCAATGTCCCTCATGAACATGGATAAACAAAATCCCTGATATACTTTTAGCAAATCAAATCCAGCAATGTATGCATCATGACCATTGGAGCACATCCAGGAATGCAAAGTTGGTTAAACATTTGAAAATCGAATAATGTTATTCGTTATGTTGACAAAGAAAGAACAACCATATGGTGACTTCAAGGAAAAGCATTTGACAAAATTCAACACCCTTCACAATAATAATTCTCAGTAAACTTGGAATAAAAAGAAACTTCCTCAATCTAATAAAGGACACCTATGGTAAAACTTAAAGATAACATCATAATTAATGGTGCAAGACTGAATATTTTCTCTTGAGATTGAAAATGAGGCAAGGAAAACACATCTTATTTCTATTCAACATTATCTGGAGGTCTTCGGCAGAAAGAAAAAGAGAAGAGAAAGAAAGAAAAGGAAGGAAGGAAGGATGGAAGGAAGGAAGGAAGGATGGAAGGAAGGAAGGAAGGATGGAAGGAAGGAAGGAAGGATGGAAGGAAGGAAGGAAGGATGGAAGGAAGGAAGGAAGGATGGAAGGAAGGAAGGAAGGATGGAAGGAAGGAAGGAAGGATGGAAGGAAGGAAGGAAGGAAAGAAAGAGAGAGAGAGGAAGAAAGGAAGAAGGGAAGGAGGGAGGGAGGGAAGGAGGGAAGGAGGGAGGAGAGGAAAGAGGAAAAGGAAAGGAAAGGAAAAAGGAAGAAAAAGCACAGAGACTGGAAAGTTAGAAATAAAACTTTATTCACCAATGACACGACTGAGTATGTAGAATCATAATCAATCTACTAAGAAGCAATTTGAAGTGATAAGCAAAATTAGCAATTTTGTAGAATACAATGTCGATATATAAAATATATTGTACACTATATTCAGTAAGATGTCTATCGATTACACGCTGTGATGCTGCAGCAGTCAAATTTCTATCAGCAATGTTAAATACCTAACAGTTCTATCACTTATTCTCAATAGCTGCACTTCCCCCATTATGGATTGATAATAAAAAGTTCATGGAATGGCAGCAATCTATAGACCACCCAGATGACTCTAATCCTATTAATAAAGGGAATCTTCCATTTATTCCGTAAATACTTAGTATGTGTTGGCCACTGTAATAAACACAGGATTCCCCAAAATGGACCAGGCTCACTTTCTAAAATAGGACCCTCAATATAATATGCGAGATAAGACAAGTATAAACATAAGAAATATTTTTAAGAATATGTTTACAGCCATAAATGATAAAAAATTATTTATATCTGAAGAATGGGGAATGCAAATGGAAGAAACACCCAAATGAGTGATCTATGTAACAGAATGACAGCTTTGATCTAAACATAAAGGTATTTCTGGACATGAAGAAATGACTGGGGAAATATCTCCCAGGTATCTATTTATAGGAGCAGAAAATAAGCCTCCTGGTAAAAATACAGCCAAGAGGAAAAGAAAATGGAAGCATGGGAAAATCAGTTTATACACATTAAGCCATCATTGAAAGGACTAGGTAAAGCTGAAAATACTAGGCAATCGCTAAGACAATCTAGTCCTTACTAACTAACACTCTTATTCCAGGAAAAGCAAAAGCTATAAAGATAAATTTCAATAAAATACCAGTGTGACATTGAGAGCAGTATTGGCCTTGGCCATGGCATAAGTAAAGATAACAAGAGCACTGACATCGACAAAACTGATCGTGACGGGTGCACATCACAGGTGATTTGTTGGTTTGTCAGCAACCAGTGTTAAAACCTATAGTTTAACATAAATACTAAAATATAAGGGTTGTATTCCCATATCCAACCAGCAAATGGATTCCAAAGCACATAAATTAAATCAAAATAATAATCATAAAAATCTTCAATAAGACAGGTAATAGTAGTGTGTCCTTATCGGAAAACCAAGTCTCAATAAAAGACAAATGGATTTTAAAGAACAGTTTTTAAAAGCAGTGGTTCTCACCTTCTAGTATGCATTAAAATCACCTGAAGGGCTTTTTAAAATCAGTTGCTAGATTCATCCACACAGATTCTGAATTAGTGTTCTAGGGTAGAGCCTGAGAATTGGCATTTCTAAAAAATTTCCAGATGTCACTGATGTTGCTGGTCAGGATACCAAACTTGGGGAAGAATCACTGCTTTACAACTAACCCCATCCTCCAACCACTTGACACAGCTTTTTACAGTGTTAGAATAACATGTGTACAGCTATTATGTCTGCCTCCTTCCCTGTAGTTTAGGCATAGCATTGAATAGAGATTAAATAAATATTTGTTATGTAATTGAATTTTGAATGAATGAATGAATGAATGAACGAATGAACAAATAAAAGCATTTGCTTTTTCTTTGTTTCAAAACCATTTAGAACTACCCTAAACAGAACAAAATGAAACACTGCATGAACAAGAAATCTTCTACCCCAAAATTATTCTACCCCAGAACAAAGAAAAGAGTCTGTTCTGAAGATAAAGTTCTTGTTATGCCTTTCAAATCATAGAGAGCAAATTTCTGGCACTTTCAAAGAATTATATTTTCCCTATTTATAGGCTTTAAAAGTTTAAACATTGAATACTTGTCTCAAAGTATCTTTCTGCAACAAATTATTTTATGATTTTATACAAAATATTTGTCTTTAAAATAATAACACACTCCTACTTAAATAAAGTAAATTGTACACATGCATTTACATCTTCTTCCTCCTGTAATCCACTAAGTCATAAAGCCACAAAGACAAAAACAGTTTGGGAGAGAAATGACACTAGAAAAGAGAGGTCAATGATTTTCTGGAAGGTAGAAAATAAGGCTGAGTGGTAACTGTCTTCACACAGCAAAGAAAGTTGGATTCTAGGTGACTGCCGGGAAAGAAAGCAACAAGGAGCAAGTGGACCAATGCAGAGAACACAGAGAGAGCTCAGAAATTAGAGGCCCCAGATACTTCAAATGGCCATAGTAGGGAGTGAGTTTAAAACAGGAGGATTAATTAAAAGTTGAATAATGTGAAGTTTGACATACAGACATGATTTCCAACTCTATGCTGTCGATTCATACTTGAGATCTCACAGCACTTGAGGAGAATCCTTATCATCAAAGATAGAGACCAACTCAAACAAGAAAAGAAAGGAAAGTGGAGAGCAGAGTAATTTTTAAGGTATGTATGATCTCTAAAGAGATGAGAGAAAATTTTTATGCCTAAAACAACAACAAAAATACTAATAGAAATAATTTTTAAAAGTTAGAACTGACTTACATTTATATTAAATTATAAGGAAAACTGTTCATTACAGAGACAATGAATTGAGGAATTGAGTCAGGGAACAGCTGTTGCTTCTCCAACTGGAGCCTGAGTACATGTCTGCCTCATGTAATGATGCCCTGTCGAAATGTGTATGCTTTCAGTCACCCCATCTGACCACACACATTGATCTCAAGTATTCAAGGCTGCTAATGTGACTAATTCTGATTTTAAAGAATAGTGTTATCATATCTACATCTTGCACTAGACAGAGTTGTCAAAAAGGCATGCTCATTGTAACATAAAGAAGCATCTAAGATTCTGCAGGCAAATATTGACCATTATTATATGACAATAACGAGCAAATGGATCACCCATGAAAGAAAGAGAGAAAGAAAGAAAGAAGGAAGGAAGGAAGGAAGGAAGGAAGGAAGGAAGGAAGGAAGGAAGGAAAGAGGAAGGGAGGGGAGGGGAGGGCGGGGGAGAGGAGGGGGGAGGAAAAGAAAGAAAACAGTACCTAAAAATAGAAGTCTATATAATTGTAAATAATTTAAAGAGGAAAATGTACTGGGATTGTACAAAAAGCACTCTTAGCAGCCTTTATCCTAAACCCCTTCTGGAATCATCATTTAAGACAATGGCCTCCTAAGATTGCTGCAAGAGAAATTAGAGCCAAAGCACCTGTCAGCTAATTGGGTCTTGTAAGTGTTGAGCTCACTTCTACCTCTGAGTACTGTATACCTGCTTTTCCCCTCTTTCTATACCAGGCCTTTGCCTCTGCCCATCTGAACTCTACCTATCAATCAAGGCTTAGTTCAATCGCTGTTTCCTTCAAGAAATGTTTCTGTAATTACTATCTAATAATTCTCATTATCTTCAGGATAAAAATCCAAACTTCTTAATATGACATACTAGGTCTTTTATGATTAGGTGCCAACTTTCCTGTTCAACTTAATCTTTCACCACTAATTTCCCCAACTCCTAGCACTCTATTTTCCAGCCCTAGGGTAACATCCTGCTTTCTCAGACCTCTGGGCCTTTACACACACTGCTCTTCCTCTCCTCAACTCCTCTCATCCTTTAAGGCCGGCTCAGGTGACCTCATCTGGCTTGACTGTCCCATCTATGTATTACTAGTGCTTGTCTTTAAAAAATAACCTCTAGTTCTATTTATGTATAAATACTATTTATTGAGCGTCTATGATGTAGCAAACACTGAAATAGATGTTATATTACTTTTAATCACTACAATACCTCTGTGCTACATACTATTATGCCTATTTTCTGGAAGAGGAAAGTAAAGTTTAGGGAGGTTTAGTAACTTGTCTAGCCTTATAGGTAGCACAATGAAAAACTAGAATACAAGTTGATTTTACACCAATGTCCATCTACAGTTTTATACTTAGCATTCTGAACTCTTCTTATAAATAAGTTCATGATAATAAACTCCATCAGGGCAAGGACCACAATGAGCACTTGAGAATTGTCTCCCTGTCATACAGCATAATGCCTGGCTTATAGTAAGTATACAACAAATATTGGTTGGAAAAATGAATGATCTGTTTATCCAATGTTTTCTTCATCATCTG
This sequence comes from Pteropus alecto, assembly GCF_000325575.1. Classification (NCBI taxonomy): domain Eukaryota; kingdom Metazoa; phylum Chordata; class Mammalia; order Chiroptera; family Pteropodidae; genus Pteropus; species Pteropus alecto. The sequence goes on from NW_006439192.1 coordinate 5,990,477, forward strand.
TGTTGTTTCTTGAGGATGAGAACAGTATATTAGTCATCTTTACATCCTGAAATACCAATGTATTTGTTGAAAGAATAAATGAATACATTACATATTCTCTCTCTCTCTCTCTCTCTTCCATAGACACATACATACACACACAGAGACACCCATACACACATACACTCTTACTAGTTTTTGATTCCTTATGTAGAGCCTTGGAATCATACTCTGCTGGTTTTGGACATGTATTATTACCCAAACAGATCTCAGACCTTTAAAAGTCAAGAGTTGTGTCTTCCTCTTTCAGATATCTCCATATCGGTTAGCACAACACTTGGCACATACTTAATGCTTAAAAATGCTGCTTTTGTTGCTCCTCTTGCTGCCTCAAGAAGAAAAAGAAATGAATCTGTTCAGCGGATTGTACAAAAAGCTTAGGTATCATTTGCTTGAGCAACTCTGGTTTATCCCTTCAAGTGAAACACATGTTTGGCTGTGGAGATTTGAAAGCCATCCGACATGAACTGGCCTAAATGATACACTGGCACTGAGAGAAATTCTGCCAGGTTGTAAGCTCTGTGGTTTCCTGTGATGACAGTGTCCCAGAAAAAGCCGTACCTGTTTCTCAGAACCAGTGAGGACTAGAATATGGGTGAAAGAAGAGCATTAACATTTTATGTCTGGAAATTAGAGGTTTTGGCATCCCTGGGAAAAAGCGATGTGGCATTTTAAAGCCTGCAGGAGCTGCTGCCAAATGTCTTTCCCCTTGAAACAAAAACTGTGTTCAAGTCTAGATAATTACCACTAAGCTGTGCCAAGCCCAGAAATCCTTCTCAGCCAAGCATCCCCACAGGGAGTAGAAATTTACATTTATAATCATTTACCCTGGCGGGGCGGGGGAACACTTAGTTTTCAGGACCAAGCTTCACACACATAACCTTGGGGTTAGATCTGATTTAGACCTGAGGCTGGACCTACCCATATCAACCAAGGAAAACTATATAAGAAAAAGACAGTTTTTTCCTTTCCTTTAATTTAATAAAGGATGTTTGGAGGTAAATAGCGAAAGAGTAGAACAGCTGAAATATCAGAAGCAAGATTACCTTTGTAGTACCATGTTGCCTGTTTTTCTGGAACTTTGTAATCCCCCCAAAATGAGCAGCCTGTTTTCATCTGATCTCCAGAGGACCCTCATAGACTCAAAAGAGACTCAGTTCTCAAATCCATCTGATTCCTTTTGCCTATCTGAGTGGAATTAAAACACATGGAGGTCCAAATATTTGGCCAAACAACAGAAGTAGCCAGGCAACAGATACTTAAAAAAAAAAAAAAAAAAAAAACCCTAAACTAAAAAGCTAGATTATTGTCTGCCATTTCTTCTGATAAAAAGCCAGTCTTTATTGTCACTAAAAACATTCATCGATATTATTCATCTCTAATTAATTCAGAATAAGTCTCTGCTTTCTGTTTTCGATCCCATTAGTTTATGAATTCAGAATCATTAACAAATTGTGTGTCAATGCTTTACACTTTTATTTTCTTTCTTCCTGGGAAAATTAATGTCAGTCCCTGTTGATTTCTCTTTCTTCCCCCAAAAAGGTACCAAAAAACAGCAAGAAGATTTACAATGGATATCTGATTGTAGTATGGATGGTGGGGGGTGGGCATTGGTAGTTACATAAAGTGCATAAAGTGTGGCTGGGGGAGCATTCAGCTCTTAACATTGTGTTTTATTGGGATTCACCAACAGTGGAAAAATAATTTAATTGCCTCTCCCTCCTTCCTTAAGTGTGACAAGGGTAATATAGTACTGCCAAACCTCATGAAATGTTAAGAACGATCATTCCAGCTGTTAGAGTCAATGAGCAAAGCCATGAGTCTTGTCAAGTTCTGTTGCTACTTCATAGCATAAAACTTTCGCTTCATTAATTTGATGAGCATATTGCCACACAACTCAAGTATGCTCACTCTTCATCACTGATCTTTGTCAATTTTGTTAATAAAACAGCAATTTAATAATCCCCCCCTTACACATTAGTAAATGTTTTATGATAGAATTTAAGTTTCCTGGTGCACTTGATTAATCAGTCTGGGGAGGTCTTAAATAGATATATTAGGAGTTTAATTAAAAGGCAGGCTGCAAAGAAACCAACTAGAAAGAAGGCACATTTCAAAGAACACAAATTCAAGTGACTTTGTGACAAAATTAAATATTCTAGGCAATCAGTTTATTATACGAGTCTTAGGCAAAATGCAGGTAAATAGACTCATGGTGGGAGGTACCATAGAAATCTCATGTTCTGTCTACACAATTCCACAAAAGTGTTTTCTTTGTTGTCTACCACTTCCTGCCCCACCTTTCACCACTAGCAGCAATTCAATTTAGGTGGCTCAGTAAGCTCTTTGGGAACTCTGTATATGGCACCTGATGATAACCCTTCTTGTGTCCCTTGGCAACAAGAACTGAGATACCCTGTTCTTTCAGGCTATGAAGAGATCCTATAGAAGATTTAAAAGCAACCTAATACCTCTCCTGTGAAGTGGAATCTCGGGTATTAAGAGAGTATACATTAGAAACTTTGAGACATAAAAGGAGTAGTAAAAAATTGGCTCCCTCTCTTGGGCACACGTGGTCAGTGAAGAGAAGCATGGTGAAATAAGAAGTGCATTAGTCTAAAGCCAAGAGTGATGGGATCTGGTTCTGGCTCTGCCACGAGCCACAACAAATATACCTTTGAATCAATCAATTGTGTGATTTAGGGCAACTGTTTTCATCTCTCTCTGCTTTAATTTTCTCATTTATAAGACATTTAACATCCTTTCAGCCTCCAACACCTCTTGACTCTCTATGCTATGCCTTGCCCTCCACATCTACTGATCCCTTCCCCGGACTCCTTCCCCTGACTCACCAATGTGACTTTGACAAGTGCTTTAGCGCTCTAAGAGAAAAAAGGGTGAGGTTACACTTTAACTAGAAAAATATGCGGGTACAACCTTACTAATAAAATTAACCAGGAAATCCATAAGACAGTACCATTACATCTCTAAGTTAAATTATATATCACCATAAGACCAAAACTCTGATGACAAAAATGATAAAATGAATCTGAGAAAAGAGTATCATAATAGCTAAGTTAAAAGGTCACATCATTTAAGCAGTTATAAAGAAATGTCAGAGAATTTTTTTAACCATTGGATTCCATAAAATCTAGGATTCATAGTAACAGTCAAATTCTTTGAATCAGGAATAGATAATTTTGGCTAATCTTCCCCCAACAATGACCAAGAAAGATACATCTCACAATTTGTTTTGAGAGGAAGTGTATTTATCCAAGCATCAGTGCATTTCCATGGCACTTGTCACTAAAGTACTTGTCTTATCTCTTCATCCTTATACTCTATTCCCTGAGAAGTCTTGCATAGTAATTAATTCCAGCTCACAGGTATTCTTGTTCTATATGATTTTAAAGAACCACTGGTGTACAGAATTGGATTACAGTCCTCAGTTCATGATAACAACCTATCATTGATATCCATACATGACATTAATTTATTTAGTTTACTTATTAATTTTAATAATATAATAAATATTTAAGAATTCACCATGCAACCCAATAATAACTCTGACAGTAAATTTTTTTCTATTTTCATGTTCCTCCCAATCCTGTTACCCTGTCTCCCCTTCCACCTCAAAATAAATATAATTTCAAATTTTGTGTTAATTATTCTCTTTGATATTTAATAGTTTTACAAATATATTAAAGTGAGTTACACTTTAACTAGAAAAATATAACAATATATTTTTAATTTTACGTGTTTTTGAATTTTGTAAAAGACTATTATGCTGTTTATAGTATTGTGAGATTCAATTTTTTTTTTACTTTCATTAAACTAGTAAGGTTCATCCATGTTGCAGTGAATACATGGGCTTGATTCAGTTAACTGCTCTGTAATATTCCATTGTTTAAATATATTATAACTTAATTTAATTATTCATTAAACAATCTAAGGTTGTTTCCAGGTTTTTACTATTATGAATAGTGATGATGTAAAAGTTTTTGTTCACATCTTTGTCCCGCGCAATTATTTATCTTGAGTGTGTACCAGAAAGTTAAATTGCTAGGTTGGAAGATATGTAACTGTTCAACTTTCCAATATAATACCTTTTTTTCACAGATGTTATATCAGTTTATATTCCTACCAGCAATTGATAATTGATTTCCATATTAATACTTGGTATCTTTAGACATCTGAAAATTGTTATCAATGCAATAAGTAAAATATGTTACATCATTATGGTCTTTTTTTGCATTTCTCTCATCACTAATGGAGTTGAATATCTCTAAATATTGTTATTGACCGTAAGTGTCTTTTTTTCCATGAAATGACAATTTTCACATTTTAATATTGTATTATAGAAGTTCTTTCTTCACTAAAAACATAGTGACTATCCTTTGTCAATTGTATGTATAACACGTATACTCTTTCCTCTTTGTAGTTTTTTTTTCACTTTCTTTAAGTTGTTTTTCAATTATCAGAAGTTTTCATTTTAATATATACAAATTTATCTCTTTTCTTTCATGGTTAGTAAGTTTTGATGTCTTGTTGAAGAAATAGTTTCCTACCCCTCTGTCTCCTCTATTACATACAAAAATTTTACTTTTGATATTTGAGTCTTCAATGCATCCAAAGTTGTTTATTTTCTATAATATGAACTAGATATAGAATTTTCTAGCCAGTTGAATAGAATAGGAATACAGAAGTAAGGTATAAGGTTTGAAAAGGAACTAAAAAACTGTCATTTGCAGGTGATATGATTGCAGATGATATGCTATTTTTTAAATAGAAAACACTAAAGAATCAACAGAGAATTATTATAAAAATATATT
>NW_006439192.1:5995457-6013883 GCF_000325575.1 Pteropus alecto
TATAAATTATAATTATTAAAAATAAAAAGATGAACAATTTTTAAAAGACAAAATATAAAATTCTATTATATTTATCTACATCAATAACAAATAAGAAAGCATAAATTTTTAAATAAAGATGTTGACATAGTAAGTAACACTGTTAAATATTTAGGAATAAATCTAACCAAAGATATATAAGGCCTGAGAAAAAATTTAAGTTTCCACTGAGAGACATTCAAGAAGACCAAAATAACCAGAGAGATCATATTTGTGATAGAAACATATCAAGGAGATGTCAAATCACGCCTAATTGATTTATGGACTCAATGAAACTTCAGCCAAAGTTATAATGAGACTTTAAATAAAGCTGATTCTTAAAAGTCTATGGAACTATAAAGGGCCAACAATAATCAGGACAAGTCTAAAGACAGCTAAGACAGAAGACATGTCCTGTCATTTATCAGAATTTATGATGAAACTACAGCAATTAAGACTGTGCATAATGCAGAAACAAATTGACAAATGATATAGAATAAAATAGAGAGCCCATGAAAAAATCAACATACATGTGGAATTTTAAATATGATACAAGTAGAATAGCATATCAATGTGAAAAAAGGTTATTATAAAAATGGAACTGGAAAATTGTTATTCACAATGTCTACAGGTACCAAGTGGCTTAATGCCATTTATATAATCAATTCCTATTCTTTAAAGTGGTATTTCAAAGTGGTATTTCAGGCTTGTCTTCATTAATAACAGTCTCCTAGAAGTCTTTCTTTTTGAGGAGAGTCTGAATGTCTTAAGGGTACTGAATTAAGATCTCTAAGAGACATGCTTGAATAACAACAGGTAGTCCTAGTTCCCTTTCAAGGAGAATGAGGCCAGTTAACTGAAAGCTTTTGGGCTGGTGATTTGGGATGCAATTTGAGACCAAAGATGAACTCCATGAGGTAAAAAGGAGAAGCCAAGTGCTAACTACAGCAATCATTTTTCTAGGTGCACCCCCCTCCCATAGCATTCACCCTCTTCTTCAAAAATATGTTGAGTAAGTTTTAAAGGATTTAAAATATTTAGCTCACCTGAAACACTAATATATTTTTGATTGTTTTTGCTTCATGGTAATTAATAAAGTAACAACTCATTTGCATGGGTCTACGTTTTAGTGCATTTCCAAGATAACCACTCATCGCTGACATATTTGTCTCTCTCTTCACCCCTAAACCTTAACTTCCTGTAGTCTCAATATCTGACAGCCTGTGCACATTAATTTATTTCAGCCTATAAGTGTTCTCTTGTAGAAATTTACATGTTGTCTATGGAAGCATTCACTTAACCATTATTCCACTACTCCATCGATATTTATTAAAGTGTCACTTCAAATAAATAAATAAATAAATAAATAAATAAATAAATAAATAGAGTGTCACTTCAAAGCTTCCTGAACAGTACTCAATAATAATAGAGTAGTCCCCGTTTATCCAAGACACCCAGAGGATTCCTGAAACCACAGATAGAACAAAACCCTATATATACTATGTTTTTCCTGTACGTGTATAAATATGATAAAGTTTAATTTATAAGTTAGACACAGCAATAGATTAACAATAATAACAATAATGGTAAAATAGAACAATTATTACAATATACTCTAATAAAAGTTATGTGAATGTGGTCACAAGTTTCAGGGGATCCCTTGCTGAAGTTTTCATATAGGTTCAATGCTTTTTGGTGCAATATGTTATCATTAATTAGAACACATTTTCTGTTCTTGTCTTTTACCCACAAATTTAGTGCCTTTTCCATCTTAGCTAAGCACTTATACACTGTGGCTGTAACTTGTCATTTGAGCTGAGTCAGTAAATTTAGCATAAATTTATTTTTTCTTCACAATTTCACAGATAAAAGACTCATTCTTACTGTAGATCTTAGCAACCTCAGCATATGATATTTTTCTTTCTTTATTACGTTGGAAACTTTCAAGTTTTCATTTAAAAGAAGCACTTTAAGGCTTCTCTTTGCCATATCTAAATTGCTAGCATCACTAGTCTTGCCTTTGGGGCCATTATTAAGTAAAATAAGGGTTACTTGAACATAAGCTCAGAGACAGGTGAGTAAATCTGATAACTGAGAGAGCTGCTAAGTGACTAATTTCAGGTAGCGTGTACAGCACGGATACAATGGACAAAGGGATGATTCACATCCCAGGCAGGACAGAGCCGAATGACATGAGAAAGTGGCTGGCTTTCCCAACAGGCTTGTTCTATCCTCTGATGGAGGAAATACGTCACATAGTGCTATTATAAAACATTTCAGAAAATGTACATATTTGGGGAAATAAAACATATACATTAAACAATTAGAGAACAATCCCAGAGTAGCATATAATTTCTCTGCCTATTTGAATACACTACATGTTTCAACTGCCTGTCTGAATTCCATCTCTTATGGGAATTCTTCTTATTACCTAGTTTGCAATTTGGATTAGAACTTTCTCTGCCTAGGAAACAAAGAAAAAGTATTCCAAAATCAGACAAGAACTTAGAATAGATTTGTTATTTGGAATTCTTTTTTTCATGCTGGAATCCCTATAGCCATTAATAACCGTTTCACTCCTTTGACACTTACAGATAGAGTAAAGATAATTAACAATTGGTTGTAGAATATATGGCTTGTTTCTCCTGTTAGCTCCTTAAGAATAGGTCTTCTACCCTTCAAAGTCCTCTCTGTATCAGGCAAGGTCCCAGAGGAAGCAGATGGCATGTTCAAACTGGGATAATTTGAGGAAATTTAGTACAGGGGCTATTTACAACCCCTAAGAGACAGAGCAATGTTCAGAGACTAGTAATTATAGGATTGATTCCTTGAATAGTCCTAAAAGGCAAAACACGAGAACAGTCATCAAAGCAGAGAAAGGTTTGTGGAGCATGTTGACAGACCTTTGTGCAAGGTAAGCAATTAGGATAGGAGTAGTGATTCTGTAAGCATACTAGAGGAATTAGTATCATGGTCATATATGCCTCACCTCTGTCCCTCCCGTCTCCTGTCAGTGCTCTCCATTAAAAAATCAAAATCTAAGTAAAGGCAAATGCGGAGGCAAAAGAGAGCTCATTATTGCAATTTACACACATAGTCTCCCAAGGCTCTAATCAAAGTAGAGAGTAAGGAATGAATATTCAGGGACAAAAAGAAAACATAAAGCACATCCTCTGAGCCTCAGGTTACTTACATACAAAAGGAACCCAACCAAAGTGGAAATAAATTAGAAATAAATAACAACTATCTATAAAATCCCAAAATATTTCCCTAATTTCTCTGAAATTAGAAAGCACAATATATCAAGATCTATGGGATGCATATAAGACAGTACTTAGATGGAAATTTATAGCTTTACAATTATATTAGATAAAAGGAAAAGCTTCAACCTAATGACTTCAGTTTCCATGGGGTTGGGGGGAACCTTTGAAAAAGAGCAAATTAAACCTAAAGGACAAGACAAACAGAGACTCTTGGACATGAACAATAGACTAGTGGTTCCCAGAGGGTAAAGGGGAGAGAGGAGGGGGGAGGTAGATTGAGTAAAAGGGGTCAAATATGTGGCAACAGAAAGAAATCTAACTATGAGAGGTGAACACACAATGCTATATCTATATCTAAATAGATAGAGAGAGAGAGAGAGAGAGATATGCCTTACTGTTAAATTGTACACCTGAAACACTGGATTTCGTTAACCAATGTCATCATAAAAATAAATTAATTTAAAAAAATAAATAAAACATTTTTAGATGATTCTGTGGAAAAGTGAGAAAATAAAATTGTAAGTTAATAAGAAAAACAAAACTTTAAGGAAACAGAATAAAGGTCTGAACAAAAAGCAATGTAATAGAAAAATAGTAAAATATTAGAAAAAAACAATGGAACTAAAAGTTGGTTATTTGAGAAGATTGATGTAAATGATAAACCTCTAGCCAGACTGGTCTAGAGAAAGAGAGAAGATACAAAATGTCAATATCAAGAATGAGAAAGGTGACATTACTGATGCAGGACAGGGTAAATCCCCCCAAATGGAGATTCGAGCCCTGCACCAAGAGTTCTTAACTCAGCACAGGAAAGAATTCAAGCACACTCCAGAGTTAGAGTCAAAAGGAAAGTTTATTAGAATTCAAGCACACTCCAGAGTTAGAGTCAAAAGGAAAGTTTATCAGAACAAAGTGTGAGAAAGCCTGAGAGACACTCAGAGAGACAGAGACAATGAGAGGGACCGAAAAACAGAAAAGACCATGAGAGGGACCTGGAGTGTTCGGAGAATTCAGTTTATATATCATTCTTAGTTTCTAGGAATTAGAGTTTAAAGACTTTGTTTACCTATTTTCCTTTGGCGATATGGGTATACAGAGTGAGAGCAAGTGTATGTAGTATGAAAGATGAATATATATATCTAGAATGCCTGCTGGCAATCCCCAGCATTTGATCTTTAGGTTCTTCATGATTTTATGACTTAAAGACTTTGTTTTCCCTTTACGATAAGGGGAAATGTTTTGTTAGTAGTCCCAGCATGAATCTTCCTTTGTTCTGTAGTTTTCCTCACATGTTCTGGCTATAGGGCTGATCAGCACATTGCCATCTCTGAAAGTTTAACATTTAGTTCACATGCTCCCTCCTACATTATTACTACAGATTCTTCAGATATGAAGAGGATATTAATGGAATATTATGAAAAAAACAATATGTCAATACATATGACAACTCACACAAAAAACAAATGACTAGAAAGACACAAACTAGAAAAGCTGGCTCAAAAAGAAATTGGTAATTTGAATAGCTCTATATCTAGCAAATAAATTGAATAGTTAAATATCTTGTCACCAAGAAAACTATAGACCCAGGTAGTTTCACTGAGGAATTCTATCAAACATTTAAGAAATAAATAATACCAATTCTACATGAAAACTTACAGAAGAAAATTTTTTAAAAAATAATTTCTAATTCATTCTATAAAGCCACTCCTTTCTGATACCAAAACCAGATAAAAGTATTAGAAGGGGGGGAAAAAGCCTATCAATATTCTTCATAAACATAAATGAAAAAATACAAATGAAAAACAAAATTTTAGCAAATCAAATTCAGCAACACAATGAAAAGATAGCACATTATGTCCAAAGGGGTTTATCTCAAGAATGCAGAGTTGCTTTAACATTTGAAAACTTGATCGATATAGTTACCACATTAAAATTTAAAGAGCAGAACCACACAATTATCACAATAAACGAATGAAAAACATTTAACGAAATCTACTATCCTTCTAAAATCAGATGTCTCAGCAAACTACTTGTAGAAAAGAACTTCCTCAACCTGAAAAAAAGCCATCTACAAAAAGTCTTACAGGTAACATCATATTTAGTGGTGAAAGAACAAATGCTTTCCCTCTAAATTTAGGAAAAAGCAAGGACTTTGATAAATCTAAGATAACCATGGTTATTATGCAGACCACCCTACCGTGGAGGAAGCATTCAAAGGTTCCATTTAGGTTTAAAATAGAATAGATCATCTTTGCTTACAAACATAGTCAGGTTCAAATTTTCTTTCATTTACTTTCATGAAACTGTATTCTGTACTCGTGTATTCTGAAATTTCTGTTATAATTTTTGCTCATCAATTTCATTATGTCCTCAATGTAGTGTCCTGTCCTATCTCCTTTACTCATTTGCTATATCTACATAGATAAAAACTCTATACACCTTGCTTAAAATTCCTCATACCACTTACTTCTCTGTTCATATTTATAGGAAAAATAAGCCCCCAACAAGTTGTCTGTAGTCATTGTCACCATTTTTCTCCTTACCTATTCTCTTTTTGTCCTATTCCAATTAGGACTTTACACCAGCACTAATTAAAACTCCTTTTCGAAGATCTCTTAACAACCTCCGTTTCGTCAATGCAATGTTAATTCCCTGGCTTTATCTTACTTTACCTGTGAGAAACATTTGACATATTCAATTGTTCCTTACTTTTCTTTTTGCTTCTAAGACAGCATAACTTAATTTCTTTTCTTCTACCACCCTGGATGCTCCTTTCCTGTCCTCTTTGCTGGCCCTCTTTTTCCTGATTATCTAAGGTAGGAGCACTCAAGAGTCTTTGTCTCTTTTTTCCTAAGTTCTTTCACTCCCTATATGATTTTATCTAGTCCTGTGGCTTTAAATGTTATCTATCTCACCGGTCCTAACCTTACTCTTTAGCTCTGGATGTAAACATGCAGCTTCCTACTTGGTATTTCCACTTGAATGTGTAATAGGAATCTCAAATTTAACATGCCACATGTCTGAAACATCTTTTTATTTTCATTCCCCATCCTCTTCCTATCTGCTTTTCCTCTAGTTTTTCCTTCCTATTATCTGGCAATAACATTCACCCAGTAATTCAGGCCCAGAATCTAGACATCACCCACAAATGACACTTCTCTAGTTTACTCATACATGTCATCCACCAGTGGGTCCTATTCGTTCCACCTTCACACTATATTCTGAATCTTACCATGTCATCTTGCCTCCACTGCTGCAACTCTAGTTATAGCCAGCATCGCATCTCTCACAGACTGTACTCCCTTCTTTCACTCGGGTCCCCTTAAAATCAATTTTTCTTCATCTAGCCGCTAAAGTGACCTTACTCCAGCTCAAACCTAAGGATATTCAGAAGATAATCCACATATTTGACCATTATTCATACTGTGATCCATAGAGCACAGCACAATCCAGCCTTTCCAACTTTTATACCTTACCTCCTACAATTTCTCTTCTCTCACTTTGTTCTAGTAACAGTGGGCTTTTTTTCTCCTCCTTGAATATGCCACGCTTATTCCCGACTTTAATACTTTGAATTTGCCACTTTCTCTGCTTTGAAAACTTTCCCCCCAGACACTTGCATGGCTTATTCCTGCAATTCAGCCACATCTCTGTTCAAATGTCACTTGCCCTGAGAGGTTTTCCCTGACTATACTATTTAAAAGAGCTCCTCTTTCTCCTATTGTCACTTTCTATTTCTATATCCTGCTTTATTTGAACTTAAAGCATGTAAACCACATTAAATTTTGTATTTATTTGCTTTAGTGTTTATGATCTGTCTCCCCAATAAGAAATTTAAGTTCCATGAGGGCAGGGCCTTTTCCTGTCATGTCCATTTCTATATATCCAGTGCCTAGAACAATGTCTGGTCCATAGCAAGCATTCAATATATATCTGTTGTAAGAATGAAATATTGAGGAAAATATTATACTAGATCACTACATTGTACTAAAACTTGACCCTGCTTTGAGATTTAGTTTTTCCTTTTTCATATGGTCTTTTGTTAATTCCATTCTGTAAGATAAAAAAGAAAACTAAGTAATTTCAATAAAACAAAAGAGATTCAAGGCAAATTTAGATTTAAATATTAAAAGTATCAATCATAATAATGCTCAATGTTTCAATAACATTTAATGATTTTCTTGGTACTTTCTTATATACTATTCCATTTAATCCTTATTAAGTTCTTTATTAGCATCTTCATTTTGCATATGAAAAATTGAAAACTCAATAGAGCTGAGGGGCTTGAATATGTTCATGCTGCTAAGAAATGACAGACAAGATTAGAAGCTGTGTTTATCAGACTTTTCATCGAGGATTTCATCAAGGATTTGTTCACTCTTAGAGCTAACCTGAATCCTTTCTACTCTGCCTATACTAGGCCCAAGTTAAAAAAAAGTTAAAAATGAAATTCCATGGCTTACTTTATGAAAATGTATATCCTCTTTAAAAGCCAAAATTTAATATGAAATAGATTTTTCCTGATTCTGGAACTCTGAGAAAGAGCCAGAAGGGAAGCTTGGCTCTGCAAATACAATTCATAGTAATGGGACTGGGGCAATGACATGACAGACAAAGAAGGCTATCAGGGAGGGGGCATGCTTGGACCCTATGTAACAAAAACAAGAGCAGGTGAGTCAAGAGTCAATTGATGTAATACAGAGAGGACAGCTATAAATACGTAGCTTATGGGCCATATACAGTCTGAGTATTTTAGTTTGGGGTTTTGTTTTATTTGATTTTTATTTGTTTTATATTAGTGTGGTAAAAATAATCTGTTCTTTATTTTAAATTAGTTTTATTTGTATACTTCATATTTAAAGGACTTCACATGAAAGTCTGAGTTTCTCAGCTTCCTTTTCAAAATGAAAAGATAGAATGACAATAGTTTACATTGTAAAATCATGACAAACTGTAACATGGTGTAGCAGCTACCTCTTTCAATGGGGCATGTACTTTCTAGTTTCCACAATCCCCATTATTTGTTTATAAAATCCACCTTTCTGCTTTGCTCATTTACATTGTTTTCATGGCATCTGTAGATTTTTGCGCTTGTGACTTCTGATTTAAGGATTCCTAGCTATGAAGCAAGCAGGAAGAACCAAATAATCATCAATGTGGTGAGGTGGTATAAATGGGCTTCAGGAATTTGAATCCCTAAAATAAATATCTTTTGTTTGGAGAGAAAAACAGCCTCTTCAAAAAGAGTGTGTTCATAGTAAAGGTATTGTAGCTAGGCTACATAAGGAGCCAAAAGAGCAACTTGCCCAGCAAAACTGATTCCTCAATGTAATCTGCTGCCTTAATATATGAGCTGAGGGCATTTATTATGAATTACTTTCCCTTAAATGTCTTTCCCAATAGTCTCCATAAAGTCTTGGAGGAAGATCTCCAGAGGTACCATACAATACTTTACTTATGAAGAGTGGAACACACTACCCAAAATACAGATCAGCCATTTCTGTTGGTAACATATAGAGCAGAGCTGAAAGAAAATGGGAAATAAGATAAGGAAAAGGAGAAATCATTAGATATTTTTAGCAAATACTGTACTGGATAGGGTGATCCTTTGAAAGTCCTTGTGCTACTTAGAATAGCATCCGGGCACTGGGTATTGTAAAGAGAGAAGACTAGTACCTGTGGTAGGAGGGAATTTCTACTCCACTCCCTCCAAGAGCAAAGTATGGGAAGAACTCTCTCATACTTCCTTCCCCAAAGAGGAGGAGTCACGTACATTATTGATGTGTTTAGAAGACCAGGAACATGCTTAACTCAGTCTCTTCGTGCTCAACTTCAGCTTGCTTGCCGTGAATATGCATTTTGCTATGTTCCCCACCATATGATAAGTTTACAAGTTCAGATTCTGCCTTCAAGGCCAAAGCCTTTCAATCTGGGGGAAGAAATTCAATTCAGAGGTGAATAATAGGATGTACATTATGACCACATCTAAAGGTAATGTCTCTAATTAACAATATTATCATTTTTATCTATATTTTTTTATTACTAATGTCTCAACACCTTATCAACGTGAGAAGGGATAAAAAGTATTATTGGACCATAGGACTCTAATAATGCTGAAAAGAACTGAGAATTGAGAAGTTATCTTTCTTGGTCTGTGTCTAGAGTTTCTCTTGTTTAACTTGATTTTCAAGAGGTGACATTTAATGTTTCTCTGAACCCTGAGGTTCTATAGTTGTATAATAAGATGTACTATTGGAAATTGACATATTTTCTAGCTCTACAATGTACAATGAGAAAAGATGGGGTCCATGACCATATTAACCCATAAAGAAAAGCAAACAACTAGTTGTTACAGACTCACAGAATCTATAAGCTTGCAAAGAGCATATAAAACCATTTAGTTCCCAACCTGTTGTCAGTGAACACTTTCTTTCCATTTCCAACTAATAAGCTCTCTACTTACGTTTGAACATAATCTATGATTGAAAATGTAAAACCATTTGTTCTGAATGACTGATTTTCAGATTGCAAGTTGCAGGAATATAGGTTTTTAGCACCATGTCGGGAAAAACGTTCATATAACAGAAATGTATTGAGCATCCATAATGTGCCAAACACTGTGTAATATTTTGACAGTATAAAAGCAAAGTCAAGAATTTCATAATCAGTTTAAGAGAACTCATGTAGTCAAATAAATATTTCATTTATGATAAGCAGAAAAATGCATTTATACCTGACTAAAGCTATAAATGGAAATTTTGAAATGGTATTTGTACGTTTTCGTTATACATCTTGGGTTTTCTTTTAGCAATACTTTCTCAACATTGTTTTTTAAGAGTTTTCATAATTGAAGGTTCTCTTTCAATTTTCAGTCAATAACTGATAGTGAATGATTAATCATTTATTAGGAAACAGAAAGTTATTAGATACTGCACCTATTCTCAAATATCTCTTCATATTTGTGATACTATATCTTGGTTTACACCCTTATTAAAGAAATTGTAAGCCCCATTAAAACATTATGACTAATCACAGAGTTAATGAATTTAACAGATATCCAATTACCTTAATGCAGAACTCTGCTACCGCAGCCTAGACCAGGGTCACAATCACAAAGTGTAATCATCAGAACTCATACACCTTTGAAATCTTAAATTCAAAAACCTACTCTCTTATCATTATAACCCTTTCAACTCTTGCCTCTTCACCTACATTATATCTGATCTAAGCCTCGGAGGGGCTAGAGCCCCAAAGAAGTCAATCAGTCTTCTGGCTTCACTCTTTTCCTTGCTTAATCAAATCCCAAAAGTCCATTATTTTAATCACAACTTCCTCATCCCTTTCAAAGAGTGTGTTCATAGTTTAGAATTACCATAGCCCTGGTAATTCTAGCCACTGGACGTCCCTGTTCCTTCACCAGGGATATAGAATGATACTTGGAATAATTTCACCATATGTTGATTGGTAGCACTAAATATTAATTTCTCAATTGTCAGCTTCAGCCCCAGAAAATATTTTTTCTTAATTAGAAAATCTTTATTTTTTCTTTGTCAGTGTTCTCTCTCTCAATATCTTCAATAGCAATTTCATTTTAAATAAAAAATGGTAATTTTATTAAATAAAGTCTGGCATATTAAATACTGTAAGAAAATAAACATCATTGTAGTCTCTTTCTTCAAAAACCACTATTTTTAACAGATTGATGTATTATTTTGAGTCTTTCTCCCCCAGTGAATAGGGTACTTTCATGTTGTTGTATCATGCAATGTATGCGATTTATTGTATCCCCTTTTCTAAAAATGCTGTATCATGAGCAATATTCCTTGTTATTGTATTACTTAAGCACCATTTAAAATGACTTCATGATGTAAAGAAGCTTTACCATAGTTTTACTAACAAATTTCTTGGAAGAGTAGATGTCACTTATGCATTTACTTACTCACCTACCATTCTGAATAATGTAGAGAGATAAGGCTCATGCCTATTATTTCATGAAAAGTTCTCCAATAAAATTCATCAGTGATCTCATATTAGTAATTAAACTCAACAAGTAACATTAAAACATAAAGTAAAGAGGCACAAATGATATAGAAATGTATTTCTTACTCAAGATGTAATCTTAACGAGGGAAATCTGAGGACAGTATGGCAGAGCTGCTCCATGAATCTTTGGGGACACTGGATCTATGGCCCTGCTAGCATGACCACCATTCACAGGACCATACTGTAGTCAAAGATGGCTGCTCCATCTCCAGTAATCAGATCTTCACTTCAAACAGAGAAAAGAATGAAATAAACAAAAAAGAAGACAAAAAGCCTACTTCAGCTGCTTTTCAAATTTTGATAAGACAATTATTTTTATACCTCCTTGGCAAGAACATTGTCCTTTTGGCCACAGTTAGCAGCACTGGAGGCTAAGAAAATATAATGTTAATTCTAGACAGCCACTTATCACCATGAAGAAGGGGAGGAAAAATGTTGGAAGATAAGAAATCCGTGACATATTTGTCAGTTGTTAAACTTTACTTACCTTACTTGATCCCTCAGCATTATTTGTTCTCATGATCTCCTTATTTAGTATCCACTTCATGTAGTTCCTCTACTTCTATGATCATAAATTTTCAGAAGTTTCTACTACGATGGCTTCTTTTCTTCTGTCCATCACAAAACATCAAAATTTCTCATGATTCCATCCTTGAACTTCTTGCTTCTTTCATTTTCTTTATGGTTCCTACATGTTTTATTTGTGTTTTTAACTACTACATATGTGCTGATGACTGCATCTTCTTTATTGCTACCCAAATCTATTAGAATTTTGAAATTGATGTTTTTGTCATCCTGTCTTGCATCTTCATGGATACTCAGTAGAAATCTCAAACTTCTCAATCTATATCTAAACTTATTTTTTCTCCTACAAATCTGTGACTCCCCACATAGTTTCTGTCTTGGTTATTTTCACAATAATGCTAATAAAACCAGAACCTAGGGTCATTCTCAACTTTTCTCTCTTTTTTTTTTTCACTTCTTCTCAGCAAATCAGAGACTAAGTTTTATAAACCATATCTTTAATATGTCTCTAAAATCCATCTCCTCCTCTACATATTTAGAATTACAGTCTTGGATTAACTGTGATTGTTATTTTGACTTTAGGATCTCCCCTTCCTAAACCATATTACACACTGACCAAAAATGTTCTTTTTCCCCCCAATTAAGTAATTAATTAATTAATTTTGATTTATTAATTAATTTGTTTTTATTATGGTGACATTGGTTAATGAAATCCTGTGTATCAGGTGTACAATTTCACAGTAAGGCATATATATATTGCATTGTGTGTTCCCCTTCCATAGTTAGATTTCTTTCTGTCACCACATATTTGACCCCTTGTATCCCATCTTCCTTCTCCCCGTCCTTCTCCCTCTACCCTTTGGTAACCACTAGTCTATAGTCCATGTCCATGAGTCTCTGTTTGTTTGTCCTATTCTGTTTGTTGATTTAAGGTTTATATTCCACATGTAAGTGATATCATGTGGTTCTCAACTTTTTCTGTTTGGCTTATTTTGCTTGGCATGATTATCTCGAGGTCCATCTATGTTGTTGCAAATGGCAGTATTTCATCTTATGACTGAGTAATATTCCATTGTGTATTTATACCACAGCTTCTTTAATCAATCATTTATCATAGGACACTTCAGTTGCTTCCATGTTCTGGTCACTGTGAATAATGCTGCTATGAAGATCAGTGTGCAAATATCTTTTTGCATATGGGTTTTCAAGTCTTTGGAGTAAATACCCAGTAGAGGGATTGCTGGATCATATGGTAGATCAATTCTCAGTTTTTTGAGGAATCTCCATACTGTTTTCCATAGTGGCTGTACTAATTTGCAGTCCCACCAGCAGTGTATGAGGGTTCCTTTTTCTCCACATCCTCTCCAGCATTTGTTATTACTTGTCCTGTTGATTATAGCTATTCTAACAGGTGTGAGATGGTATCTCATTGTGGTTTTGATTTGCATTTCCCTAATAGCTAGCGAAGCTGACCATCTTTTCATATGTTTGTTGGCCATTTGTATGTCTTCTAGAGAGATGTGTCTGTTCAAGTCCTCTGCTCATTTTTTAATTGGATTGTTTGATTTTTTTGTTGTTATTGAGTTACATGGGTTCTTTGTATAGTTTGGATATTAGGTCCTATTGGAGGCATTGCTTGCAAATATATTTTTCCATTCAGATGATTGTCTCTGTATCAGCTAGTTCTTTTATTTCTCTTTCATTATTTTTCACTATTCAGTTTCTCTCTTCTTGCTTCTGATTTCTAGATTTTTGTCTTTGATATCACTGATCTTTTCTTCCCTTTGGTCAACTCTATTTCCCAAGCTTGCTTTTTCATTCTTCATCTTTTTGTTCTTCATCTCCAGAAATTCTATTTGGTTCTTTTTGAGGATTTCAATCTCCTTGCTAAAAAACTCATTCTTCTGATCTAGTTGTTTTTTCAATGCCTGTAATTGTTGATATGAATTATTTTGGATCTCATCGAGCTTTTTCAGAAGTATCATTCTGAATTCTCTGTCGTTTGAGTCACATATTTCTGTGTCTTTAAGTTTATTTTCTGGAGATTTTTCTCTTTCTTTCTGAGCTGCCTTGTTACCTTGGTTGTTCATGGTGTTTAATGGACTATTTCTCCACCTGGGCATTAATGGAAGTGTATTCTGCTTTTTTCCCAGAAAGAAGATTTATTATATAAATTATAGATCTCTCTTTAGCCTGTTGCAAAGAAGGCATTTTTCTTTTGGTTTCCAGTAGGTGGAGTCTAAGCCTCTTGGATCCCTGCTTTATAGAAAGTCTTAATAATGCCTTTGTTCCTTTATAAATATTCAATCATGCTCGCTACCCTCAGTCTCAATCTCTGTCGGTGTTAGCGACAGTTTCGGTAGTGTTTGCTCAGATTCCCCTGGGTCTCACGATGTTTGGTCTTAGGGGATACGGGGTGAGGTGCCCTCTGGGTTGAGGAGTGGGGGCTGTAGTTCAGCCTTGTGTTTTGCAATCGCAGCTGATAATAATTACCTGTTGCTTCCCTGCTGTTCCCACTTCTCTGCTTTCTGCCCTGATGACTGGGCCCTGCTGCCAGCCACGTGGAGCTCACAGCTCTCTTAGGCAGAGCTGTTCAGGAAACTCACCTTACCTTGTTCCCTACCCTTCCCCCTGCAGGAAGCTCTGGCTGCAAGAGGCAGCCTCTTTGTTTCTCCCAGTCTACCGCCCAACTCTTATAGTTCTGACTTGGTGTAGCTCTTATTCACAGATTCCTCACTCACACTTGCTTGTGTGCAGGTTAGGTGTTTTTTGTTGACTGTTAGATTTTCAACTTATTGTTGTTTCAAGGGGAGCGATCTGGGGATGTCTCTCACTCTGCCATGTTTCTTCCAAATGATGTTCTTAAAACAGTTATTCATGCCACTCTTTTGTTTAAAATCTTTCAATGGCTGTAATTCATCTTCAGAATAAAGTTCAAACTTATTAACATTGTTTAAAAAGTCACTTGAGCTCAAATATCTCTCAAACTATTCAACCTCATTCCCTGTCTGTACCTTAACTAATACCTAATATATCAGTCTAAGAGACTATCAAACTTCTTCAGAGCACACTATGTCATTATAGGTGTCCATTTTTTACTATATGTTATCTCCTGGGCCTGAACCTCCTTACACAAATTTATCTGCCTATCATTACTCCTATTTAACTTTTAAAATATATTAAAGATTTTCTCCTTAGTGAAACTTCCTTGGCTCTACTTCCTCCAACAAATAGAATTTGCTACTCACTTATCTGCATTCAGAGTATCCTATGTAAACATTCACAGTCACACCTGTTAAATTATATCAGGTATAAAATGTTTTCATCCTGAGCCCATTGAATTAGTGGCTACATATCCAGTGTGTCATCTAATGTGTGGCACACGTAAGTGAGGCTTCATTTAGTGCAAATTTGGTAAAAATTGCTTTGACTTACCTCTTTTGCCATTTCTGGTTGTCAAACTCTTGATTTCAATAGGTAGGGAGCATCACCAAGTAAAAATGTACTTTTAAAAATACTTTAAAAGATTTAAAATTGGAACTATGAAGATAAAAAATGATTTATTGAAAATAAACCTATATTTTAAAATGAAGTCCCATATAAATAAATTTATTTTATATAATTACTTGCAAAAATAGGGTTTTAACATAAAATTTTAGTTCCCTTTCACTAAAATAATGGTTATAGCAATATTCAACAGAGGGGCTACAAGACCAATTTTGGTCCAGTGTGGGCCCACTTCTGTGTGATGAATATTGTTCTCATTCCACAAAATCTGGTCTGCTCAGAAGTGTTTGCTTTTTATTTCAAGGTCCTTATCAACTAATCATCCAGAGTTCTCAGTCTTTTCTAAATAATCCTAGAAATGGATTTTCAGCCTCCAGGAAAACTTACCACAGTCATAATTCTTTAGTTCTGGCCTTCACATTCTTTCTATCATCTTAACTTTCTTTTATGTATTGTGATATTGGGAAGTGGTTTTAAACCTTTTTCAGAGATCTGTATTTTCTTATCTACTAAGGTTAGGAACTAAAAATTGATCTTCCCCTATTTAGAATCTATGAAATTTTCTGCATTTCATCATAAAGATAGTGACTTATAACATTACTGTTTAATCACTTTATGCCTATTTCAGTAGTTTCCAAATGTCTTGTGTGGATGGGTTGTATTAGAATTTCCTGGGAGTATATTAAAAATTATAGATTTCTAGGCCCCCAACTAATCATTTGGGAGAATTTCCAGGACTGAGGGCCTTTAATCTGTGTTTTAAAGAACTAAGGAAATTCTTATTTCAATCCAATTTGGAAATTTATAAGAGCACAATAATTATCACATACTTAAAGTCAGCAGATACTATTTTCTGAATTAAAAAAAAAAAATCAATGGGTGACATTCATAAACATTAAAAAGACGTAAAGAACTCTTTTGAGTCTTCTCGAACTTTGATTCCAGATAAATGAAAGACCACCATCTGTTTGAAAAACTAAGGCAGGCTGAACTTCTGCATATAGGTAGAATGATGTACATAAATCTAGACCAGTGCTTCTGCAATGACAACCAGAAAATGTCAGATATATTACCAAAACCCACATTTTAAAGTATCAAAGAGTTATGAAAGCAATGAGGATCAGATCATCTAAAAATCCAGAAGATAGAACATTTCCAAGATGACTTGATCATATGCAGCCTCTATCTTCATGTAAGAGCATTTACCGATATTGGGCATGGGCTGATGATAGCACTTGCTGAGTGCCTCCTTTGGGGGAGATTTAAAAAGTAGTAAAATCTTGGGAGTTTGTGTGGTGGTGGACTAAATTTAGAAATTTGAGGGAACAAAAATACCTGGCTAGTTTTCCCTATGAAACACTTGCTAAATTTTTATGTTGTGAGGATGGTTTTTACTAATTTTGTACACTCTTCCAGAAAAATAAAAAAGAGTGAATAGTTTTCTCCTATTTATAAGGCTAACATAATCTTGGTTCAAAATTTTTCAGAGAATATTACAAAACAGGAAAATCGCAAACCAATGTCTCATATAATTATAAATGCAAAAATCTTTGACAAATGTTAGCAAATCAAATTCAATAATATGTGAATATATATTTTAAAAGATATCTCAACCAACGTGGGTATTCAGAAGCACAAGGTTGTTTTAAAATTCAAAAATTAATATTTTTAATTTACTTCATTAACAGAACAAATGAGATAATCATATGGTCATAAAGATGAATGTAGAAAAACTAACAAAATTCAGAATCTACTATAACTAAAAAAGACTTTTGAGAAACTAGAAGTAAAGAATATTTTTTTAAAAATAAATAAATCTACAGCAAATATCATATTCCATAGTGAACTATAGGAGACTTTGTTCCTACGATAGAAACAAGACAAGAGTGCTCACTGTAGACCACTCTGTTCAACATTGTACTTGAGGTCCTAAGCAGTGCAATAAGGTAAGAAAAGAAACAAAAGTCAAAATGTTTAGAAAGAAAGAGATAAAACTATCATTACTGGTGGATTATGTGATTATACATATAAAATCTGCCGATACACAGAAAAACTTTCAAAAATGTAGTATAACTAATAGGTGAATTTACTAAGGTCATAAGATACTAGATCAACATTAAAAATCAATTTTATTTCTATATACTAGCAAAATAGGTAAATAAATATAGCATATATAATAACATCAAAAAACTTTACATGCCTAGGAAAATGTCTCCTGAAAGCTATGCAGAACTTAAAAATTAAAAATTACAACATATTTTTGAGAAAAATTTTAGTAGAACTAAAGAAATGGAAGAATCACATTAATGAAATGATGACTAAGTATTGTAAAGATATCAAATTTTCCTCAATTAATCTCTGAAATCAACATAATTCTGCTATTTTAAAAAGTAAGTTTTTGGTAGAAATTGAAAAGCTGATTCTAAAATTCATGTGAAGATGCAAAGGCCCAAGAATATCAAGGTGATCTTAAAGAACCAAAAAGCTGAATTGTTCTTTGACATGATAATTGTCCAATATCAAAATTTATTCTAAAACTCTGATGCAAGGATAGACAAATGGGCCAACTGAACAGAATAGAGTCCAGCAACATGTGCATAACATATGCAAAACAATTTTACTTTTAGTAATACATTTCATAAATGTACATATGCATGTATACATGTACTATAATGTTCACAACAGCAAGAGCCGTAATACCCCTAGATGGAAATTACCAAAATTCCAATTAGCAGTTTAATGAACAAAAATATTATGATAATCACATGATAAGTACTATACAGTATTATAAGTAAATAATTTACAGCAATATTACATACATAGAAAAATCTTAAAAATTTAATGTTGAGCAAATGAAGACAGTCAAAACTACAGAAGTCAAAATGGTAGTTATCCTGTGACAAGCAGGTAATGATTGGAAGAGAGATAAAATGAGTTCTGTGGTATTGGTAAAATTGTATTTTTATATCTGAGTGCTGGTCATAGAACTATAATCAACTTGTGACAAATCAAGCTGAAAGCTGAATACTTCTGATGTGGCCTCTTCTCTCTCTCTCTCTCTCTCTCTCTCT
>NW_006439192.1:6013941-6033631 GCF_000325575.1 Pteropus alecto
ATGCGTGTGTGTGTGTGAAATAAATTAATAAATCTAAAGCAGTTGAAATTACTAAAAAAAATTCTAAACTGGAAGTCATTCTAAAGCTTTATGTAGGAGTATCTAGTGTTGGGAGCATTTGTAAATGTTTAAATACCTGCGGAATGAATGAATGATGAATGTACGATCCTATAGTTTATTAGACATTCAAATAAAAATTCATGGAGAACTTACTGTACAAATGCTGTGATGGATGTCAAAATGAATTGACCAAAATCTCTTTCCTCAAGGAGTTTAGAATATACAAGATATTACAAATTCATAACATTAAGACTTTTAAACGATCTGATATAGTAAGTGTCATATGATAAATACAACTAAATTGCTATAGGATAGATTCTAATTGAGGGTGGGAAGAAAGAAAACCCATGGTAGAATGGTACTGAACCAGACCCTAAAAGCTAGGTAAAGTTTCATCAGCTGAAGATGAAGCCAGGGTAAAGTAGTATTCGAGGGCTCTTTATTTTAGTTTTCATGTTTACTTTATATTCAAGGAAATAATAGTTCATAAAATAACATATAACATATTGCTTTTTATTTCAATTTCCTTTTGCGTGAGGCAGATGCCATTCCCCCCTACCCCCATCATGATAATATATTTATTTTGTTAGAATGCCTCCCATTCCAGCCTCATTTTTTGGTGCACATTTCAGCATTGTATTTTTTGCCATTGAACTTTATCCTAGTACATTCAAGGTCATTTTAAATTTTTTTCTGATCTTTCAGATTGTTAGTACTCATCACAATTTACACCAGGTCTATATGATGGTAAAAATTGACTGTAGTATGATCAATTTCTCATTCTTAACTCTCTTAGTAATTGGTCATACAGCAATTGACTGAGTTGAAAGTACAGGGATTAAGCAATTTTGATCACTCTGAGTCAAAATGAATAATATATCAAGATTTATATATTTTGATTGTCTAGCTTTGGTGTCAAATTTAATAGCAATAAAATGATAAATTAGGAAAACACACTTTATTCTATTTGAGACAAAATTCAGTCTCTATGACTTTCTTACATGCTGGGATGCTTCTTTATTAGATAATGAATAGGAGATATTTATGTCTATCCCAGGCCTGTTTGCCCTCAAATCCATTGTTTGTGCTTCCTCTGCTTTACTCTGTATTGCCCCCCAACCACCCCAAAAAAATTGCTGAAAGCCTGTTTTCACCTGTTCAATTGAAGGTCCTGGTAAAAGACTGCAGTATGGAAAGAAGAGAATATCTAGATTTTTTCTCCCTTCCCCCTTTCTCCAACATCTTTAGAAGCAGTTGCAGTGACATCAGTAAGATGAATGAATAAACTGTCTCCTTATTGTATTATCCTCTGAACAACAACAATTAGTATTCTCTCATGGACAAAAGTGCTTTTGTGGAAGATATATGATCCAGCACCATATGCTAAGGGACTTGGGGGGAGTCTTACCTACCTATGCATTAGATAATAGGCATACAGGCCTCAGTATCAGCTGTGGACGCCGAAGTGGCCCATGAACTACCTTCATCCACTCATGGCCATTGTCTGGGGTCCCCTAGAGAACACTGACTCAGATAATCACCCATAGATGAGAGCCTTTATAAAAGTCCAGAAGTCTAGTGGAGAAATTCCAGCACACTATTCAAACAAACACACAAAAATCTAAGATAGGACTTATTAGAAATGGTAAGAAGAACAGTTTGACTTTAACCTCATAATCCCTCCCTCAAGGAAGCACAGCTTAGTACCAAGAGAACCTTTCTAGGCCAGCGATTTCTCCTATGAGGGAAAATGAGAGCGTGTACCCAGCTTCCTCAGCTGTTTGAAATTGCCAAAAAGGCCAATTTTTCACTCACCCTATCCACAATACTGAGTCCAGAACTGCACAACTGGGGGTTAGTGAGCAGAGGAGAGAACAGAAACCAGGGCCTAGATAATATCAAAGGGATGTGGGTCTTACTAATGGCATCGCAGACTCTATTGGGAGGCCTGCCCACAAGCTGCTGAGGCTTCTCACTTGTAAATCCCCTCAATAGGTTTGGAGACATCCCCAGGAATCTGTGAGCCTCACCCTTACACCCCTCTACCCAGTGGCTGGCCTCCTGTGTATGTTTCCAATAATGGCAAGAGTAAGCTTTGGCAGAAGGCTCGTTAGCACTCATAGAAAGCTGAGCAAAATCTGAAGGCCAGGGAGAGACCTCAGATTTGAGCATTTAGCATTGCTTTAAGGAAAGCATAAGGGAGACTATCAGCACCTGGTCTGATGCATTATAGGATCTAAAGAAGGTATACAAGCTTAAGAAATTTGCCACAGAGGGAGTAAGAAGTGGGGAGAAGTCATATCTATAGAATATCTGAGAAATCTTCAGAATCCAGAGCACATACATGATCATATAATATTTAACAAAGGAGCCAAGAATACCAAAATGGAAGATAGTATCTTTATTAAATGATGTTGAAAAAATTGGATAACCACATGCAGAATAATGAAATTGGACTCCTATCTTACACTATTCACAAAAATTGACTGAAATGAATTAAAAAAAAACTAAACAATAGACTTGAAACTATAAAACTCCTAGAAGAAAATAAAGGAAAAATTTCTTTGACATTGAACCTGGAAATAATTTTTTAGATGTAGCATGAAAAGCACAAGCAATGAAAGCAAAAATAAATGAGATGAATTACACTAAAAAACTCTTCTCAGCAAAGGAAACTATTAACAAATGACAAGGCAACTGACAGGATTGAAAGTGTTTGTAAACTATATATCTGATAAGAGATTAATATTTAAAATTTG
The DNA here is from genome assembly GCF_000325575.1 of Pteropus alecto. Lineage (NCBI taxonomy): Eukaryota > Metazoa > Chordata > Mammalia > Chiroptera > Pteropodidae > Pteropus > Pteropus alecto. Next base: position 6,016,761 of record NW_006439192.1, read on the forward strand.
TAAACAACCATACAACTCAATACCAAAAAATAAAAATATAAACAATCCTATTTAAAAATGAGCAGAGGATATAAATAGACATTTTTCCAGAGAAGGCATAAAAATGACCAACGGGTACATGAAAAGATGCTCAACATCACTAATCATTAGGAAAATGCCAATCAAAACCATGAGATATTGCCTTATACCTCTTAGAATGACTATGACCAAAAAGACAAGAGTTAAGTGTTGTTGAGGATGTGGAGAAAAGACAACTCTGTGCACTGTTGGTGGGAGTGTAAATAGGTGCAGCCACTATGGAAAACAGTATAGAGATTCCTCGAAAATTTTAAAATATCACTACCATATAATCTAACAATCCCACTTCTGGGTATTTATCCAAATGAAATGAAATCAGGATCTCAAAAAGATATCTACATTCTCATGTTCATTGCAGCATTATTCACAATAACCAAAGTATGGAAACTACCTAAGCATTTATCAATGAATGAATGAATGAATGAATGAATGAATGAACAATGTGTGTGTGTATGTGTGTGTGTGTATACACAATTAATTATTCAACCATGAGAAAGAAGAAAATCCTTACATTTGTGACAACATGAATGGAACTTGATGACCTTACGCTAAGGGAAAGAAGTCAGACACTGAAAGACAAATACTATATGATCTCACTTACATGTGGAACCTAAAAAGAGTTGAACTCATAGAAACAGAGAGTAGAATGGTGGTTTCCAGGACTTGGTAGTTGGGGGAAAGGGGAAGATGTTGGTGAAAGGGTAAAATCTTTCAGTTATAAGTTGAATACGTTATTAGGATCTAATGCACAGCATGAAGACTATAGTTAACAATGCTGTATTATATACTTGAAAGTTGCTGTGTCAGTCAATCTTAAATGTTCTTACCACACACACACACACACACACACACACACACACAGGTAATTATGTGAGGTGATGGAAATGTTAACTAACCCTATTGTGGTAATCACTTCACAATGTATGTGTATCAAATCATCTTATTGTACACCTTAACCTCACACAGTGTTGTATGTCAATTATATCTCAATAAACATAGAAAAAAAATGAGCTGCTTTATTGTTTTAACCTCTCCCTAACATAATCATCATAATTGTAGCTTACGCTAGGACCTCCCGATTCTTTGCTCCTACAAAGCTGCCTCATGCTTCCATTACCCCTGACTTCCCTCTGAATGACCTTACTGCCAGTTTTTGACTTCTCAGTTCTATCTTATCATTTATATAACCAATTCCCTGCATTTAGTACTATTTCTAAATACTCTGAATATTCTTTGACGAACGGATCCTATTATAATTCCCCATATTTCAAATTACGACTTTACAACCATATCTCACTCACATAAGCATGAGCTGATTATTTCATTAATGTCAAAAGGGGTAGGAGGCCAATACTCTTATTTGACACAATTGACAGATCATGAATCTGGAAATTATTTTGTTAGTTAAATTAGCCAGAGAAGCTCAATATTGCTTAGTATGCACCAGAATGTCATCACATGTATCTACCAAATTCATAAAAAATTAGTGAACAAATGCATTACTTTCCTTTTAATAGATGCAAAAACTGAGTCACAATAAAGTATCATATTCATAGACTCTGATGATCTAAGGGATCAAAGAGATCATCTTGAATAAGATTCTCAAATCAGGGTAATGTGTATATGCTGTGCTGGCACTTAATCTAAATACACTGAGAATTCTCATCCAAATGTCTTACTTTATAAATACATAAACCAAGACCCAAAAAGGTGAGAAGGCTTGTCTATGGCCAAAGAGTAGGCTGAAAACACTTGTGATGGCTTCCAAAACCATACTCCAATCAAAGCAAGTCTTCAAAACTACTCTAATCCTGAAATCCCCATTCTAATCCTGAAAATCAAAGAGAATTAAATTTCTGTGATAATTCCAGTAGATATTAATATCATAATGGCAAGACTCGTGGTTTATATGATTCATAATCCTTGCAGATTCTGGAGCAAAGCTTTTAATTTTAGTCAGTGCATAGCTATTAATTTCTACTACATTCAAGACACCATGCTATACATATCTATAGCCAACCAAGATTTAAGTTAGATTTCCTGCTACGTAGTGTATTCAACTATATGAACAGGTAATTTGGACTAACAGATAAAATAGATATAAGCATTTATTTAATCACTCGTTCATTTATCAAATGTATTTTGAGCACCTACAATGAAATAGACATTGTTTTATCTACTGATGATATAACAGTGAATAAGATAGACATGGTCCCTACTTTCCTGGTGCTTCTAAACTATGGAGGAATAAGACATAAATAACAATTTCATAATGTGGTAAATACTGTGAATGAAACAAACTGGATGCTGATATAGAGGATAAAGGATTGTAGGAATGTTATGTACAATCTTGTAGGTTTTACACAACACAACCCTAGGAGACACCATTCATGTCATGGACATTGCAGATTTGTATAGTTATTGCAAAATTTTTCTGGCAGATGGCAGTAAAGTGTCTTGTTCAAATAAATTGGTAAGTTAAGATGATTTTCTGACAAAATAAGTAGTAGGCTTTTTTTCAATTTGCCCAAAGACACCATGTGGACTAGCGGAGGTCCTGAAAAGATGAAGTAACTTTGAAACCAGAGTCAGATAAAGCCACTTTGATAAAGGGACATTTAATTTGAGAATAAATAAGAACCAGACATTTGGAGAGACAGAATAAGAACACTCCAGGAAGGAGGAAAAATATGTGTTTGACATTATCTACTCTTATTTTTGGTTTGTTTGTTTTTACATTATATTCTTACAATTAAAAATCATAAAGTTCTTTGTAGATGAAGATCATTTTTATTAGCAGAGTCTGTATTTTGCATGTTTAATTTTTCCACTGATGATAACCAGGTTTCTGCTTTCTCCCTCAAACATACATTCCAGAGCTTTTTGCTGGGGTTGAGAATGTAATCTTTGGTCACATAACATAGCTTGCTGACCTCATATAAACTAAGAACAGAGAAAAGTAATTGTAGTTAAATAATTTTCATGACAATTACTATCATTTGTTGAGCATTTACTAAAAGCAAGGCAATGCATTAAACTGAACAATTGATCTGACTTAATTAGTCACCACCAAGGAAATTTCCACAGTTATATTTTTATCCCTTCCATCTTCCTTTTATGTACCAGATACTTTGCCTTTCATCTATAAAATAGAGCTAAAATACCTACAACTTAATGTTATTATGATAACTGCTAACATTTGTGGTGTTTATTATATGTCAAGGACTATGCAAAGATCTTTACTAACTTCAGCTCATTTAAACCTCAACAATTTAGACCAGGTATTATTTTACCCAATTTAAAGAGGAATCTGAGGCTTAGCATGCCACAGATTTGATGAGTTGAAATTTTCCCCAAGTAGCCTGACTTCAGAACTTGTGCTGTTAATTCTAAATATGGCACATGGTCTATAGAAAGACTTCAGTAAATGTTTGCTATTACGAGAGGCAGAATAGCATAGTGATAAAGTGTCTAAATTCAATAAGTGGAGATTCCTACCTCCCACATGTCTCTAACAATAACCCTAAGAGAAGATATTTCAAGTCACCAAGATTTCCTTAGAAAACAGACCAACCTAACTCAGCTACCATAGGAGTTTCATTTTTCTGTGTGCTTTCATAGGTTTTCTGACCTCCTTTGTTTCAAAAAGAAGTCTTCACCTTCCCCAGTATAGTCCTCAAGGTGAAGCACTCTTAATTCTCTCCCAAAAATACCTGATTTCGAGGAGGAGCTAAAGAACATGGCTAAGATTGTCTGTGTTCATCCAGGTCCACCCTCCCAAGAAACTCCTACTGTAGTACCTTAGCTGACAGAAGTAAATGACAAAGAACACTAATTAACAAGATAGTACTTTCTCCTCCCTTATGTATTGCAAGAATACTGTTAGAATATTTACAGTGTCGTGTGGCAGACTTTGTAGAAATTTGCAATTCTGAAGTACAAGGAAAACCCACATCATGATATGAATTTGATAAAAAGACAATTCAAAGCCAAGAGACTACTTAGACATGTCATTTTATTAAACATCATAAACTCTGCTGTGTTATAGGCACAGTGGAACCAATAAACCATTAATACGGCATCGTGAAATAGCCAAGAGCAGAATATGAACCAGCTTTGATCAAGAGCAGGTGCGAGCACAAAGCAGAAAGTAAATTGTTCAATCAATTAATGGGAACACAGTTAAACACTCTTGTCTATCAGTAGGTTATAAATCACTGCATCTCGGTGGGAAAGGCTATAATAATTCCATGACAAAGCTCAATGATTCTTAACACTCTGTAGTAAATTTTTTATCAGCCTCAGCCTGGCATCTCTGTCCCAAGAGCCAATCTGTACTTTGTGTGCTCAGCTCAAATCAGTGCCTAGAAAAGAAGATTTCAGAAAAAGACTTGTGAGCAAACCTCCAAATGTTCACATACCAGATCTAGATAAATACCCATAAGTTCAGTAGCTTATGTTAACTGTTGAAACATGAAAAGCCAAGCTGGAATATGTGAGAACAGGCATTTGGGGAAGAACTAAATAAGCACTTCAGAGAAGCCAGGGAAAATTAAGAGTCACTCAAGGAAATAGGCATTCAGACATTTTCAATTTTTAAAAATTATTTAATAGTGAAAGGTATTTTTCCTTTTAGCTGTGTTCCTAGATAGCTGTGTTCCCGTCTCCAAATATGGCCCCCTAAAACTGAAAACTCCCTCCCACAGCTAAAATCTGAAACAAGCACTCTGAAAAGGCTAGGCTCACACTTGGAAATCTGGAAATTTTAAAATCACAAACCAAACTGTATCCTCCTTAGATCACCTGAGAATGGGCTCTTTTTTCTTCTCCAGCCTTTGTGTTTTCTATCTAGCTATCCAGTTCAACAATAATCTCAATATGCTTACTGAAATCCTGCCAAGGGAATCAGCTTCTACCCAGACTCTGGGACTAACCTTTACCCTAAATGAGAGACATACATGAATTGCTGAAGTGTGGCGGTAATTCACTAGCTCAACCTCAAGGTCAATCTTAACTATCTAGTCTTTTGGACCTTGATAATAAGGTTCCCAATAACTGGATTTTTGTTATGTTCCCCACTATAATGAAGATGGTGCCTTGAACTCCTGAATACCAGTGGCCAGATTGTGACTCTGAACCTTATTTCCCCATTATTTGTTCTAAGCCTCTACATTTGCCACCAGCCTATTTGCTTGTGCTGTTTATTGCTCTGCATTAGCTTGACCTGCATAGATTTTTCTCTCTTACACTAACAAATTTCTCAGCTTTAGAGTTAAGTTCTTATTCCTCTCCTCTTCCTTCTAAACATCTATTGACTGTCTATTCAGAACTGGGGTTAGAGAGAGAAAATAACCAAATCCCTGACCTTAAGAGTAACCATATCAACATCAAAATTCTGATTTTGAATAAAATTGGAAAACTGCCTGGTCTTTAGGTCCTATTCTACCCAGAGGGCCTAAGGCACTGAAGCTGAGACACTAAAGGGACACTAAATATATTACTTAAAGTTGATAAGCCTATAGTTTTAACTGATAGCCTCTCCCAATGATGTCCATATTGCTGACTGATGACTTGAATTGGTTTCTTTTCTTGTCCATTTTGCCTAATTAGGTTGGGCTATATCAGAGTTAGAGTTCATACTCACATTAATGTATGCATTAAGAAAAACTATTTAGTAATTTTGACCATAGATGTACAAATTTGATCCCTAACAAGGATAGTTCTTTATTTCAATTAGACTATTTTGCCTTAAGTTGTGTTCTGTTGTGTCCTTTGACAAATGGAAACATGAGGTTTTTCACACAGGTATCTGAATGATAGAGACTCACCCAGTAACCTGGCCAATAGCTTCTAGCTCTGATTTTGATTAACAACACATAAATTTACAGTAAACTCAGAAATTATATTTTTTATAACAGAAGGATAAACAATCAATTTTCTTATTTTTCCTTCTTGCTATGAACATTTGTCAGCATTTCTCAAGCCAAGTGCAATCTAAAAGCTGTGTTATGAGAAAACTCTCAAGCCAAAACTGATCCAGTGTATTCACTCTTCCTCATTTCTTTCTTTCTCTCTTTCTCCCTCCTTCTCCCTCCCTCTCTCCATGCACACATGCTTTTCAAACTCCATCAACTCTTCAAAAGAAGAGAAAATTGAAACACAGCAAAAACATAAGAGCAGTTCCTCTATGTTTTTGTACCTATGACAATAATGGAATAGACATCCAGAACTGCAGATAACAATGAGAACAAATGTTCTAAAGATTATACCAGAAAACTAATAACACATTATAATGAGAAACAAGTACTATACATCAGATCATTAATAGTTATCTTTGAGAATTATGGATTTTACCAGTTAGTTAATTCTTGATAAACACATTATTCATAGAAATGGATTTGCCTTTCTTTGCCAAACTATCAGTTGCTTTTTTCAGGTACCTTAGAAATGATAATCCTAGGATTATTCTGAGTCTTGGGGTGAGTTTGTAAAATGTTTTGTATTCCTAGAAAAAAAAAAACTATAATTTCAGTCAGAAGCATGGGATAGAAGCTTAGTCTCTATATTCATTAATTGCATGATATTGTGCAAAATATTTAACCTCTCTGTGGCTGGCATTTTTATAATTTAGAAGTTATTAATAATATTAATAATAACTGTTCTATCATTTTGACTAGACTTTTATAATTTTTAGTACCTTTTTATTATGGTAAAATGTACATAAAATTTACTAGATAACCATTTTTAACTATACAGATCTGTAGCATTAAATACATTCACATTGTAGTGCAAATATCAGCACCATTTACCTTCAGAACTTTTTCATCTTCTCCAACTGAAACTCTGTACCCATTAAGCAATAACTTCCTATTGCCCAGCACCCCAACTCCTAGAAACTACCATTCTACTCTTTGTAGCATGTGTCAAAATTTCTTTCTCTTCTAAGACTTAGTAATATTTCATTGTATATTTATATACTACATTTTGTTTATACATCCATTTGTTCATACTTTCTTTCCCTTTTGGCTATTGTGAGTAATGCTGCTGAGAACATGGGTGTTGAAATATCTGAGTCCTTCCTTTCACTTTTTTGGAGATGTGTACACCCAGAAATGGAATTTCTGGATCATATGATCATTCTATGTCTAATCTTTTGAGGAATTACCATACCATTTTACCTTTTTGTGTGTTTTAAATAAAATGTGAAAGCTCTGAAATTCTTGTTCTCTATAAAAATTGTTTGGTGACAGCATAGTCTGTATTTTTAGATAATGTTTGAAAATTTCATCTTTGGAATTTTTCTCTCAATTCAAATTTAACTTCTCTGAGCCTCAGGTTTGTCACTACAAAGTGAGAATCAAAATACAGGCTGCAAGTTTGCTATAAAGTTTAAATGTAATAATACTAGATTGAACTATATTAGTTGTTGTTATAGGTTAAACTTGGTCAAATGTTGTCATTTTCATATACCTCAACCTAATATATGTATATTAATATTTATTTGCACTTCTGGACCCACTGTACACATTTTGACATATACCCTTCTCTGTGAACAGTTCTCCTGCTTTCTGGTTTCCAGCTAATTCAGAAAGAACAGTAGATTGCAGGGCAGGAGAGTGTGTTTGGGATATTTATTCCCCAGCTTTCTCACTCCCAATTCACAGTTTGACCAGCAGCTGCATTGTTCCAGTGAATTCCACAGTTCCCACGTAGCCTTTTTTCTACAGCTATTGCTTCAGTTTTATCCATATTTTTAGCCCCTCCAGGCGCAGGGGTGTTAGCAGCTCTCCAACATTGATAGTCTCAAGGTACTCCACCATCTGTTGGCCTCTCTTAAACAAGTCTTCACCTAAATAATTCCTTTATTAAACTCATCTGCAGTGTTCTATTTGAGTGTACCATTTCTTTCTTTCCTGCAAGGACTCAAACTGATATAACACATAATATCTCTAATAAATTGCCTTGCTTTCAATAAATGATCAAACAATAATTGTCATGAAACTTACTTCTAATTTTTTGCTACTATTATTTCTATCTTTGGTTATACTCCTTATCTCAAGTCAAAATTATTCATACACTGGGAGAATGACAGGAAATCAACTTAGTCAAAACTATATATAAAGGTAAGATCTTCCTTTAGGTATGCATATTGGTTTCTCCAAGTAGCCAACAAGGTAGAAAACTTAAGAAAGGTAGCTGAATCTAGCTCCTGAAGTCTTTAATCTTATCCTTGTTCCTGTTGAATATGTTAAACAGCTTGAAAATAATTTATTTGAGAAACTAACCAACCCAAAGTTTACTTTTGGTTTCATTTAAGGAAACCAATTGACAGTTTGTTGGCAATGAAATGTCCCTTAGCCAACAAGTGTCAACATGTAGAAGAACTTAATTGCAAAGCTAGTTGGGGCAGAAGAATAATGGCAAAGATGGATTTACTGTGAATTCATGAATCTTAAACTTCAGGGACCCTCTCTTGTATAAGCTTCATTCAAGACTCTGGCAGGAGTCCAGGAAATGTGTGTGCAAGGTCATATGTGTTTGTAAATTTGCAAAAGTAAGACAAATGTCTCTTTCCACTGTGACTTCCCCTCTATTACATTTTCTTTTATGTGGATAAAAGTGAAGTGGTATTTTGTGGGCTTTGACTAAAAGCAAGTCGAACTGGGCATTCATTGGGTTTAGTGGGAAAAGTTTATGCTGTTTAATAGTATTTCTCAGTAAAGTTAATTTACTGCTAGCCATTCCATAAAAAAAAAATGACTTTGGGAAGTCTACTTCCGGCCACTTTGCTGACTCAACCACTATGACACTAAAATGTGAAGATAGAGGCTATATCACAATATAAATGTGTCCTATAACACCTGGCACAGAAATCTGTGAGTAGTGGAGAAAAAACAAGATTTGCAAGTATGGAGCTAAAAGCTCATCTATGTAAAAACTTTTCAAGCATTAGAAAAGTAAAATTACAAGCAGAGAACTTAGTTTCCATCGATGTCTACTTGAAACAGAAATATACTCAATAATGCAGCATATAAAATTATAAAAGCACCATACATTTTTATTTTTGTATGGTAATTATGAAAAATAGAATCTGCCTGAATCCCTGTGATTGTAGAACACAAAACTATAGGAATACTACAATTAGCAATAAGTACTCTGTAACGGTTCATAAATGAAATAAACTTGACAAAGGTTTGGAAATTTTGGATATACTACTAAAATTTTTATATGACATTACTATAACCAATTGTGAAGCAAAAGAAGAAATTTTTCTAGACCCTTATTCATAAAAAGCAGATAGTGATTAATCATTTATTACTATGATTAAATTTGTTGTGATATGTTTTTAATTCTAAATAAATAGTAACTAATTTAAAAGTGTTAACACCATTCTATGTAATCTCTTCTGGAAAATATAAAAGAAAGAAACATCAACACTAATAGATTCTCAGACAATATGACACTATCTCCAAACTGCCAAGAAAATAAAGTTGTTTGACCTGAAATTTTGTGCCTAGTTAGGTCATCATGGAAGAATAGAGAGCAAAGTAAAAGTATTTTCTGACAAACAAAAAAACTGAGATAATCTACATATTACTAACTCCAAGTAAACAAAATTCTAAAAGGACCTATTTCATTTAATAGAAAAGAAAATGGAAACAGAGGAAAGCAGGGAAATATAAAAAGTTAGTATAAAGAATTTAAAATTATATGTTAGTAGAATTTAAATGAAGATTTACTGTTCCCAGTATTAACAATGATGTAATTAGTTGTGCTTAAAAATGATATGAAACTAAAATAAAAGCAATAACATGGGAATGAAAGTAAACCTGAGTTAAAATATTCTAAAGGTCATATATCATTTCACAAAATGATAGAAATGTTGGCCAACTGGATTTTTAGAAAAAAAAAACCAATAAAAAAATAGAAACAAGTTATATAACTTCAAGAGCTCAGGAGAAAACAAGAAATAAAAAAAAAATAGTTTAAAAATAAGAAAAAGAGGATGCTAGAATTAAGTCTAAACACAATTGTGGGAAAGAGAAAAAGGCATCCTCTGAGATTCAGGAATTGGCCTGACAATTACAAGAAGACCTCAGAGCTATTAGAAGCAGGTCTGTCACTCCAAGACAGGTTATGTTGCTCTCCTTTTGGACATGAATAATCTCGCAGAATCTACTAATTCGAGACAAAGTCATTGTGAAACCATGATAAAGTGAGACACAACAAGACCACTTCATAATATTGTCTAAGCATAGTCACCATCATTGTGCAATCCAGAAAATACCAAACACCCACCTCTCCTGACTAATATGAGTGAATGCTACTTTTTTTTAACAGTCATAGCTTTTCTCTTACGCTAACCAGCCCTACCTATAGCTGAGAATTGTTAAGATACTCAATTATAGAATTGTCCCCATATGTGACAGCTTTCAATTTAGAGTAAATCTTTTTTTTCTTAGATTCCCCTCCAAATCACCCAGCCAAAGCCCAAATATAACAATAGGTGCTTTATAACACCTTCTTACTGAGACCTCCCTACCCTGTATTCCCCAGGGTGTATAATTTCCCACGATACAATGAGTCATATAAACTCAACATTCAATTATAGGTCATTGCTGTGGACTGTAGCCAGAGAACATTGACACCACAATAAAATTAAATGGTATTTTAGTTCACTCTTCTCATTAGTTTGTTCCTAGATTAATTTTTAAATAATTCTGCAATAGTTCCTAAACAACTCTTCCAACCCCACCCCCACAAAAAAAAAATACTGTTGGAACTTTTCATTTTCTTAAAAGTTTAGAATAATGTGATAAGAATTGATGTTTTTTCTAGTATTGAATTTTCCCTTTCAGAAACATGATGCATTTCTACATTTATATACAACATGGTTTATTGTTTCTTTGTAGTTTTATTCATATAGATATTGTATGTGACTTGTCAAATTTATTTCTAAGTAATACATAAAAACCTATTCCTTGATGTTTGTGTAACCATATTTTTACATAGTTATGTCTATATACAAACACACACACATATTTCTTATATACTTTTTTACAAACCTTAAGTTTATACCTATATATTTCTATATCTTGTGCTATTATATATCAGTTTTATGGTTTTTTTTTGTTTTCTAATTCACTAATATGTATTTTTAATACTTTTTTTTTACTTTTCAATTATTGTTGGCATATAACATTATGTTAGTTTCAGGTATACAACATAGTAATTAGACATTTATATAACTTATGAAGTGATTACCCCAATGAGTCTAGTACCTGACATCATACATAGTTATTATAATATTATTGACTGTATTCCTTATGCTATATTTTACAACCCCATGACTATTTTGTAGCTACCAATTTGTACTTCTTAATCCCTTCATCTTTTCACCCACCCCATAATTTCTCTCCCATCTGGCAACCTCAAAATATTCTTTTTATCTATGAGTTTGTTTCTGTTTTTTTTATTTGTTTGTTTTGTTCTTTAGATTCACATGTAAGTGAACTCATGTGGAATTTGTCTTTTTCTGTCTGACCTACTCCACTCTGCACAATACCCTCTAGGTCCATCCATGTTGTTGTAGATGGCAAGATTTCATTCTTTCTTTTTTAAAATTTTGTATGGCTGAGTAATACTCCATTGTATATATGTACAATTTTTTCTTTACCATTCATTCATTAACGGACATCCAGGTTGCCTCCATCTCTTGGTTATTGTAAATAATGTTGAAATGGACATATGAATAAATGTACATGTCTCTTCAAAGTAGTATTTTGGGTTTCTTCAGATAAATATCCAGAAGTGGGATTACTGGGTCCTTCTTTGTCTCTTGTTATAGCCTTTGTTTTAAAGTCTATTTTGTCTGGTATAATTATTGCTACCCCAGATTTCTTTTTGTTCTCATTTTTGAAATCTCTTTTTACATCTCTTTATTTTAGTCTTTGTGTGTCTTTTTATCAGAGGTGAGTATCTTATAGGCAGCATATGTAGGGTCTTGTTATCTATTCAGCCATCCTATCTTTTGACTGAAGAATTACTCTTTTTACATTTGAAGTAACTGTTGTTATATATGTAGTTATTGCCATTTTATTATTCACATTTTTTATCTTTTTTCCCCCTTTCTTCTTCTTAAAGAAGTCTCTCTAACATTTCTTCTAATATTGGTTTGGTAGTGATGAACTCCTTTAGGTTTTTCTTGCCTGGGAAGCTCTTTGTCTTTAGCTTTACTGGGTAAAGTAATCTTGATTGTAGGTCCTTGCTTTTAATCACTTTTACTATTTCATGCCAATGCCTTCTAGCCTGCAACGTTTCTGTTGAGAAATCAGCTGACAGTCTTATGGAAGCTCTCTCATAGGTAACTAATTGCTTTTCTCTTGCCGCTTTTAAGATTTTCTTATCTTTAAGCTTTGGCATTTTAATGATGATGTATCTTGGTGTAGGCCTCTTTAGTTTCATCTTGTTTGAGAATCTGTGCTTCTTGGGCTTGTATATCTATTTGCCAGATTAGGGAAGTTTTCTGTCATTTTCCTTTAAATAGGTTTTCAATTCCTTGCTCTGTCTCTTCTCCTTCTGATACTCCAATGATGTGAATATTGGTATGCTGATATTGTCCCAGAGATCCCTTAAATGAGCCTCATTTTTTGGATTATTTTTTCTTGTTGCTGTTCTGATTGATTGGGTGTTTTCTGCTACCTTATCTTATAAATCACTAATTCAATCCTCTGCTACATGTAATCTACTGTCAATTCCTTCTAATATATTCTCCATTTCAGTTATTGTATTCTTTACTTCTAACTGGTTCTTTTATATGTTTTCTACCTCTTTGTTAAAGTTCTGAGTTCATCTATTCTTCCCCTAAATTCACTGAGCATCCTTATAACCAGTGTTTTGAACTCTGCAACTGGTAGATTGCTTGTCTTCATTTTGTTTAGTTCTTTTTCTGGAGCTTTGTTCTATCTTTCACTTAGAATGTGTTTCTTTGTTTCCCCATTTTGGTTGCCTCCCTATGTTTGTTTCTATGTTTTATGTAGGGCTTCTAAGTTTCCTAGTCCTGATAGAGTGGCCTTATGTAGTAGATGTCCTGAGGGGCCCAGTGGCTTAGTTTTACCTGGTCACCTGAGCTAGATGCTCTAGATGTGTCCCTTGTATGTGTTGTGTGTGCTTCCTATTGTAGGTGAGCCTTGGTTTCTGTTTGCATGTCACTGGGAGGGACTACTCCTCGGACTGATTGGTTATGAGGACTGGCTGTTGAAGGGCTGACCTTATGGAGCAGGAATCAATTTAGCAGACCTCTGGTGCCTGCCCAGTCTGCTCATTGGGTGTGCATCCCCAGGTAGTGCTCCAGCTCTGGTCAAAGCTGGCCACTGGGAGGGATCCCATTTAAGCCAAGTTCAGCCACAGCCTGTGCACTGCGTGGGGCCACCTAGCAAAAGTCACCAAGCAATTCACAGATGACTACTACCCATGCTGGGCTTAGAGGTGCCTCGAGAGGCCAAGCCACGAACCGAGGCCAGCTGCTGCTAGTGCCAGGCTTGGGGCTGCTCAGCAAGAGGTACAGGGCATGCTACCAGGCCAGATGCTGCTTTTTTTGGTGGGGGGAGGGGGCTTTATTGAAATATAACAGATACTTAGTTGCTCATATTTACATTGTACCATTCAACAAGATTTTTTTTCAATTATATTTGGCATACAATAATATATTAGCTTCAGTTGTATAGCATAGTGATTAGAGATCTATATAACTCACAAAGTGATCGCCCCAATAAATTTAAAACTCTCTTTTCCTTAAATATTTATTACAACATTATTAACTATTTTCCTTATGCTACACTTTATGTCTCCATATCTATTTTGTAACTATCCATTTGTACTTCTTAATCCCTTTGCCCTTTTCGCTGTCCCCCTCACTCACCTCCAATCTAGTACCCATCAAAATATTCTCTATAAATTTATTTACTTTTGTTGTTGTTGTTTATTTTGTTCTTTAAATTCCACGTGTATGTGAAATCATGCAATATTTGTCTTCCTCTATCTGACTTATATCATTCAAGGCAAAATCCTCTAGGTCCATCAAGGCAATATCTTTTTCCATCCCCTTCCTTTTAGTCTGTGTGTGTCTTTTAATCTGAAGTGTGTCTTGTACTCAGCATATGTAGGGGTCTTGTTTTCTTATACATTCAGCCACATTATCTTTTGTTTGGAGCACTTAATTTTTTCCCATTTGAGGTACTCATTGATAGGAATGTATTTATTAACATTTTTTATTCCTGTTTTTGATACATGTTTTTTCTTCTTAAAGAAGTCCCTCCAACATTTCCTATAATACTGGCTTGTTGTTGATAAATTCCTTTAGCTTATTTTTGTCTGGGAAGCCCTTTATCTGTCCTTTGACTCTAAATGATAGCTTTGCTGGATAAAGTATTCTTGGTTGTAGATCCTGGGTTTTCATCAAGTCGAATATTTTGTATCAAGCCCTTCTGTCCTGCGTAGTTTCTTTCGAGAAATCAACTGAAAGTCTTATGGGTGCTCCCTTTTAGGTAACTAATTGTTATTCTCTTGCTGCTTTTAAGATTTTTCTCTTGGTATTTAACCTTTGGCATTTTAATTATGTGTCTTGATGTGGGCCTCTTTGGGTTCATCTTTTTGGGGACTCTGAGTTTCCTGAGGTTGTACATCCATTTCCTTCACCAGGTTAGGAAAGTTTTCCATCATTATTTTTTCAAATAGCTCTTCAACTTTTTGTTTTCCTTTAGGTACCCCTATAACATGGATATTTTAATATATAATTGTGTCCCATAGGCTCCTTAAATAATTATTATAGTCTTGGCTTCTTCTTCTTTTTTTTTTTTCTTTTCTGAATGAGTGTCCTTGGCTTCTCTATCCTCTATATCAGTGGATAAATAAGAGGTTCAATAAGAGGATTGAACCTCTTATTTAACCACTCTGTTTATTCTTTCTAATATCTTCTTCTCAGATAACGTGTTGCTCATTTCTGACTGGCTCCTTTTTATAATATCCATTTCCATTTTTGTTAATAAATAAGAGGTTCAACCCTCTTATTTAACCACTCTGTTTATTCTTTCTAATATCCTCTTCTTCTCAGATAACATGTTGCTCATTTCTGACTGGTTCCCTTTTATAATATCCATTTCCATTTTTGTTTTTTATCTCTTTGTTAATGTTCTCACTGAATTCATCTACACTTCCCATACGTTCATTGAGCATCTTTATAACCAGTGTTTTGAACTCTACATCTGTTAGATTGCTTGACACCATTATTCCTGGATCTGTTCTGTTCCCTCATGTGGTTTCTACTTCTTTATCTTCCTATTTTGTCTGCCTTTCTGTGTCTGTTTCTATGTACTAAGCGAAACTTCTAACTCTCTTATTAGTGTGGTTTTGTGTAGTAGGTGTCCAGTAGCACAGTCCTGAGAGGAATTCAGCTGCAGGCCAAGTTTACCCCAGCCTGTGCCTCCCCAGGGCCACCTGTTAAGATTCAGCAAGCAATCCACAGATGCTGTACTTATAGTTGCCTCAAGAAACCACACTGGAAAATGAGGCCAGCTGCCACCAGTATGAGTCTTGGCACTGCTCAGCAAGGAGCACCAGACTTGCCGAGGACATAACCGAATGTGGCTTGGGTGGGGCTGCAAGTTGTGGGAGGCAGAGTTGCAGGTAATCCTCTGGGCAAAGCGACCTATGTTATCCAGTTTGATAATGTCTCAACTATGGCGGCACTGCCTCCACACACTGGGAAGTGGAGAGGGCTCAACAGAGGAACAGTGGATACTGCAGGTACTTCTGCCCAGGAGAGAGCCTCACCTCTGGCCCTTGCTCCGGCAACTCAGTGTCTCCTTGTAAGTCCCTGGTTGCCCCTCATGCAGCTGACCCCAGCTCTGGTGCTCAGAGAGAGCCAGTCCATTACTTAGAAAGTTCATATGAGGACATGGCCCCTTTAAGAGGCATCTGTAGCTGCCAGCTGCTGCAGCCTCTGTCCCAATCAGCCACTCAGGACTAGACAACTTCAACTTAGTCCCTTCCTACCTTCTACCATTGCAGGTTGATTAATTATTTCTCTATCTAGATGTGGTGATTCCGGTCATCTAGATCCCAGGCGACTTTCCTTGCTGTTTGCTCCATGTTTCTGTCACAACTTTGATGTGATCACAAGAGGGATGAACAAAACCTCTATCATTTACACCATTTTAAAAAAAATTTTAATTAAGTTTATAGGGGTAACATTGGTTAATACAATTATGTAATTTCAGGTGTACATTATCATTTGATATCTGTGCATTCTATTGTGTGTTTACCACCCAAAGTCCAGTGTCCTTCAGCTACCATATATTTGATCACCTTTACCCACTTCGCCCTCCTCCAAACCCTGTATTTGACCCCCTTTACACTGTCTACCTCCCCTAGGGGTAACAGGTTAATACAATTATGTAATTTCAGGTGTACATTATCATTTGATATCTGTGCATTCTATTGTGTGTTTACCACCCAAAGTCCAGTGTCCTTCAGCTACCATATATTTGATCACCTTTACCCACTTCGCCCCCCCCTGATATGATGTTCCCCTTTTTCTGTCTGGCTTATTTCGCTTAGCATGATTATCTCGAGGTTCATCCATGTTGTCACAAATGGTAGTATTTCATCTCTTCTTTTCTTATGATAATATTCTATATATTTTATATTCTATATAACATATTTTCTTTACCCATGCATCCTTCAGTGGATATTTAGGTTGTTTCTATGTATTATAAATAAAGCTACAGTGAAAG
>NW_006439192.1:6037040-6068170 GCF_000325575.1 Pteropus alecto
GTATGTCTGGAAAGGTCTTTAGTTCTCCTTCATATTCAAAGGAGAGCTTAGCTGGATACATTATTCTAGCCTGGTAGTTCCTTTCACTTGATAGTTTAAATATTTGATTCAATTACTTTCTGGCTTGTAAGGTTTGCACTGAGAAGTCTGAGTATAATCTAATGGGTTTACCTTTATAAGTTACCATTTTTTCTCTCTGGCTGCCTTGAGAATTCTGTCTTTGTCACTGATTTTGATCATTTTAATACGATGTGTCTTGTTAAAGGCCTTTTTGGGTTGAGATATTGGGTGTTCTGTCGACTTCTTGAATTCCAAGTTCCAGCTCATTCCTTAGATTTGGGAAACTCTCATCAACTATTTGTCTGAAAATGCTTTCTAGTCCCTGTTCCTTTTCCTTGCCTTTGATAATACTCATTATTCTTATGTTTCCTCTCCTGATGGTATCAGCTAGTTCTTGAATTTCTCTTTCATTATTTTTCATTCTTCGGTTTCTCTCTTCTTCTTTCTGATTTATTTCTAGATTTCTGTCTTTGATATCACTGATCCTTTCCTCCATTTGGTCGACTCTATTTCCCAAGCTTCCTATTTCCTTTTTCAACTCTTTCAGTGTGTTTCTTTTTGAGGGTTTCAATCTCCTTGCTCTGCTCATCTAGTTGTTTTTTCAATTCCTGAAATTGTTGATTCGAGTTGTTTTGGATTTCATTGAGGTTTTTCAGAAGTATCATCTTGAATTCTCTGTCATTTAAGCCACATATTTCTATGTCTGTAAGCTTATTTTCTGGAGATTTTTCTCTTTCTTTCTGAGATGTCTTGTCACCTTGGTTGTTCATGGTGTTTAATGGACTATCTCTCTGCCTGGGCATTAATGGAAGTATATTCTGCTGTTTTTCTAGAAAGATTTATTATATAAATCTTTAGCCTGTTGCAAAGATGGCACTTTTCTCTTAATTTCCAGTAGGTGTCAGCTAAGCCTCTTGGATCCCTGCTTCATACAAAGTTTTAATAATGTTTTTTAAATTTTCTTGTAGATATTTAATCATGCTCACTACCCTCAGTTTCAGTCCCTGTCAGTGTCATCAACAGCCTCGGCAGCATTTGCTCATATTCCCCTAGGGCTCCACGGTGATCGGTCTTGGAGGGTATGGGGAGAGGGGCTCTCTGGGTTGGGAGTCAGGGGTTGCAGCTCATCCTCGGTTTTGCAACTGCTGCCAGTAAAAATCAGCTGTTGTTCCTCTGTGGTCCCATCCTGCTACTATGCTTTCTACCCTGATGACTGGGCCCTGCAGCCACAGTTATCCCAGGCAGGAATGGTCAGGAAACTTGCCACAGGAACTCACCTTTCCTTCACCCCTCCCCCTCCTCCTGCAGGGAGCTCCGGTGCCTGCAGGAGGCAGCTTCTTTATTACTCCCAGTCTACCGTCTGACACCTGGGGTTCTGATCTGTGGTAGTTCTTATGTGCAGATTCCACACTCAGCTGTGCTGGTATGCAGTTTGGGTGTTTTTTGTTGAGTTTTAGATGTTCAGCTTATTGTTTCAAGGGGAGAGATCTGGGGAAGTCTCTCACTCTGCCATGTTTCCAAAGATCCTCATCTACTCTATTTTTGTTGGTCTCTGCTTGTTTGGGTTTTGTGAACCTTTGAAAGATTTTAAGAAAGTTTGCAGCATGGTCCAAGACAGGCCATTTGTATGGAAAAGCTACTAGATGTGGCTTGGGTGGGCCCGAAAGTTGGGAGAAGTGGGGTCTCAAGGAATCACCTGAGCAGGGTGACCACTGTTAACCAAGTTGATAGAGACTCAGATATTGCCATCTCTGGCATCTTCACACCTGGAAAGGGGAGGACATATAAAGGAAAACTGGATTCTGCCAGCACTTCTATCTGGGAGAAAGCTGTCCCTCCAGCCCTTACTTTGAAGCCAGACAATTTCATTCCTCTCTATATGTCCCTGGCACTTTTCAAGAAGCTTCCCTAGTGCTGGAGCTCAGAGTGAGTGAGTCCATCAGTGAGTAAGTCCACACACAGGCCTATTAAGAGGAATGTTCATGATTCCCTCAGCTCTCACTCAGTCATGATCTCTGCTGGTTTTCACAGCCAGAGGTCGTAGGGACGACTTCTCTTCCTGGCACTGAAACCCTGGCAGCTGGGAAACCCAATGTAGGTGAAGGACTCTTCACTCCTCCAGGGGTACCACCACAGAGGAGATACCCCATTTCCCAATTCTCAACCACCACACGTGGTTGTGGGACCAGCCTGTTTCACGTCTCTGCCCCCTCCTATCATTCTCAAAGTGACCTTTTATATATGTCCCAAGTTGTAGGATTACTGTTCATCCAGAATTCAGGCAACTCCCAGTGATGGTTGTTCTGTAGTTTAGTTGTAATTTTGATGTGATCATGAGAAGAAGTGATCACAGTATTTATGTAATATACCATATTGACAAGAAAATTAATATCTATTTTTTAACTTTAAAACTTCTGGTATATTTTCTTGATCTCTGTCTAATATTTAAAATAAAATAATGGGCTAATATATTTTTAATAAGCATTTCATAATACAAATTTTTCTCTGAACATAGTTTGAACACATGCTATAAATCACATACAAATATAGAGCTCTTCATGTTCTTAATTCTTAAGTGATATGAGGTTGCAAGCATCATATTTTATTTTTGTTATTTAGGAAAGTACATTTTTTTCATGTCAATAAAGTTTTGTCTCTTTAATTTTTTGTAATCAGTTTCTATTTTTAGACCATGATGGTGATAGAATCTTACCTATATGATAACTGAAATGTCTTATTTTCCTTGTCTATCTTTATTTTAAATAATTTCCATAAATATTAAAAAGGTAATATATTCTCCAGAGGGTACAAATATATACATGTATATTCTTAATACAAATTCTTAATCTATGCATCATTATGCATCATTATGAATGTTTTCCATAAACACTAAGCTCCAAAGACTATATTTGTCCTTTTTACTATTGTGTCATTAGAGAACAATGCCAAGCATACTAAAAAAATATTTGTAATTCAAAGAATAATTATTTTCATTTATTTTCCCTAAGAGATTTCTCAAAAACTTAAAGATGTGTTAAAAATCTCCCACTACTATGGTTATTTCAAATGTCCCTTGCATGTTTAAAAGCATTCATTGGATGTATTTATATTCTATATTATCTGATATATCAAGGTTTATAACTGCAATATTTTTATTGTGGAATTTTGCATTAAAATAAGATCATCTTTGTTTATTTATTGCTTTTGGAATGTTTGTTTTAATGCAGGTGGCAGCTCCTGCATTCTTTTGCTTGGTATTGCGTGATCTATCTTTATCCCAATTTTGAACTTAATGAAATTCTCTTACAGTTGTTTCTTGTAAAAACTATTAAATTTTGCGTTTTGGTTGTTTTAACTAATATGAGCCTTTGGCCTCTAAAAGGTGACAAGTCATAAATATTTCTTATGCTTTTAGTTTTTATGCTTCTTTTTGTTTCCTTTACTATATGGTGTTTTTTAAATGTCTCTTATTTCCCTTTTTCTATTTCCCTAATAAGTCAGAAAATATACATAGTGTTTTAACACTATATACTGTCAAATACCTAGAATTATATACTTTCTCAATACATCAGTGTAACAAAGGAACTAACTCCCTGCTTCTCATTTGTATTCTAGGTCCTCAAATTCATTGTGCTGACTAAAACCTTTCAGCATCTCTGGATTCCTCGTTTATGAGGTAAATACACTCCTTGGTGGAGACTTCCATAGCCTTCCTGAACAGGAATTCCCCTGATGTGCTAGTCAGGAAAGAGTTTAGCTAGGCTCAGGATGGTCAGGAATGGGCGCTCTGAGTGTGATGTCATCGAGTAAGTCCCCATTTATGTCTGCACCAGACTGATTGGTTTGCGAACCAAGATTGTGGGTGGGTGAGAAAGGCTTTTAAATTCCGGGAAATTTTTTGGAGTTAGGTCTTCTTCTTCTTTCTCTTTCTCCTACTTTGCCTTCCTCTCAGCCTCCCCCTCTCCCTTCTCCTTATTTTCTAGGAGCAGCTTTGTTGGTAAGTGTAAGGAAAATGCAAAGGAAGGAGAAAGAATCTGGTGTAGCAGGTGAGTTTGGTAGAGGAAAAAACTGGCTGGTTGCTTTCATCTTTTAAGTTCAAACTTTTAAAAAATATGTTTACCTATGTATCTCGTTTTGTTAATATTTCTTGAAGGTTGTTTTGATTTTCATTTTAAGTCTCTCAAACTTGAGAATATTTACTTTATGGCTTTATTTCTTCCCTTTTATATATTCTGGGACATAAATTACCTGTATCTTTAAACTTTAGTCTCTATCTTCCATATGTAAATTCTTTCTATATCCTTTCTCTCCACATTTTGAAAGAATAGCTTCAGTATGTCATCCACAGTTCAGTATAGCCCAGTGTTGATTCCACTGTCAACTACAATTAATTTTGATTTATTTATTCTATTGCATTTTTACTTATAGTGCAGTCTTGCTTTGCTTTATCTCTTTCAGCTCTCTTTTTATTTCTGCCAGTCTCTCAACCAGCACCTTTTAAATTTCAGTTTTCTGTTATTTTTTGTGAACCCTCATCTCTTATTTTGGAGTCTATTTTTATTAATTTTCTTGAGTGTATAAGCCACATACTTTATAAAATTTACTTTTGTATCCAATTATAAATGAGTTTTGGAAGTACCTTTTTCTTGCATCTTAAATTCTCATCTATATTGCAGACTATTTTTATAGACTTTATCTTACATTTTTTTCTCCTTTCATTGCTTCCTTCCTTCTTTAGAAAAAGTAGATCCATTTCACCTAAGAAAAGGGTAAATGTTGATTGGTTCTCATTATTGGTTGCTTTCTGACTCCTCTTAGATCACAGACAGAAAAGCTAAATAAGGTGCACAGACCCAAACCAAATATCTAGTGTGCCTTTTATTTAGAGTAGTTGATCCAAACAGTCTTTTCTGTTCTACTTGATTACCTACCTATTAGGATCAAAGTTTAATCTGTACAGTCTAAAGCTAATTGCAGTTCGCTTATCAGAAGTGATAAGTGAAAAAAATACAGCTCTCTAAGTATAATTCTCCTGCAAATTTCAGCCCCTTTCCTTTAAAAACCGCAGGTCTCACTTGTAAAATACCACTTCTTTTCCATTATAGCCATCAATTATACTTTCGATTGGAAAGTGTTTGGTAGAATCATGTCAAAAAAGGGAAAATAGGAGTGCTGAACCAGCCCTGCTCAGAAGTTGGCTTTCTTCTCTTTGAAAATGAAAGACTTCTCTTCTCTGAGGTATGTGTATATAAGAAATTGATGCCTTGAACATTTTATCAATTTTTTCTCCATGTGGCTTGTCATTCCGCCTCAGGACTTCTTCTGAGCTATGGTATGTGGAATTCCTCACTGAATCTGCTATATTCTAGAGTCAAGGACCTAGACCATTATTCTGTACTGTTGAAAATACGCATACTTTGCTGTGTTTTTTCAATGATAAAATGAGATTGGGTAAGAGGCAAACTATTTTTTAAGGTGTCAATTTTAAATACAGTTTTATTTAAGACATCACATTTTCCACTTTACCAAACAGTGCTCATAAAGTGCATTGTTATTTCCTTTCTCTGTGCACATATTCCATATTCAAGTATCGAGGTTGCCTAATTATTTACTATATAGCAGCTCAACTTTAAAATTGCCATGTAATTTGCTACAAATTAGAGACTTTCCATACTTTGTGCAGGACAATGTTACACCTAAGCTCAAGGTTGGCTTAATCAACATTTTTGATGGTGGTCTCAGAAAAGGCACCACCGGAGTGAGGGATTCCACCATCAGAGAAGTCCCCCAAGCATCTTTCCTGGCATGCCTCCTGCACTCTGGTACAGCTTGATAATGATGGGTTGAAGACTTTTTTCAACTCTCTGCTGCTATTCAAATTCTTCTCTGTAGTCTGGTTCTTATAAAGCTAATTAATGATTTCATTGTACTTGTCAAGAATCTTCTGTTTGTTCTCATCATTGATTTTGCCTCAAAGTTTTTTATCTCCAACATTGCTTTTATGTTGAATGTATAGGATTTAAGTGAATTCTCAGAAGACACCTTGTCCCACTGCTTCTCACCTTCAACTTTGTACTTCTCAGCTTCCTGGACCATGCACTCGATGTCTTCCTTGCTCAGACAGCTTTTGTTGTTAGTGATGGTACTCTTTTCTCTTTTCCTGTACTTATCCACAGCAGAGATACTGAAGACGCCACTGGCATCAACATCAAAAGTGACTTCAGTCTGAACACCATGAAGTGCAGGAGGTATGCCTGTGATTTCAAACTTGTCAAGAAGGTTATTATCGGTCATGGTCTGCTCACTTTCATAAACTTGAATGAGCACAAAGAAGGTTATTATCAGTCATGGCCTGCTCACTTTCATAAACTTGAATGGTTTGTGAGTAGTTCTGTGTCTGCTTGGTAGGATGATAGTATTGCACTTGATGAGGTCAGTCATGGCTCCACCAGCAGTTTCAATGAAGACGCAAATTCTTAATTCTGCCACACACAATGGTTCAAGAGGCCTGGTTATGCAAGTGCATATATTTCTACAGATTCTCTTTGCCCTAGTAATATGCCTTTCTCTGCTAAAAGAAATGGGCCCATATTCACCATTCTAATTGATAATTGTTTCCTCAGCAAAGAATATCAAAGAGGGGCTTAATGTTCAACTAAAGCTCTTGTCCCCTAGCTGATTCGTATCATTTCATATTCTTTTCACATCCCTAGTATTTCCCATTTCTATTTGTAACAACAATTATTATTTATTTGTTCAACAAATGTTATTTACAAAGCTCTGTGTTACACACCGGCGATATGATCGTAAATAATATATAGTCCTTGCTCTCATAGATTATATAGGCTAACAAGAAGAAATCCAGTAAGTAAGTAAATGGACAAATAAAGAAATATTTATAAAAGATATGTTACTCACTATGAAGAGAGTAAACTGCGAGCTGTGATAGATAATTGGGAGGAGTACTTTAAGGTGGTTAGAGATTCTTTTTCTGTTTAAGTTGAGAAGAAACTGATTTGTGAAGTAGTGTGAGGTTAAGAATATGGCATAGATGCTAAATATTGTGAGAAGCCAATGAAGAATTTTAAATAGGGAGTAACATGACATTTTAAATAGGGAGTAATGCAATATATTTTGAAAACATGATTCTGGAATGGAGAATGGAGAGGATATAGAACAAAAGTGGAAACAAGAAGACCATTTAGATGACTACAATATCCACACCAGAAGTGGACACATTCAAAAAGTATTATAGAGGTAGAATCAATAGGGCTCACCACTAGTTTGGATATAGTACATAAAGTATGGAAGCAAAAAGTGATTTCTTTAGGTTTCTTGCTTGAGCAACTGAATAGGTGACAATACCTTCTACTAAGATATAGAAGTTTGTGAAAGGAACAAATTTATGAAGGAAACAGAAATCAAGGGTTCATATTTAGATATGATACTTTTGGAGAAATCTTTGAGTCATAAACATATACATAGAATTTAAAGACCTATGACTGAATCATATAACCCTAGAACAGAGAGTAGATAACTAAAGAAAGTCCTTGGCAACTCCAACATTTAGAAATTGAGTAGAAGAGGAGCCAGTAAATGAGACTAAAAGAGAGAACAGTGAGATAAAAAGAAAACTAGTGTAGTTCAGTTATATGAAAGCCAAGGGAAGAAAGTTTTAAGGAAGGAGTTGTAGTCACTTGTGTTGGAGCTGCTAAGAGATTGAGGAAGATATGTTTTCAGAATTTGTAATACAAAGGTAATTAGCCATCTTGACAAGTACAATTTCATTTGAGTAAAAGTAGTTGCAGGAGGAGGAAAGGAAGTTGGGAAAAGGTATCAAATTGAAAATTAATTTTAAATGAAGGGAGATAAAATAGTTCATTGCAATTGGATAAGTAGAGATAGCATGTGTAGACAATTGTTTCAAGATCTTTGTCTCTGAAGGAAGCAAAGGAATGGGACAATGTCTCAAGGAGAACAGGATGTCAAAGTTTTTAAGAGATGGGAGATTCTAGAACATGTTTATCAATTAATCATAATGATTCAATAGATGTGAAAGAAACTAATGATGCAATCCAAAGAGAAACAATCTGTAAGAGTAATATTCCTAGGAAGTTGAGAAGGAATGGAATCTAGAACACAAACAAGGAATTGGATTTTGCTACCCGGAGGAAACCTTTAGCTATTGTAAAGGGAAGAATGAGGAAGAAGAATGCATATAGATACATTTGTAGTCTCATAGAACAAATCCAGACTTTACTAAACCCTCCTTGGTCAGAATAGTGACCAAGTCCTAATTCCGTACTGCAGAAAGGAGATAACAAAGGCAAAGACTTAAACCAATCAGATTTCTCTTTACTATCAGATCAGCAGAACCTTAGATTCTAACTTCTCTAGCTGCTAAAATCTGGTCTGATGCCAGATTTTAGATAACAGTGCAGCAGCGATACTAAAAGGTAAATTGTGTTTAGCATCTAGAATAGCTTTGTCTGAATTTACTCACATACTATATATCTACTATGAATCCTTTCTTATCAGTGTTAAGAAAAAATCTCATTTTATTTTAGCAATAAGAGTTTTAAGTTCTCATTTTTGTTTTAAAAGTCTCAAAAATAAGGAAGTACACACAGAGACTGGGAAAGGAATGCAATATGACTTTTGACTACATAACCAATACACCAAAATACTAAAGGATAAGACAGCAGCATGGTTTGTACACCATTTTTTAGTATACTTTTTTTAAAAAATAAAATTTTTTTTTACATTATCTTCAATGCAATGCTTTGGGATTTTGGGCATGATTGGTCTAGTGAACTGACACTGACATATTTTCTTGTAGATAGAGCTGACAACTCATAGCCCACTAGTCAGCCAGCTTACAGTAACATTTATGAACACTTTTGAATTCAATCACACAGCAAGTAAGACATACAGAAGAAGAAAAAGCAATGACAACCATTAAATAATACTTGTCTTTTTTTTCTATTTTTCTTAGTCAAATCAAGGGTTAAATGTACACATTAAGGGTTAAATGCCTGCTATTAGGGAAGAGTGAACTGTGGTATTGTTAAAGGAAAATTTTAAGAAACATCACATAGTAGAGGATTTTCTCTCCCTGAAATGAAGTGTCATTTTAGGTTTCTATCTACATATGTCAATTCAATTATAAAATAGATTTTATAAATCAGAAGCAATAATGGGGTGCTGGTGTATGTGTATGTGTGTGTGTGTGTGTGTGTGTTTATGCGTATGCGTATGCATGTGCGTGTGCGCGTGTAATTTTTAAATGTTCAATGTGCAGATTTTGCACTCCAGAGAATTAGTCAAACTGTCAGGACCAAGACCAAAAACTGAAAAGCACACAGTAGTATGTCATGGTAACTTAGCAACCAGAGCTGAAGAGGTTAAGCCAGAAATTGCTGTCATTTTCTTATATTTAAGAACTTCTACCTGTGATCTCCCTGCCCTCCTCCTCAAATACACATTCTGATTCCTCCAGGTGGTAGTTCACTGAATCAAATCTTTCATATATTTTAATGATCTTGTGTTTGACAATTTCTATTTGTGGAAGATAAGAGGAATCACCTACTGAGTATGGAATTTCAAAGCAACTGTGGATACCTCATTGATCAAGACTCTAAGTCTTTTGTGCATAACACAGATGTTACCAACGAGACTCACAATTTTTCATCAGATCATGAAACACACATAGATAATAAAACATTCTTATATATAAGTACAGCATCAGAGGGATGTGATCAGTTCCATGACCAGTTTGTTCTGGTGCTAATGGCAATTGCTTCTGTCAGGACATTGTACAGCAGCCTCTGAATGGGCAACACTGTCGGTCCTTCATATGGTAGGTCCTCTAGATCAATAAAATTCTAGCTTAAAATATATAAAGGAGTTCTTTATCTTGAGGCTTGAGCAAAAAAAAAAATAAATAAATATTTGCAAACAAAAGAGAAAAAAAGCATTATTAGGGTACTTAAAATGCTGATATATTTAATGGTTTCTTTAATGCCTCAAATGGTCTTTGATTAATGAAAGGACAAAATGAATGTTTATTTTATTCCTCCTCATCTCATCAACATTGGCTTGTCACACTGAGCACTCTTTATACCAGCTTCTTACATCAAGGAAAAGAGGCTTCTTTGAGAGTAGCAATGGGCAAATGTGAAGTGGCGCCAACCACATAATCCTTTTTCTCCTATGCTGACCCTAAGACAGGTTGTTTATAGGATCATTTTTCCTTTAAGATAAAGGTGGCTGGTGGCAGATTGAAGATTAGTAACCCCTCTTGACTATAACGTATTAGTGCTGGATTTTTGGTGAAAATTCTAAGTCACAATCTCAAGGTACTATGTGATAAAGAAGAATGTGATTATGCCAATCATAATAGCTCCATTTTGTGACTTGAGACTCAGTTCTTTTAGTGTTCTGAGCCCTGTTCCTGTCCATCAAAAATAATTGTGCCTGCCTCACTGATCCATTTTTCCCAAGATTGTTAAACTAGAAGCAGCATTTGAATGTTCATTGGTTTATTTACTCTTCATATGAGCAAGAACTTAATTATTGGTTCATTGTTTCATCTCAAGTAAGAAGACACAGGTGGGAGACCTTTTCCTTCCATCCCTTGGGGCATAGGGTGGCGGTGCCTGCACCAGGGCAGCATCTTCTGCCTGAGTTTAGACACACAAGAGCTTGCCTGGGAGCATACCCTTGGCCCCTCCTTGTATTGTCAATTTATTAGCAACAAACCAATCAAATGGAGACTATTAAAGAACTTTATTTTAAAGGAAAAAGAAAAGACACTGTTTAAAAATTCTAAAAATAAAAATATTCTAGGGCCAGAATTTATTGGAAATAAGTCTATTATGATTTTTCATTTGCTATTATTTTGTAAAATCATAGTTCTTGAAGTTCATAAAGATATTAACACTTTTTGTTGTTTTTTTTTTTTATAATATCTTTTGTGAGATGATCTATTAGACTTAGGGAAGCCATATAGCTGGACAAAGATAGATAGATATAAATAAAATGTCTCCCTACATTGGTTTGTATTTTTCCTGAGCCTCAAAATTTCCTGACTATAGATACTTCTGCTTGTGACTAAAGTCTGATGATCATCATACTAGGTTTTACTACCTTCACATGATATAGTTTTGTTCCTTTTTCTATCACTGATAAGCTATTTCATAATACCTTTTCTTTCCACGTAGTCATTTATTCATTCATTTAAGGAGTATTAATTGAGTTCTTTTTAGGCTAGGTTTCACAGTATCAGAAAGAAAGAGAAAATATTGTGTATCCTCAAAGAGCTGAAAATAGATATACCTCATGATATAAGACATTCCAAATCAACCCTAGGACTGTGCTTTCTCTAAGCTCTGCCCGCTCAGAATCTGCATTCTTAGTCAAAGGGCACACTGGCCAGCTTGTCTGTTCTCTAAGTCAGTGATGCCCAAAGAGGGGTATACATACTTTCTGAATTGTGGAAGATGATCCCCTGGAGTATAGGAAGAAAATATTAGAATGTTCCATAATATATATTTTATCCAGGGCAAGAAAAAAATTATATATGGAGTCATTCTCACTTTTTGCCTACTTTCATGGGATCACATCATATGTAGGGTGTCAGGTGACCACAAGAAATAGGAGTCTGACACGCAGATGGTTTAACAGTGGCATCCTCATTTGCTTTTAGAGTGTTGCAATATTTGCTGAAGTGAATGCTATGTACAGTTCCTCATAGAAGCACCTTAGAGCAGCCAGCAATTTGGTGAGTCATTCTCACTTTTTTCCTACTTTCATGGGATCACATCATATGTAGGGTGTCAGGTGACCACAAGAAATAGGAGTCTGCCACGCAGATGGTTTAACAGTGGCATCCTCATTTGCTTTTAGAGTGTTGCAATATTTGCTGAAGTGAATGCTATGTGCAGTTCCTCATAGAAGCACCTTAGAGCAGCCAGCAATTTGGGGGTATATATCTCCATACTCATGAAGCAGTCCACAAGCATCCACCATATAGACCACTCCTCCCTTTATAGAGGTTGATGGCAACCCAAGATTCCATTCACAGATGCCTCTTCCCCAAGTCCCATTCTTTTAGTCTCCTGTCTGGCTCACCAGTTGTAGTTCGCTTCCAGGTGAGCTTCCCAGGTGAAATCTGAAACTGGCCCCATTAGTGGAGGGCAAGAAGAAACGAAAGAAAAAAGCAGACCACTCCAGACTGGCAGGTGGTAAGGCTTAATAAGCAAGGAAACTTACATAGGAGGCTTGTCATGGATATTACAAAATGAGTAGATCTCTGCACCACCCTCTAGAATCTTAAAAGTTTATATACAGGACTTAATGGGGTTCAGTCATGTATACCATCCACATGGTCTCAACAACACATTACTCTCTCAAGGCTGTGTCCCTGAAAGTGGCTCCCACTGTGGGAATAGTAGGCAAAAAGTAAGCTCCAAGGACAAAAGTGGGGGTAAGGAGCTACTTCTAATTGTGCAGGTCTAGCTCAAGGGTCAACCAATGTCATGCCTTCTCAATAACCTCCTCCAACACGTTTTCGCTCAACCTCGGCACTATTGATACTTTGAGGCAGATGACTTTTTGTTGTGAGAGCTGTCCTGTGCATTGTAGGAAATTTAGCAGCATCCCTGGCCTCTACCTACTACATGCCAGTAGCATGTCCTCCCCTGTTCCCAGAATTGTCTGCAGACATTGCCAAATGTATTCTGGAGGACAAAATCGCTCCCAGTTGAGAACCAACTGTTTTAAGGGCTTAAAAGTAAAGTAGAAGATTGCTATGGTAGAAGATATTAGGCAGGGAAGATTTAGATAGATCTATCTTAGGAAGCTATTCTGAGGAGAAGATATACAAGCTGACACCTAAAGAATGAGAAGAAACCCTTCTCCTAATGTGAGTAGGGAAGAAATTTCTGGGTTGTGGGAAGCAAGTGTGAAGGCCCTGAGTCTTGAGCTTGATGGATTTGAGACACTGAAATATGGGTGGCTAGAGTACAGTGGCAAGGAATAGGACTGGATATGTCAGCAAAAGCTAGAACACATAGGGCCTTGTAGATCCCTGTGAGGATCAGTTCTGGAAAAATACTAATCTGCAGCCATTCTGTGCTCATTTTATGGATTTAGGAAAAAAAAAAAAACTACTATGCATAGTCTTATGTAGCTTTTAAGGAAATGATAATATTGGCTGATATTGAAAGTAGATGAGTTAATATTTTTAATTATTGAAGAATTTAAACTTTAAAGCCTGAGAACAGAGACTAGTCA
Organism: Pteropus alecto; assembly: GCF_000325575.1. Classification (NCBI taxonomy): domain Eukaryota; kingdom Metazoa; phylum Chordata; class Mammalia; order Chiroptera; family Pteropodidae; genus Pteropus; species Pteropus alecto. The sequence goes on from NW_006439192.1 coordinate 6,050,397, forward strand.
CACACACACACACACACACAGACACACACACACACACACACATTTCTTTATGGGGTGGAGGCTTGGTTTCTGCATAAATAGATTATTAATTTAGAATTAGAGAGTGAATATTCAGAATAGTTGTTGATAAAAATGAAAAATTGGTGAAGGCAGAAAATTAAGCTGTTATTTCTATAACTCAGGATGTAACATTGCCAATTTATCTAAGAAAATAATTGAAAAATTAATTTGCTGTCTTCCAATTTGCATAATAACTGTCCAACACCACATCTTTAAATTTACCTGCTTTTCTGGGTGAGGGTACTTGCTTGGCAGCTTCAACTATTTGGATCTCAGTTTCTTTATTTGTAAAATGCTGAGATCTTTATGGTCTATTCAATATCTAAAATTCTTTAATTTGCTGATCTTTTATTTTTGCCCCTCAAAGTAAATATAATTTAATTTTTATTGAAATATCATAACTATGTAGAATAATTTGGGGAAAATTGTTCTCTTTGATCTCTCTTGTGTACATCACTTGGATTTGAGTTTGAGATGACCATACTCTTTTTCATACCTCAATTTTTTTTTATCAAAACCTAAGGTGAAACTGATGGGGTCTTTGGTCCAGCATCTAGCCAAAGGTATATCCAGGAGCAATTCACTGAAAAGAAATAAGAAACTTTCTCTTCTGCCAAACTTCTTCATGCCTGCTGCTCTTGAAAAATATTTCCACAGAAAAAAAAAATCTATAAACAGATATAAAAAGCAACAGTTGCCTCTATTCAAGTTTCCATGACATGTGACTTGATTTTTCAATCCTCTGTGATGTCTGGACGCTTGTTTCCCAGCAAGAGCCAAAGCAAACTGCTTTCGAGAGTCTCCATCTTCTGTTTGTTTGCAAACCATACCCAGTTTGCCCAGTAAGCAGACATTTGGCATGGGGACAACAGCACAGCTTCCTCATGGAGGCTCAATCTGAGACAGAGGCCAGGCTGTCTGTCAGAGCTCATCTAAAGATGCAGAGGTCAGTGTTAAGTAGCATAAATGAACTTGTTTTTGACACTAGAAGTAAACAGAAAGCATTTGGGGACAATGGGTGACCTGAGGCTGGTACTATTTCCTGGAGAAGAAAGATGAAGAATACTGTAGTCTACCCTCTGCCCTTGAAAATGCTGTTGAAAATGGAAAATGGAATGAGTAACTCTGTGTGTGTGTGTGTGTGTGTGTGTGTGAAAGAATACTGTAGTCTACCCTCTGCTCTTGAAAATGCTGTTGAAAATGGAAAATGGAAAGAGTAACTCGTGTGTGTGTGTGTGTGTGTGTGTGTGTGTGTGTGTGTGTGTGTGTGTGAGAATATATAATTAATAACTAGAAGCCGGACAATATCATCAAATCATGCTATGGTAATTCCCCAATTCCTCCAAATCCTTCTTAAAATCTTTTTTAAAAGAGGTATTTTCACAACATACTTAAAGTCTATTTTGCTATCATATCTACTTGCTCTTTGGTGTAGTCATTTACTGAAGTTATTTGCTGATGTTTTGGACAAAACCAGTACTTTCAGAGCCAAATTTAAAATTTTGTGAAAAGATACTTCCATACTCTGAAATAGAAAATTATGCAGATCTTCACACGTATGAGAAAATTATGGTGGCTGGAGCTGCTTAAACGTAAGGTAATGTTCTTGATCATTTAAACACTCTAATAAAAATGCTATGTGTATCAGTTTCTCATTTCAGCATACTTGATAATCTCAAAACATAATGGATTAAACCAACATGTATTTATTTAGTTAACATTTCTGTAAGTTGGAAATTTAAGCTTTTATCTAGTGTTTCTTCTGGCCATGGTAGGGCTGCCTATGCAATCAGAGGCATGTCAGCTAGGACGTGCTGCTACTAGGGTTGTCTGGCTGTTGGATGGAGAGATGGTGATAACTAGGCTATATTTTTCTCATCTTCCAGAAGGCTTGCCTAGGGATGTTTACATGTGGTCACAAGGGTCCAAGAAAGCAAGCAAAGAACTTGACTTGGAACTGGAGCAACATTTATTAGCCCAAAGCAAGTCATTGGCTAAGGTTTAATTTACCAGGTGGGAAATTAGACTCTATGGTTTAATAGGAGATAGAACATTACCTCTCAAAGGGTGTGAATACAAAGAGGGGCCATTTTTTTTTTGCAATCTACATGCTACTCAATAGCATGGTACCTATAACATCAGTACCTATAACATTTTAGGTAATTTATGTACATTTTAACAAATTTTTACAAGAACCCAGTAAGCTAAATATCATTTTTCCATTTTAGAGTTGAAGAAACTGAGGTTTAGAGAGACTAAGTAGCTTGTCCAAGTAGGCAAACTCAGTCTTGGATCAGGATTTGTGTGACCCCATATCTTTAATTTTTTTCATCTTACTTGACATATTTATCTATTTTTCATAGTTGTCAAATTCTGTTAAATTCTGTTGTCAAATTCTAGTAACTTTATTCTTCCATCTCCAATATATTTTTTTTTACTTTATTGCCACATCTATTTAATTTATTCCAGTGTTCTCTTATTTAAAAAAAATTTGAGATTTGCTAGATTTGGTAAAGACTAAAACTAAATATTTTCATCTTCTTAAGTAAAACCTAAATAGTAATCTATACTATGGATTTATTTTATATTAAAAATATTTCTTGGTATTCAGTCTTCATGACTACAGTGGAGTCTGGAGGTAGTAGGAGGAGAGGGTCCAAAAAACATATATTTAAGAAGATGAGAACAAGAAAATAATGAATATTCTAGAATAGATGTAATTTTAGTGGTTCATTATCTCTTGAGTCTCCCTTGGGAAGATCTTCTAGGGTAATGGCCTTGTTCATGGTAGGGTGGGAAGAGCCATGTCCTGAAAATCAGAACATTTGCATCCTGAGGCCCCTGCATGACTAACTAGTTGTTTGAAGTTGGTGTATCACTTTACTTGTCTAGACCTCAATTTCTTTGCTGATAAACCAAGAGTGTAAGAGTTTTAAGCAATATTTGATATAAACTATTTCAGCATTCTGATTCATTGCACAAGAACACTTAGAGGAAGGAACTTCTAGGGCTGAAGTTTAAAAAGCCTGCCTTGCTGGGCTCTGCCCGCTGGAATAAAGTGCTGTCTTTTCCCAAAGTTTAAAAGAGTCAACTTTTAATAAGAGTGTGAATGGTCCATGTGCCTACCAAAAGGTATGCCTTTTTAAAATTCTCATAAATTGCCATATGGTTAGCCTCGGTATTGCCCTTAATGGTCTCTCCTCACCGTCTCCAGTAAAATAGGAGTGAGATTTGCACAAGTTTTATGTTCTCCTATTGAACTGTGGATTGACATAATTATCATTTTCTTCTAATTGAGTACAGCACATGGTGACAGCAGCAATGCTTCATTCTTATATAGATAGCACCTAATGTTCACTAATAGTGACATTCTCCCTGCTTATACCTGATGTTCGAGATCAACTTCCTTTTGGAAAGAACAAGTTAAGAGAAGGCCTGACAAGAATGTTTATGGGAACATTGGTCAAACAATTTTTGCTCTAGGTTTCTGGAGGAATATTCAGTGCCTTTTCTGGCTTTTCATCATCAAAGGAGTATGACCTTAGTATTCCAAATGGAGGTATGAGCTCTGGAATAAGAGTATAAAGAGATCTGTTTTTGGTGAAGGGTTTTAGAATTGCACAAAGAATCATCATACCCAGCACATGCTCAGCCAGGCGCATCAGGTTTAGGATTCCACAGTGCTTGGAACCAGAAAATCAGCTTTTAATAAGAATATTTATTTCGGTCCTGTGCAGATCTCACTCAGGAATCTGTGACATCAGCAGACACTTATAAGGTTCACGGTGTCAGTTTGGGCCCAAGTAATATAAGTAAATACTCAAAGATCATTACCTGTGTAAACTCTGTTTTGGTAAAGTCTTACTGCTGATCCCTTCTAAAGCTAAACTTTGACACGTCCATGGGCTAAGCATTTCCTTTTTTTATTTGCTCTTTCCATCTTAAGTTATTCTTTTTCTAGTATGGCTACAAACTATCAGAATACCAAGATAGAGTTAATATTCTAGTTTTGAGTTTTGTGGTAATTTTTTTTTTAATATCAAATACTTATTTTTTAATAATGATATAATAGCTGTTACTACATTAGCCTATTAGGGCTACCATAACAAAATTCCACAGACTATTTGATTTAAACAACAGAAATTTACTTTCTCACAGTTTTAGATGATAGAATTCCAAGATCATTGTGTCAACAGTTTTGGTTCCTTCCGAGGCCTCTTTCCATGGCTTATAGGTGGCCACCTTCTCATGGTGCCTTCACACAGTCTTTCCTTTGTGAATGAGTGACTCTAGTGTCTCTCTCTGTGTTCTAATCTCCAGTATTATTGGATTAGGGCCCACCCTAAAGACATTATTTTAATTTAATTACCTCTTTAAAGACTTTATCTCCAAATATAGTTGTAATCTGGGGTACTAGGGCTAGAGCTTCAATATATAAATTTTGAGGAACACAATTCAGTCTATAACAGTTAATGAACATTCCTTATTTCTGCCAGGTATAATTCTACTCATTTTACATAAATTAAATCCAAGTTTTCTCAAACTCATCACTTTTGACATTTTGTTGGGTTTTGATGAGAGGCTGTTCTGTTAATTGTAGATTTACTATCATCCCTAGCTTCTACCCATTAGATGCCAGTAGCACCTCCTCCTCTAGTAGTGACTACCAAAAATGCCTTCGGGCATTATAAAATCATCCCTGGGGAACAAAATTATTCCTATTGAATACCATTTATTAAGTCTAATCTGCACCACCACATTACAAGTTAACTTTTAATAACCTCACTTCATGATGAAAGTGAATGATTGGCCAGGGTCACATGGAGACTAAGTGGCAGAGCCAGAATTTGAACCCATTATTTTTTCCATGACATTAATCTGCTCATTAGTGGCTATCCTATTGTACCTCTTTAACCTTAAACTATCTCTAATCCAGTTAACTCAAACTCTGAAACAAAACTAAAAATAAGTAATCAATAATTAACCAAGCGATGATACTCTGTAATCTCTTTGTGAAAATCTAAACTATAAATTGATTGTGCCTTCCCCAAATACTGACTTACTGGTATTGCAGATTGTCAACCTGATATCACAATAACACTACCCTCTAAAATGGTCGTTAATAATTGAGAACTGAATTGGTGGATACACTACAAGGACAATAGATTATAAATTTTAGCTTAATCTAACCATTTATCCACCTCTAAAATGTGTATCTCAATTTTAAGGAAGAAAACGAAGAGAATTTAAGATATTGGCCTTTGAATACACAAATAATTAAGTACAGAATTAATATTTAAGTTCTGCCTTGTGAGAAATTGTTTAAAAATGAAAAAATTTGGACAGTGCACCCGAGAAAATGTGATTTCAGAATGATGTTCATTCTTTAAGAGCCCATAGGTTTCTCAAACATTACCCAAACTTCTAATAACCTCCAGAAAGGAGAAGAAACTAAATGATTGTATAATTGTGTATGCTCTGGTGTTCTGGGAGAAATCCCTTTCCAACTCTTGAGAGGTAATCTTTACTCCTTCATCATGAAGCACAAGACTTATCTTAGCATACCAATAAATGTTGTATTGGCCATAAAAACAGTCAGCTCTAGTATAAATCCAACTCTAGTATTTAATTCCTTGACCTTCCCTGTCACTGATTCCCACAATCAAGCTGCATGCCCTATGAAGTATCTCCTTTTTATTGGCTCTAAATTTACCACCAGATCACTTTGTAGCTTCTACACTCATTGTGCCATGAGACATAAAAAAGGACTGTTCCAGAGACCTTCATATTTTGGAATATCTTCATCTGTCCTGTTCTACCTATTCCCTCTGCCCCAGCTTTTCCATATGGTAACGAGTCTCCTGGGGAAGATGTGAATTTTTTTTTTTATACAGAGTTGAAACAAATGGAAGAAAATCTTTATTTCAATTGAGAACAATATTAAACTGAGTCTTCTGGAATATTGTTTCTGCCAATCCACTACTTTTTTAGGATTATAATAACACCTTAAATGATTGTCAATTCCCATTGTTCATGCTACAGGTTTTTTAAGTGAACTATTTAAAGGTATGGATTTTGGAGGTATGTCTTTTAAAAAAGTAATTCTTCAAGTGATTGCTAATAAAGCCATTATTTATTTATAAGGGTATATTTTAAATAGTATGAGACTATCTACCTATCTCTATTTATCTCCCTCCTAAAAAGATGTCTACTTTTACTGTTTAAAAATTTTTAACTATTTTACACAGTAAATTTATATATATATAAATTTAACAAGAAAAGGTAAGACATAGTGTTCACCCTAGCCTGGGAGCATTCATTCCAATGATTTTTTAACCAGAGTATGTCAATATCACTCCTGGGAACTTTTCTAAACCATAACCAATGATTCTTCTTCCTATAGAAATGCAGATATACTCTGATATGCTACAAATCAGTTACTTTTGCCAATGCCAGCCAACATATTTCTCAGATATGTACCGCTATAAAATAATACTGAGAATCACTGGTCTATATTAAAGAAAACTTTTTTGTTTGGGGTTTATTAGAAGATAGAGTTCTAGACTTTTACCTTGAGTATTTTATCCTCTTCCTGTATACACTTAAATATGCTGTTCTCTTGATCAGGGTATCATTTTCTGCTTTTCTAATTCATCTTTAAGTACCTCGCACAGCCATCTCCACTCTGAAATACCTCCTCCAGGCTACCAGGCAGCATTATTTGTACTAGCTTCTGTGCTCACATTGTACCTTGAAATTAGCTCTTGATACCTTGTAGTTAATCATTTCAGAGTCTGTTCTTCCTCTTATTAGACTTCTGGTCTTGAAAATTAGAGATGATAGGGATCATCTTTATATCCTTACAAGGAAACATGTCTGACATACAGTGGGGGCTCAATAAGTGGATAGAGACTGATGTTTTAGGGAGAGGACAGGTTGAGCTTGAGGGAACTGAGTAATAGGTTGTGGGGAGAAGTGTAAACAATCAAAAGACAATGTGATGGGCCATAAAATGGCTGGGGATGAAGACCAAAGACAAATTTTGTCTGTTTCACAATTCTAGCCAGTTAGAAAAGGACAGCGAGCAGGAAAAAGTTTCACTCCAAGCATCAAGGTGTTAAGGTTCTTTAACCTTCCAGTACCCAGTAGACTGTTCTTCCTAATTTGGATGAAAACATAAATGGCAAAATTGCACTCCACCTAGAAGTACTGACACTTTTCTTCCTCTAGTCTCAACGTGGCAAGCCAGAGGATACGTCACTGGCAGTGGGTTAAAAATAATAGAGATGTTCTGAAAATTTGATGAAAGCTTCAAGGTAAATGTGATTTTAACATCAGAGTTTGCAACAAGAAGACTAAATCCTAAAACTTATGAAAAAAATAATGAAAAGGATTTGAGAGCGTTGTTGTTTCTAATAATAGTCATAATCATAATCATAAGTAATGTTATAATTTCAGTCAGTCAAAACTGAGAGAGCTTGACAGACCCCATAAGAAGCAGAGTCCCAAGAGCAAATGGAGACTACCTTTGCTCTGCACAGAGTGACAGAGGGAAATGTCCTCTCCTCCTTTACCTTTATGACAGAGAATAATTGCCAGAGTAGGACTCAGAGCTCTACAGTAAAAACAAAAAGGCCATATATCTTAAATCTTTTCTGACTTTGTAGATAATCAGATACCATGCTGCCTGAGGCTAGTGAAAATTAAAATGGTCTTCCTTATGGTAAAGACAAGGTAGTTCCTCCTGAAAAATACTTAAAATATATACTTGAACTATTCATCCTCTTCCTTGGCTTGCTACCCTACTTCCGAATACGTTGCTTTCATTCTTTGAGTCCCAAAGCTCTTTAAAAGCCAGTGAAAAGGAAACACGAGGTTGGCAAGTCACAAATTAGGAGAAAGTTCTGTTTAGAGAAAGCTTTGGGTAAAATTACACACACCTGCATGAGACCTGAAACTGGAAAGGAGAGAGCACAGGGAGGAAACACTTCAGCTTGAGAGGAGTGCAGGGAATGCTGAAACCCAGGAAAAGCAAGAAATGCATTGGACCAGGTGCTTTGTGGCTACATTTATGGAGTCTCTCCATATTCTTTAGCAGCAAGTGGGTGAGATTGAAATGGAAAATGGGAGCTTTTTCCCCTCTCACCTACTAGTGCTACTATCTACAAATCACAGAACTGGGCAAAATACTTTGCTAGAATCTGTGTTAAATTATCATAAAATTTAATAGAGTAATGACAAACTTATGGCATAAAGGTATCCTTGTTAGAATTCAAATTTCCAGATATGGTCAAAGCTCATTTTGTGTCTCTGTTATCTGGCTCTTTCTTAAATCCTCTTGAGAGAAGTTGTGACTTTTAAAATAACTTGCTAGATGGTGAATAAATGGAATTTATGAATATGCCCTCTCTTCTAAGGATACTCCCTATGCTGAGGAATTAAACAAACTAAATTTAAAATTGGGTCTAGGAATGACTACTAGCAAAAGTGAAGTAGTCCACTGTAAAGAGCATCCAAATGATGTCATGTTCTGTGATCTGTTACTGACTGTGATGGAGACTGCTATGTGCTCTCATAACTGGTCTAATTTTCCTACTAGGCATAAGCTAGATCACATTTGCAGACTCCTTTGCTGTTAAGTGTGGCCATGCTACTGACTGCTGGCCAATAGAACAAGAATGGAAGATATTAGCGAATTCCATATCTGTCTCATAAAAAAGAACTCTCTCCTTCTGTTTCTACTGGCTGAATGAAGAAGACATTTTGGAGATCATCTGGAGAAGGGTGTAGTCACATGATGGAAGGATACTGGGTCCCAGAATGACCATGTTAAATGCCTCTATTTAACTGCAAAGATATATGTTAGACTCTGAGTAAGTGTGAAATTTTTACTTGCTAAGCTGCTTGGATTTAGGGATTTGTTAATACAGGTTGCTTAATATACCCTATCCAAATGGAGTACTCTTACAGACAGGTTGACCCCTCCTTGCTTCAGTTTCTTCATCTATGTAAGGAGGTTACTATCTGTCTGTCCTTCTCTTTCACACAGTTTAGGGACTATTGAGTGAAAGAATGTAAATATCAAAGTTTTGAAACATAAAAGGTACGATATAAGGCATTATTGCTTTTATGTGTGATGTACTGTAACACAATATCCTAGCAGCCAACATTTTTACTATGCCATTTTCCATCCCCATGTGCCTGAGCCACAGTCCAGACCTCTTCTCTGCAATGGGAGCAGTCAATTTTCAACAGCTGGGAGAATAGGAATTCCTGCTTTGTGTTTCTTGGTGACTATGGTGATACTTAATGGTGAATGAATTAATCAGATTTCTTCCAGACAGCAGGATTTGGTTTTGTTTGTTCGATTTTGTTTTTTGAGAAGGGGAAGTAAGAAAGCTAATTGCTCTAGATAGGTAACAAAGGCATTATTATTGACCAAGAAACGTTTATGAGACAGTTTCCCAAAAGTAAGAGTGGGCAGAATCGAGTTCTCTGGAAAGTCTCTGGCTGATTTCAGGACTCTGAAATAGGAAAGACGAAGATCACCACCTGGTTTTGACCAAGAACAAGCACCCAAAAGAAAACAGAACCAGCCACAAGTGGAAAGTTCTATGATTTAATTTGAGGAAAGCAAATATATACATACATACATACATACATATGTACATACATACATACATACACCCAGTTTCTAAAGTGTTTCTTATATTTGCACTAAAACAGTGTTCAATGCTTTATTCAACACACAAGGGAGTTTGAGACTCCATGAGTCCCTTATAAAACCCTGTAAGTCACCTTTGGGAGGAGTCAAACTCTAGACTATTCTCATGCTGAAGGATCTTAGGAATTATCTAGATTAGTTTTGTTTTTTCTTCCTTTTGCATATGTGGCTTGAGAGGAGAAATACTTTGTACAATATTAGTCAGCATCAGAATCCAGATCTCTTGACTTATTATCCAGAATGATTTTTATGTCAGCAAACTCTCTACTATCCAGAGAGTAGTAATGTTCTAAAAAAGCAAGAATAAAAATGATATTATTTCTATGCCTACAAATACCAAAATATCATCTATGTTTTTTTAATGTAGCATATGTCATATAGTTTTTTACTTTTTGGGGAGAAGGGTCTGAGGATTTGGGGTAGAGGTAAGGGACAAAAGCTGCCATACATTCCCTTCTATATACAATAGATATGAACATCATAGAGAACAAAGTTACCTTACATGTATGAAAAAAGTTAAGAACTTTATAAGTCTTAACTTAGTAAGAGTCACAGCATAAAAATTATAAAGATATAGGCATTAGATTTGCTTGATAACTATTGGCCTTTTACATCAGCCATAGGGAAGAAGTTGGAATAGAGTTGTGGATGTAAGAAGGTCCAAACCTGTCGAGAATTTGTATAAGTTATTTGAGCCAAATAGAGGACATGTCAAAAAGCAAAAGCTGAACAGACTGAGAAAATGCTCTCAATAATGACAATTTTGTAGTTCTTTTTATATACATTTGGAATTAAGGAGGGAACTAAGGAAAATTACATGAAGGTGGTAGAAAGCAAGGCAGAGAGATCTCTATGATTTGGTTATGGGATAGTTAACAAGATTATGTGTTCCCTTAAGGGTGATTATGCCTGGAAGGATCTAAAAAAGAGGATTACTCTGGCATTTTAAAAGTATGTTAACCTAGATACACAAGAACAATGAACAGGGCATGCTTAAGGCAAAGATAAACCTTTTACAGGCCATGGGCGTGACTGCCCACCATGACCTGCCTAGTTAGGAATTTATGATCAGATCACTCTATGAGGTTACTTTTGGTCACTGAACTTGTCAGATTTATTATAGAGCCCCTTTTTCATTCACAGAGTGAACTTTAAGTTATATCATTGAGAGGAAGATGCACGACTCTATAGTGATGTAAGACACAATGAATAACTTTGTCTCTTCGGTTTTCACTGCTACAGGCTAGCCGAAGTTCCAGAGACATAACCACATTACTACAGATGCATTCAGTAACAGAACACTGTGTATATGCTAAAACTGAAAGTGTACTAAATGAATCGCTTTAACTAAATTCCTTCCTAAACTTGCTCTTCCCAATCTTGCTCTACCTAAATCTTTCCCATCTTGGTTAATGACAAATAGCAAAATTGCTAAAACAAAAGGAAATTGGGCGCGGGGGGGACGTGGACAGCTTGAACTTGTTCTGACTTCTGTCCTTTTCTTAGGCTCTGCATTTAATCTACTACTAAATCTTATTAACTATACCCTCAATATATGTCCCAAATCTAACTAGTTTTTATCACCTCTACCACAATACAAACCATCATCATCTTTTGCTTGGATTTTAATAACTCCTTCATTGGTCTTTCTGCTGTTACTTTTATTCCCATCAATCTATTATCCCAACCAGAATAACCCTGTTAAAGCATAGGTCAGATCTTGTCATCTCTTTCTGCAAAAAAAGCTTCAGCAGCTTCCCATCTCTCGTATCAAAAGCCACAATACTTATAATAGTCCACAAAGCTACACTTGAGCAGGACACCTTCTATGTCTCTTACTTTATCTCCTACTCTTCCACTCCTCACTCACTCAGCTTCTGTCACACTGGCATTCTTACTGCTATTCAAACATGCCACTCACTCTTCCATCTTTAAATGCTGAACACTTGCCATCTCTTCCACTTTCTTCTGCAAAGTCTCATAGCTTCCTCCTCACCACAGGTTATTTTTCTCATAAGTTACCTTCAGTGAGGTCTTCTGTAATGACTACATTTGAAATAGAAACCTTCCCATCTTACCAGCTCACATTCCCTATCTATCCTTCTCTGTTGTATTTTTCTCCATTCTTCTTGTCATAATCTAGAATAGTATATTATTTTGTTATCTGTCTCACCTCTCTAGAATGTAATCTCTGTGAAGGCAGGATTTCTGTCTGTTTTATGTGTGGTGAAATCTCTAGCACTTAGAATAATACCTGGTAGACACTGAAAAAATAGCTGTTAAATGAACGAATGAGTGAATGAATGAATGAATGAATGAGAAATTAATAAATAGATAAAAAGCTTAGTGTGCCTTGGGATTTGGGCACATCTTTATTTTTCTGCTGTTCTTGTAGATCAACTTTAGGGTAATGAGTTTTACAGTGGCAGCCTCCAGACTGAAAGGTGAGCAGAACTATCTTCTTTTGTTCACACAGTATTGTTTTTGTTGTTTTCATTGAATTAAATGCCTTTACGGGCAGTTCGTGGATTCTACTGTTTACCACTTTTCCTGCCTTCATAAGTCTTACATTTGCCTGATCTATGTATTTACCTTACCTGCCTGCTTGGTTTTGAACACATTTGAGTTTGCGATCCTACTAATTTCACTTTAAAGACCAGTCTGTAGAGCACTGTTACAGAGGCCAAAGCCATCCTCAGCATTAAGAGGCTGAAGCCATAATTCATTGATTCATTTATTGTGAATTGAGCATGTCATGAACTGGGCTAATGTCAGGGAACCAAAGATGAAGAAGTCCCTTCTTCCGACACTGGATGTTTAATGGAGCTGTCATAGAGAGTCTGAGCCCCACAGCCAGTGGACCCTCAGCTTTAACACAAAGAGCCCTTCTTTTTTCCCCTGGAAGGCTACATTTCAGAGATACTATTATTCTAGCATATCATTAGATAGTTCCTTTTTTGCCTTCTTACTCTTATGTCTCAAATTTTTATCTCATCTTAACCAAAAAAAAACCCAGATCTTTCTCTGAGGAGTCTAGCTCCAGGCTGGAATCCTATGTGTAATCTTTTTGGTTCAACCAAGCTTTGCCTGTTAGGTCCTCATGAGAAGTTGCCCTTCCCAGTTCAGACTTGCTGTATAGCCAATGCACTGTAGTTTTCTGGAGAGGCTTGCAATTAAGTACTCACCCAGCCGTGGTCATATGTATGTCTTGTTACATTCCTAGCTCTGGTGCCTCCTTCTTAGGGGCCTTGACTGAGGCACTTTTCTCCACTGGCCCAGCCGTGCTCATATGTATGTCTTGCTACATTCCTAGCTCTGGTGCCTCCTTCTTAGGGGCCTTGACTGAGGCACTTTTCTCCACTTGGATTCTGTACCTTTCTACTCCTCACCCTCTCCCAACCCAGAAGACCCAGAAGTCCATAAAGTGGCAGGAGCCTTAAGTTTGGGGCCCTTCGGTAGTGAGAGGATTTCCCTTTGATGCAGTGGTTCCATCTGAAACTTCATCATTGTGCTTCTGTGGGGAAAATTGAACACTAGGAAGCTGAGCCAGCACTTTGTGCCTCATGGTCACACTGCTGCAGCACATGAATAAAGGCTCAATTCTTACCAATATTTTTGACTCTTTATATCCAAGAAGGTTATGGGAAACTAATACTGACTCCTAATTCTCCTGCGTCTCCCTATTTCTTCCCCTTTCCCTCCCTCGATATCTTGTTCAGTATATAGAAGGCACAGTGTTGTGCTGCAATCAATTTTAAGACCTACGGAGCCAATTGAGATGAATTATGAGCCTTTATTAGCCTGCCAGTGACTGACTCTCTACCACACAGGGTTCGAGATCAGCCCTGAGCTCCCAAAAGAGGCAGCTTATAAAGCCTAGCCACACCCTAGTTAACATCAAACAAGCAAGCAGATTAACCACACCCTAGTTAATCATCAAACAAGCAAGCAGATTACAGAAGCAGAAATTGGCCGTTAGCATATCTTTGCCCAGAACCACACCCTTAACACACAGTATTCTCTTAGCTTTTACCTACCAATTTGAGAATATGATTTTTCACTTCTATTTAATAAATCTTCTTACTTTGAAATTAATCCCATCCACTGGAAGCCACTAATGATATCCAATTATACCTAGAATGACATTTAAATTCGTTATAATGGATAATCATGACCCAAATATTTGACCTTCACTTCCTCTCAAACCTTACCTCCTATCAGTCTCTGCCTCATTCATTATATTCAGCCATCTTGGCCTTTCTTTCTTACACACATCAAACTCTTTCTTGTCTCAGGGATTTTGTACACATTTTCACCTCTGCCTAAATGTTTTTCCCCAGTTCTTAGCATGGCTGGCTTCTCATGCCTCAGCTCAAATGTACCTCTTTAGGGAGTTATGCTTTTTCTGATGTGTCTCCCATCCAGTCATTCTTAATTCCATTATCCTTTATTTTTATAAGTTAACACTACCTTAAAATATGTTCTTTATTACTTTATTACAAGAATGCTCCTCTCACTTATCTCATACTCCAGAGCTTAGGACAGGGTCTGGTGCATAAATAAATGTGTTTTCTTCTGATGTTCCTAGTTGACATCCACTAGTGTCAAGGTCACTCATTGTGTTCCTAATGCTCTGAGTCTAGGTCCAAGTCACATTAATGGCCTATTGAGTGCTCTATTGTACAGTCCCATAAATTCCTCTTCTTAAATGTATTTTACCATTACTCTATCTCAATGAGCCCTTTCAAACCATAATTTGCCATCATCTCAAACTTCTAAAATTCTATTAGATAATTACCTTTCTACCACACCCTTTTCTTAATTCCTGCCGATTTTTTTTTCCTTGAAGTTCTTATTGATTTTCTACCCTAAATCCTTTTTCTTCTACTTCCTAACAAGTCTTCCAAATTCCATTTCCTCTCTCCTCTGCTTGGAACTCGTGTCTAAATATTTCAATGCACCCTTTGTTATATGTCTGTACATTGGACTTATTTTGGCAATATCAATATCGATGTAGTGGACTTAACGATGACGATGTTCTTTTCCTCTTATCCTGTTCCAGGACAGAGAGTATAGCTAGAATCTCAGCTCTGCTTGGTAACCTTTTAATTCACTCCTAATGTGCTCTTTCTCTTTTTCAAAATGGATTCCTCTCTTTGCTCAAGCCTCCAACTATACCCTCATGCTTACCATAGACCACATCTCTTCTACTGTAAAAACAAAGAAAAAAGATTCATTCCATTAGACATGGATTATTTCAATTCCTTACCATCTTAGTTCCAAACTTATCTAAAGCATCTCCTGTCCTTATTTCTTCTGACCTATCTCAGAGCAGAAGTGTACAATTTATTCATTTATGTTCAGTACATAGTATACTTTCCGATAGGCATTTGTTATATGTTCATCGAATGAATGAAATAATAGCAGATGAGCAATTCAAAACTTTATTAGCGGGGAGTAGAATGTTTAATATTCTGAAAAACAACACACATGTGCTTGGCAAGTATGTGGTCTGAAATAGAACAAAGCTAAATAATAAAAATCCTTTTGAGTTGGTAAAATTAGTAGGAGCACTTAGGCCTGCTGTCACACACACTCACACGTGACCGTGTAGTTAAATAGATGCCATACTGGTCCTGGAGTCAGGAGATGTGGTTTCTAATCTTGACTCTGCTACTAGCTGTCATTAGCTCTCTAGACATCAATAACCTCATATGAAAATGAGGGGCCTGATAATCTCTAATTTCTCTGGCTCTAAAGTTTATGATTCTTTCATTGACATATCATTATATCCAATTGACAGCTAAAAGTGAGGACTTCATTATAGAATGGGTGAACCTAGGTGATAGGGTAAATATCTCGAGCTGAACTCTGGAAGGAGAGAAAGCACCAAGGACATACTCAGTTTACTCCATTGTTTTATCTGGGCCTGGTAGTAATGGGAGACATGAAAATTTAGGCATGAACCTCAGTCTTTGTACCTATTTCATAAAGCAGCAAAGTCAGCAGTCAAGAAGTGGATCCAGGTAGGAACATGCATTAGAAAGGACTTGTATACCGTGCAAATAATCTTGTACTTTTAGTTTTGATGTAAAAGGAAAGCATTGAGGGATTTTATACAGCGACATAGATTTTCACTTTAGATATCATAGATATAGTCCGACTATGGTGAATACAGGGAAACTCATTATTTTTGAGTGATTTCAAATGGACTATATAATAGTTAATTATTGATTGAGTGTGAAAGCTCTTATTTTGCTATTTAGTCACTTTTTAGTTATGGCCAAGAAAGATGAACAAATGGAGTAGAGATGGACAAAGTCATTGTCCCCTATTTTTTGAGAATATTAATTAATCTTCATACCCATCACAGATTCAAAAAATATAATTTTAATTAATATAATATTAATTAAAATTATAAAACTTGTTACATTTTACATTTTTTTCTGTCACTTAGTTCTGTGCTAAAACTTCATATTAAGCCCTAGAGAAATATTTATAGAGCACTGCATATACTATTACTGATAAGCTCTGCCAGGATCAAGAGGATACAAATAAGCAGAAGTATATTTCTCCCTTTCTCAAGCATATTGTTTCTGTGTAGTTCTGAAGGCTGAGAGTAAACTCAATAACAAAGTCAGTGTGAGAAGGTAGCAATTTCTGATATTATTTACTTTGTGTGTGTATTTATTCAAAGATACATGTTAATAGGTTTTGTTTTTTTTTTTTTATAAAGAGATGCAAAAGGGGAGGCACTTGGTAGGGAAAAGAGTGGGGAGAGGGGCACTACCTTAATTAGATTTGTTAATTAAGAACATGTTGTAAGACCAAAATAGTATGTTCCATTTCCATCTGGAATAGCCAGCTTTAGAGAAATAAAATTTTTGATTCAGGCATCTAGATATGAGTGTTGCCATCTGTCTTTCCACAAGGAAAATTGGGCAATAAGGGGTTATTACAAAAACATAGCTCATGAACATGATATCATTTTTACATAAAATAAAAACTACGTATTTGTTTATGTGTCCATTGCCATTTATAGCTGGTCTGTATCATTATTGGTTACGGAAAATGGTGAACTCTTTACAAGCTGGAGTAAGGGAAATTAGTTCTACCACAGTGGAAAGCCAGGTAGATGCTAAAAAAAAAAGGTTTTATTTTTTAATGATTGAGAGCCACTTTCAGTTGCATTTAGTTTGCGTTTACTTAGTGTCTATGGGGGGCCTGACATTCTGCAAATGACATATTCTGCAAAAGCGTCTACACTTATAATGCAAATGGTCAAATTTGGACAGATATACAGCCACATAGTTTCATATACCCACAAAACAACACTTATCTAAATACTACATGGATTGGGCACAACTCTGGTCAACTCTGGATGAATAACAGTGGTAAAAAGCAAAACGAATGCTGTTTTAAAAGAAAAGGCAATTCAATAACCCTTTAACTTTTCCCGTAATAGCACTAAAAATGATATAACATGGATTTATTCATTGTTTACTTGAAGGAACTTTTGCATCACCATACCGAGGTATTCCTATTAAATGTCTATGAGACATGTATTATGTATTTTAAAACACCTGTAAAATTACCCACTCCAACTCCTTCAGGCCTGTGGTAGATGAAATACCAAATAAAAACAAAAACAATTTCCAGTTCTTTCTTTTTCCTAACAAGCAGGAAAACCTATTTTAATACCTGAATATTCAGTCGTAATGTGTATAATTTTGTAGTCTTGCTGTAAAGAATATTTTTCCTCCTTGTACAAAGACATAACAGATGCAATTAGAGGATATTATATTGTCATATGCATCAGAGGAATAGAGTTGGTATTAAATCTTCCACAAGGCACTCAGGCAAAGGCATCAAAAAATGAAATGGCATTACTCACAACCCCTTTCACCTTTCAACCCCAGGGGGCCTCATTATATCTGAGGGAAGGTATTTGCAAAAGTCAAATGCAGAATGGGCTATAAATTGTCATGGG
>NW_006439192.1:6068223-6172190 GCF_000325575.1 Pteropus alecto
ACCGAATAAAGTGCTGATTTTACATGCTTTGTTGATCCTCCAGATACTGTGAGTATAGGAAGGGGAGATTTGATAGATGAGACAGCGCATTTAAGATTGCAGACAATGGTAGGTGATGGTGTTGAATCACAATGACCAGAGAACAGTTCATGCACCATCACTTGCAAATCTTGATTACAGACAAGACACCTACATATGACTCTGAGATTTGGAGGTACCATAGTACATGTTTTATCAGCAACTTAAAGCAGCCTCTGTAGGGTCATCAACTGCCAATCTTCATTGTATTAATATTCTAGGTTTCATATTTGTTCAGAAGAAAAAGTAATGAAACTTCCAAACAGTGTAATCATATTACAGTATGTCTAAACATACCTTCTAAGATACCCCCTGTGCTTTGGATGATGCTTTGTGTCATTCAATGAGATATTTTTTTATGCTGCATTAGAAATAAAAAATAAAACCAGAGAAATAGCAATGTCTATGAAACTTTTCTGATGTTTATCAAGTCCTAAAATGTATTCTTCTTACATAGATTTTTTTTCTCTATAAATGAGAAGAGAAGCTGATTTAAAAGAAAAATAACCAAATTTTTCCTCACTTTGAATTTGCACATACCCCAAATTGTATCTTTAAATTTATTGAGCACCTAATAATACCAGATATTTTTACATATACTGTATATTTATTTCACAAATATTTATTAATTAAGTGGTAAACACAGTTCAAAAAATTAATGATACAGCTATAAACAAGAGCGACAAGCTTCCTTCCTTCATAGAACTTGCCTTTTGTTTGTAGTAGGCAACAAATGAACAAGTAAGCAAATAAAGACAAATACAGACTGTGATACACATTATGAGTATGCCAAACATTTATTGAACATCTATCATGTGCAAAACAATGTACAAGGTGCTTTCAGACACAGAAATGAATAACAAATTTCCTGCTCTCAAGGAGCTTACAGAAGTATAGAAAAATACAAATTATCAATCACTTTGATCATGTTAAAGTATTTTGTATATGATTAGTTATACGGTTTTATCTCTAAACTTAATTCCTCAAAAAGTTTGTATATGAGAATGCCATAATAGACATTGGCTAAATTTTAGGAGATTTATTTGAAAATCTGAATTTAAATCCAAGAGAAGAATTTCCCTGAATTTAAAGCCAGTAATCCAACTGAATTATCTGAATTTAAATCTTAGATGTTTTATAGAAATTTTCATAAAAATAGTTTTTTAATGTATTGGAACAGTAATATAAATTTCTCACTTTTTCAAAGTTTGATAATTGGTCTAATTTTTGAAGGAAGAACAGAAGTTGACTAGATTTTGGAGGTGAAGGTACATTATAGACAGATAAAATAGCATTTATGATGGCCCTGGGTTGGTTGGTTTGGGCAGTGTGAAACATTCAAAGAACTGAAAAAAAGGGAAGAGTAAACAAAATGAAGCTGCAGATGGAAAGATGCACAAGAAGGAGGCCTCAAATGGCTTTGTTAAATGTGTTAACAATTTTGGTCTTTCTTTTAAGACCAATAGGAAGATAATATAGTGTTTTAAGCACGAGGTCAATATGATCATAATCGTTTTTAGCAAATATTACTATATTGCGAAATAGAGAACTGAAGATTCGCACCATGTACACAAGTAGAATTAAGTAGCTCTTGAGGTAATTTACTCAAGGGATAATAGTAGCTTAGGCCAAATTACTGGTAGTAGACATGAAGAATGATGGGTACTTGAGAGATAATTAAAAGGTATAGTTGACTGGATTTAGTGATAGATTACATATAGAAAGTAGAGAAAAAGAAAATTTCAAGGAAGACTTCTAGTTTTTAGGTTGTAAATAGGATGAATAGAGTAAATGGTGTCATTCACTGAAATGACTAAGTTTGGGTGAACAATAAAAATGTATAGGCCATGATGAGTTTGAGTTGCCTTTTAAACATTCAAGTAAAGTTGACAAATAAGTAGCTATTTTCCAAGTTCTATATCAGAGTTCAATCAGAGAAGCAGGCTTTGTAGAAGATATATCTAGATGTCTATATATGTGTGTGTGTTGTAGGGAATTGACTAACAAAATTTGGAGAGCAGGTTAAGCAGTCAAGTTTTATAAGAATGTTGTCTCTGCATCTGATGCTGGAACTTGAAGTCCATAAGACAGAGAGTCAGAACATAAGATCACAAGCAGACTGAAATCCATGACTATAAGGAGCTGGACCTCCATGAGAACAGACTGAATCCCATATGTGTTCTAATTTCTCCTCCCTTGGTGTTGCGTTGAGGGTATATTATAGAAGTCAAGATCCTTCATCACAGAGCTACACACACACACACACACACACACACACACACACACACACACACACACACACACACATTCTAAAGCAGTTCCCCCAACTATCTGGGCTTTCTATTAAACTTTTTTCAATAATAACTGACTTTTAAAGAAGTGTTCATACATTTACAAACCTTTATCTAATGAAATCAGACTGCAATTTTACAGTTTTTCTGATGTATTTATTTAAAAGGTTCAATCTGCCTTAAGTCAGAGCAATTTTGAATGCAAAAAAGAAGCTGAAGGAGGATTTAGGAGAAGAAAGAACAATTTCAGGCCCAGCTGCTGCTTCATGCTTACCAAGTGAATCAGCAGATCATCAACATGTGTAAGATACAAAATGGTTACTACTTCTCTCTGCCTTCTAAATTTCCCAAGAATTTCCCCTGTGGCCCACCCTAACAGGAAATATACAAAAAAGCAAATATAGTTTAGCCTAGCCAAGTTAACACATCACAAAGCCATCACAGGCACTGTGCTATTTTGGGTGAATAATATGACAATTAAGACCATTCTTCCCATTTTTTCATAACTGACAATTTTTATATCATTTGGTAGGCTTAAAAGTAGAGGTATACATGGGTGCTATGGGACCTATAGGAGCTTTTCTATAAGCCTGAGCATTCAAAGAAAACTTTTTAGACTGAATTAAGTTTTAAATAATGTGTATGAAATGAGACAATGAATGGTAGAAATGGAATTGCAGACAAAGAAAGCATCAAATTGAAGACAAAGAAAAGATATATAAGTCAGCTTTCATTAGACTGTACCATGAGACAAATTCCACAATTTCAACATAGGATTTGTTTGTTTTGCTCACATTAATGTCCATTGTATTTGGCTGTATCTTTCCTTCTAATCTTTTTCATTCCAAACCTCAGGCTGAAAAAGCAGTCCTCACTTAAGATATACCTGCCTCAAAGGAAAGAGAAAAAAACAAATAACCTAGTGACACACAACTCTTAAAGCTACTTGGGAAAATTACAGAATTCATTTTCTCTCATATTTCACTGGCCGAAGAAAGTTACATGGTCAGGCCTGACTTCAATGAAGTAGAGACATATAATCGTCTACATAGAGGGGTGGCAAATATTTCAAACAAATAAAATACTACTCTTCATCACAAATATTCACTTTCCTCCCTTCTATACACTAAATTCACTCTTCCTCTTTTCAAAGGAGACAATCCAAAAATCTTATTCAGGATCACAATCTAGGATCTTTTGATAGTCTCCATATTAAATCTAGATAGGGCTCTTCTTCGTTCAGTGACCTGTAACCTGAAAAGATAAATTATATTTTCTCACATATCCAATATAGTGGAACAGGGATATCGTAACTAAAATAAACCCTCCCATTTGGAAAAGGGCAAAGAGAAAACACTCATCAGTTGTTGGTCAGTAATTTTCAGTCCAAAACTTCATGGAGTGAAAGTTGTAAGGGGTCCTTAGCTTGGAGATCTAAAATTTTTCTTGATTTTGCCCAAGTTCTACAACTTAGGAATAGCTCTTTAGTTCATCATCCTCTGTTACTTTTGGCTGTACTCTTTGGGAGGTCCTCCATATTTCTTTTATCATTAATGGCTACATCTAAACATGACTCTGTAGAATATGTCCTTCGTAGAGTCTCAAGAGCATTCTAAGCCTGCTTCCAATCTACGAAATCTTTGGGGCCCAAGATTAGCTATGTTCTCCATATTAATCCAGACATTTTAACAGAAAGTTTGTTGGCAAACTTAATTCAGACTTTGTCATTAGGCTGTTTTAATTGGCCCTTGGTATCCATAGACCTTGTAAATTTTATAGCTTACCATTTAGCAATGGCAATCAATTGCACCTTCTGACTCTAAAAGTCTCATAATTTCTGAACTTTCTATATTCCTTTCAATTCTGTGCAAATAGAGTTTTTACTTTTCTGAGCTCATCTTTTCTGCACAGTATTTTGTCAAATAGAGCCAAAAGCAATCATGTTCCCAACACCTTTTTTCCTCTCTATTTCCCTAAAACCATGAGTTCATTCATTAGGTATATTATTTGCCTTCTGAGCTATTACAAGTGATGGTTTTACAAAATGGAAGCTGGAAGAATGATAACAAAACATGTTTCCTCCAACGCCCAATATGTGGCCCAAAAGCCAAAGCTACGTATTTTAGTTCTGTTTTTTTTGTTTTGTTTTGTTTTGTTTTGTTTTTATGGAAATACCAATTTTTATATCTGTCAAATTTTCCTAGACCATGCTACAGTAACAAATAACCCCCCACATTTTAATGGCTTACAACAATAAAAGTTTATTTCTCACTTACATTAATGTCCGTTGTTAATTGGCTGTGGCTATGCTCCACGTACTCTTTATTTTGGGACCCAAGCTGAAAGAGCAGGCCCATCTGGAACATGCCAGACTAATGGCAGAGGGGAAAGGAGTGAATGGTTAAATGATTCAGTGGCTCTAAAAAATTCTGGTTTGAAATGGCAATGGTCACTTTCATCACATTGTATTGGCTAAAGGATATCATATGATCAAACCTAATATAATGGAGTAGGGAAGTATTATTCTTTCAAAAGGCAGAGCAACACATATTTTGAACAAATACTTCCATCTCCCACAAAATTTAAGCTAACAGGTGATGATCAGTAGTAACAGAATATAAAATGAGAGTATAGGAGATAATACTAGAGCATTAAATAGAGACTTGTATCTGGACAGCAAATACATACTAAAGATGTATTTTTTGTTTTGAAAGAAAGAGAATTATTGAAGGTTGTTAAGCAATGACAGTAATTTTTTTTTTTTTTTAGTTTATGTGCAGTATTCTGACAGTGGTAGATACAAGAAGACCAGTAAGGATGTTATTTCTATAGACTCAATAAATGATGATAAAAGCAAGAACTAGAACTATAATAATAGGAAAAGATGGGGGTGTGTTGTATTCTCATTTGGTAGATAAAATATCCATATAAATAAAAGGTAAAGATTGAGAAAAGAAAGAAGGGTTGACCATATTGAAAAGAAAGAGGATAATTGATAGTCTTAGGGGACATGGCAGGCAATAAGTACAGTTAAGGATACATTTTGTGGTGGAAAGATCAGGCTGTTCCTGAAGACTTTAACCTTCTATGTTACATATTGGATGTTCACTTAGATTAAAGGATATAGAAGTTAAGTAGGAAGTTTGAATATGATGCCAAAGACAGTGTCTGAGAGGAGAGAGAAAAAAAACAAATAAAAGTTAAAACTGCAAACTAATTAAGCGCCTTGCCTATTGAGTTTATAATGACTAAAAGGCACATTTAGTTGATTTTATTCACCATTGCCAAACAGCCTAGCAGTTTGAAGAGAATATAAGGTTGGCATTACAAAGGGAAGGTGCAGTGGAAATACTGGGTTTCAAGATAATTGAAGATGTTAGTGAAAAGGTGATTGAGGTAAAAAAAAAAAAAAAAAAAAAAAAAACTAAGTAGTTTAGACTAGATAAGAAAATGAGTGAGATGAGCCAAGAGGCAGCTGATAATCTGGAAAACAATGGAGCAGTCATGGGCCTTGGCCTGTTTGCAGTTAAAGAGTAAGTGTCATTGGAGTGAGCACTTGAGCAAGATTGATGACTCTAAGGTTGGAGAGTGGGATAGGTGCATTAAGGTTTCTGATATCTGCTTGGTGATGAGGTTTAGGACAAAAAAAAGTACACAGCTTGAATGGTGCTCAGGGGGATAAAAACCTTTGGAGTCGAATAAATAAAATAAATGTGAGAATAGTAAGAGTAGTTATGGAAATTGACATTGAAGACACTCTTAATGATTTGAAAGGTAGAAATAACTGTGTGCCTTTGGCGGTGGGGGAAGTACAATTACTGCAAGAATGGCTAGGAAAAAAATAAGAAAATTACTGAACTTGTTGATTCCTATTTGTGGTTGGAGGAATTCTAAAATTACCTCTAAAGACCCACATCCTTATACAATGATATGGTCTTAAATGTTGGTAGAATCTATAACTTGCTTCTGACCAAAAGAACATGCAAAGGTGTTGGAATATCATTTTCATGATTCTGTCATGTTATATGGCAATAATGAGAGATTTTGCAGATGTAATTAAAATCCCCAATCAATTTACTTTAGGTTTATCAAGAAGGAGATTATTCTGGGTGAGTCGGGCCTTTTCTGGTGAGCTGTTAAAATAAGGTCTTAGAGCTCAGAGATAGAATAAGTTAGAGAAGTGCTCTCCTGCTGCCATCAAGAAGCCAAGAGCCATGTGGATAATGTTTAGTGGTGGCGGAGGGAGCCTTTAGAGCTAAAGGCCCCATTCCTACAATTACAAGAAAGTAAAGTCTACCAAACATAGCATGAGCTTCAGAGAAGACCTAAGCCACAGATAAGACCCTGGCTGTGGCACCTTGATTGTGTAGCTTTGTAGATCTTGAGCAGAGGACCCAGTTAAGCAAGGCCCAGACTTCTTATCTATGGAAATCACAAGATAATAAATGTAAGTTATTCAGCAATAGAAAACTAATATGCTAAGTTAAATATACCACCTTATGTTAAGAGACTGAAGTATTTTCATAAACCTTATGTATAATTTTGTTTAAAAAAAGTTTTCAAATATTTCTTTTTGCCATAAACTTTTATTCACAGAGACAAACATGAGATGGTTTCTTTTTTAAGATTGTAGATTAGAGCACAAGAAGCAAGCTGTGCAGTAGATGGATTTAGAACAATGAGACAGATCTCAGTCATAATTCTCATTACTCCTACTCTTCTTTAGTCAACATGTCTACAGGGAGCAGAAACAAAAGGAACAGGTGTCCAGTCAGAAGGGCTGAATCTGCTGACAATAAACACCTTAGGAAAGGAAGCTGGGCAAGAAGGGGAGAAAAAGATGTGAAGTTGGTTGAGGAATCTGAGGCTGAGAATGAAAAGAAAGTGGTAGAAAGGGAAACAGGGACAAGGGAAGGAGAGCAGAGAATCAGCTCAGTGACTGCTTGATAGACACGTGATTTCATGATGACTTCTGTCATTCCAACCAGTATGGGCGTGCTTGCCTACCTAGCGGGTAGTGACATTGCAAATTCTTCCACATTCTGAATTCTATCCCTGCAAGATTATACATTCAGCCATTCCAGGACACCAAATAGGTCTGTATAAAATCTCCTATTTTCTTTTATTTTATTATCTCTATAGGCTTCATTATACATAAGTATAATGAAGGGGCTAAATATCTGTTGGCTACAACAAAAATTAATGATCATGCAAGAATAAAGCATTAATGGTTAAATGGAAAGAAGTATAAAAACATTTAGTAATGTATAAGTTCACATCACTTCTACTTACATAAAACACATTTAACATTTCAGTTCTGTTCTAAAGTTTCATTTTAGAGCCAGAATGCAAAACTTTATGAAATTGCTATGTGCTTCAAACTAAATTAAAATACTTCGGGACATGGTTAAAGATTTGTTAAACACACCACAAAGCAGTATAAAGTGTGCAATGATTCAATAAGGTATAAGAGATACAGTGGGAGTTTTGATTCATTATTTATGGAATTACACTTGAGCTATTGCTACAGGGTGGTTTTTGAATGATAGACATATTCTTGACTGCTGTGGCTCAAGGTTATGGGTAGAGGGAAAGTGGAGTTGATTACTAATTCAAGATGAAAAAGTCTTTATTGAATTCAAAATGCTCAAAAACAGAAATTAAGATAATAGCCAATATGAACTTTTCACCACAATATGTAATTTGAGCATAATTTGTGTATTTATATATATACATATATATATAATATATATATATATCCTTTATTCAGCATGATTTTGACATACCTTTAAATCAGTCAGAGATAAATTAATCCCTTTCCTTCTCTGTTTATAAAAGCTATTTGACTAATTACATTATACAATAGTCAAAAGACCTTTGTTGAGAATTCAGTTATGTAGCGTAGGCAGAATTAATTACTAATACTTTTTACAGTCTGTGTATTTAACTCTGTAGCAAGAGTAGTCAGGAAGGAAATTTAGTTGGCCAGTAAATTAAAGATACTTCTGTTGCTGAATCAAGAGTCCAGAAGTAAACCTATATTTATATGGGCAAATAATTTTCGACAAAAAAGCCAAAAACATACAGTGGAGAAAGGAAAGCCTCTTCTATAAATGGTGCTGGGAAAATTGGAAAGCCACCTATAAAAGAATGAAACTAGCCTGTTGTCTATCACCACATACCAAAATTAACTCAATATGGATTAAGGACCTGAATATAAGACCTAAAACAATAAAATGCATAGAAGAAAACATAGGAACAAAACTCAAGGACCTTGGACTTAAGAGGATTTTATGAATTTGACCTCAAAGGCAAGTAAAAGCAAAAATAAATGAATGGGACTACATCAAATTAAAAAGCTTCTGCTCAGCAAAAAACAAACAAAAAAACAAACAAAAACAAACAAAAAAAACTGTCAACAAGGTAGAGACTACCGTCTCTTTATTGGCAATAAATATATTTGCAAGCAATACCTCCGATAAGTGACTAATATCCAAAGTATACAAAGAACTCATACAACTCAATAACAACAATAAAACAAACAATCCAGTCAAAAAATGGGCGGAAGACCTGAACAGACACTTCTCCCCAGAGAGCAGATGCTCAACATCCCTAACTATTAGAGAAATGCAAATTGAAACCACAATGAGATACCATCTCACACCTGTTAGAATAGCTATAATCAACAGGACAAGTAATAACAAATGCGGGAGAGGATGCAGAGAGAAAGTAACCCTCATACACTGTTGGTGGGACTGCAAATTGGTACAGCCGCTATGGAAAACGGTATGGAGGTTCCTCAAAACACTGAGAATCGATCTACCATATGATCCAGCAATCCCACTACTGGGTATTTACCCCAAAGACTTAAAAAATTATATCCATAAAGCTATTTGCACACCAATGTTCATAGCAGCATTATTCACAGTGGCCAGGACATGGAAGCAACCGAAGTATCCTACGATAGATGATTGGCTAAAGAACTATGGTACATATATACAATGAGACAACCTGGATGAACCTTGAGATAATCATGCTAAGCGAAATAAGCCAGACAGAAAAAGCTGAAAATCACATCATATCACTTATATTTGGGATATAAACCTAAAAGCAACAAATGAGCAGGACAAACAAACAGATACTCATGGACATGGACTATAGGCTAGTGGTTACCAGAGAACTATAGACTAGTGGTTACTTGTGGGGGATCAAATATATGGTAGCTGAAGGAAACTGGACTTTGGGTGGTAAACACACAATAGAATATACAGACGTTAAATTACAATGTACACCTGAAAATTATATAATTGTATTAACCAATGTTACCCCAATAAACTTAATTAAATAAAATAAAATAAAATAAATAAAGATACTTCTGTTGCTAGTTAATAGTATATAAAATGAAGGAGACTGGTGTTCAGAAATGTATAATTTGGACTGAGTTAGAATAGATATGCAGAATTTCAGAGTCCAGTACCTTATAAAGTTAGATCAAATGTTTTGAATTTAATATGTTAAGTACATGAAAAATTAGTTTAAAAATAGTCCAACAGACAGGATTTTTTTAAGAAAAATGATCACAATAAATCTGCGGTAGGGACCATGATTAAGTATCTTGAGGGAATTGTACCAAGACTGAAATAGGAACAAAAGTTAATTGTGGAGATGGCTCAGTGAGTGCCAGTCTTGCCTCTGAGACCAGTAATTTTTCAAACAATAAGGGAAAAAAGGCATTCTTATCACTCTCACTGGCCTTTTCCTGCATTTGAAAACCTTTCAAACCAGAGAGCACATTTTCCTTATGCTCTATCTAAATTCATATGTATTATAAACTATCTCCACATACAACTTCCCAATCTATACTTATAATACTTCGTCATGAAAGGGAAGATGATTTTTAAAGAACTTTCCAGCTCCTATCTCCTTCAGAATAAAAAAATTCCAATTTCTTTAGACTTTTCTAGGAACCATCATTTTTTTCTACCATTTAATCATCTCTCTTGTTTTCTTTTCTGGACTCCATCTTGTTTCCAGACATCCCTTTTAACATACTGAAATTAAAATTGGTGCAATGTTCTGTTAAGGTCTTGGCCACTTTTGAATAGCATCTATGTTTCTGTATCTGATTAAAACTTCAGGGCCATTGACAGTGAGACCTCTTCACACTCAAGGTCACTATAGCCTGGCTAAACCCTCTTAAAACCAGAATAGTGCAAGAGAGAGCTCTGTATCTCTGATCACTGACCAGGAAGTTGTTGTGGGTTCTTAGACTCTGATGCTTTCTAGACATCATTGGCATTGTTAGCTCATAGGCCAAACACTTTAAGCAGTGTTTATTTATAGGCTCCCCTCAATGAAGTGACATGAGACTCCCAGATGCTGTTCAAATCACTACATGATGAACTTGCACATTAGATGATCTTACGGTGCTTCTGATATTAACTCCCAAAAATCACTTTAGATATGTGTTGTCTCCTTTCTACAAACTATAGATAAATCAAATAATGGTTGGTTGACACCACAAGATTTAGAGCTGATCTACAATATGATTTTGTACCTTGTAGATATAGCCATCAGCTGGAATTTTCTCTAGTAAAGTAATTAAGCTGCACAGAAATTCAGCATTCACAGCCTAAAGGGGAAAAAAGATCCCAATTACAGAAGTCTTTTATATTTGTATTTACTTACCCCTAATGGTCTTCTGCATGCCTTGCATATTGCTGTATTTTTTTAAATTACAAAATGTTTACTTTTCTTTAAGATGTTCTGACAATAAAATTGGAAAGAATTCTTGATTTAAATATTACACAAATAATCAATGTTTTAAAGGGGTGATTACAGATGGGATTTGTAGCTAAGCCATTTTCTCCAAACAGCTTCTCAGCTGCAGGCCACTTAAGTGTAGTTAATTTATTAGAATAAGAAGAACTTGAGTTAAATACATTAGCGATGAACTGTTCATCTGTAATAAGTCTGACTCATGCTGGTAATTTCTTGCATAGTTATTATTCAATGTGTACTCTAGAGTCCTGGCTTAAGAAAGCAATGAGAAATGCAGTTTGTCTTTTAGTATCTGGATTTAAGGATATCCTTTCTATGGTGCTGGCATAATTTGAGTATCTCAGTATCATACCTTACAGGCAGGTTACAGTTAAAACAGGCTAAGCACATTTCTATAATACCAGACCATTCCGAGAAGTCTGGAGAACCAGAAAATTTAGGGAACAATAGAAAAGGTAGGTGAGGTAATTCTTAAAGGCTCAAGTCTTCACTCTGGGCCTTGAAAGTATCTCTTTACAACAAAGCGAGTTCTTCTTAGAACCCGTGACTCAGAAGCAGTCCCTTATTCCCTGAGCAAATGAATTAATTTGGCAGTTGCTATTCCTCTCCCCAGACCAGCCATATGCTCTAATTGCCTATTTCCTCTTTCCCAGTATGAAATAAAATACCTTCCTATCACTTCCCATGTTAAATCAAAGTACATGTCAGCCTCTGGTTGACTCTAACAAATGTTCCCACTTGTTCTGCTCCCCTTTCGTCCCCGGCAAAATGCCTTCCATCCTATCAATGGATTCAAGCCCCTTTCTCCCCTTTCTAGAGATTTGGAGTTTCTAAGGTCAGGCTCCAAATCTCATTATTTCTTCTTTAGGTGTTGTGCCTATAAAACTTAAACTTATAAAGTAATAATCAATAACCAGAATAGAGATTCTTTGGTAAGAAAACCTATGATTACTCCTTTATTCTTTTTCCCCTCTTTGATTCCTCACCCCTTTCCACCCCTGACCTAGGGATGTTGCCCTTTCCCCTTAAGAGCTGGATCTCTGAAGATGGGCTGTCTCTTCCCATGGGGCGGGAACCCAGTACTTCTGGGTATAAAGCAGACATTGCTAACCGCTGCACTATGGAGTCACCCCCTCGTTGCTCCTTTAAAACCAATGCTTTTCTTGCTAGTGGGTTTATAAAGTTTTCTAAGTTTCTCTTCAATCCTAATCAGATATTTAGAAACATGTTCATTACAGGATCCCTATTATCAATCAGCATACATTACACTACCCAGGCTTCATCTCTAATTTTAAGAGAATCTTAGCATTTCTCCTACAGTTTAACTTAAAAAAAAATTTATATAAGATGTATTAAAAACTGAGAACTTAAGCAGCATAGCCATAATGAAGGAGTTTAGAAGGAGTCAGCATTCTCTACTATGGTGAAGTCAAGTCAAGACTAAGTATCAAAATGCTACCTGGGATCTTTGTTAAAAATATAGATTCCAAAATCCAATCTCCTGACCTACAAATGCATAGTCTTTGGGACCAACATCCAAAAATATTTGTTTTTAAGCCCCTCAATTAACCATTTTTTTTATTGTTTGTCTCCATCTTTTCGGATATAAGCTCTTTTTGACTGTTTTGTTCACTGCTAAATATGCAGTGCCTAGACCAGTGACTGACATATCAGTTGCTCAACATTTACTTGTCGAATGAATAAATTTTTGTCTGAATCAAGATCGGGAAACATCTAGATTAGTGGATGGAACTTTGAAGCCAGATAATGCTGGGTTTGAATCCCAGCTCAGGCAATTATTATCTGTGCGACCTTAGGCCAGTCATTAATCTTTTCGAGCTTCAATTTCCTCATTTTTAAAATACTGATCATAAATCCTAAAATAAATATTCATTGACTCTGAATAAAACTCAGGTCAGAGTAAGACATGGGGATTATATATGTTAAAAAAAAATGCCTCATTCAATAAATGACATCCATTGTTATTATTTGGACACAGAGGTAGTAGCAAAGATTGGCTAGCCAGGGGTCATTTTTATGAGGACCGAAGAAACTAATGGGAGGACCAACTGAACATAATGAGGTTAATAATTGGCACAAAAAATGAGACTGCTGTGCTTAATTCATGTCATCTAAAATAACCAAATAACCAGGCTGTCTCTAGTGATAGTTTAGTGTAAAGTCACCTAGGAAGACAGGAGGGGAATCAATCTCAGTAGTGCAATTGGAGCATCATAGGGAACTGGAAGTTTCAGATACCCCTGAAGCCCCAATATCCCCCACAGAGTCTAATGATTTATCTTTCTCCAACTTGGCTCTATCTCTCTCTGCTCTGCTTCTACTCTGCAATTGCCAAGAGCTCTTCAACATAATCCATGATTCCTCTTTCAACTCTCTTTCTGAATCTGTGCCTTTCTTCAGCACTCTATCATCTTTCTTTGTCTCTCAGAAATAGTGATAAAAGTAGATCTTCTCTTAGAAAGTTTAGTCATAGTCTTGTGTAGACCATCCCTATTGGGTAGATTTTCATGCCAAGCCACCTCACAGACTTGTGGGCAGCCTCTATAGGTGATTGTTTGTGACAGAATTTCAACCCATAGCATAATCCTTAGTGGTGAGTGTGCACAGTTAAATGGCTCAAAGTTTGACAACATGTATGTTAAGGAGTCATTTTGGGTCATTTCGTCCAGGAGAATTAAGAGGTTGTCATTTTGTTCTTATTGCTAAAGATTATATTAAAGAAGTATTTAGAAACTGTGTGCCTATCATCCTACTAATCCCTTCAGGGCAGTTTCTATTGAGAAAGGACATTTTATATCATTATAAATAACCACTTAGGATAATGCTAAGCTTTATGTACCTTATGAAGAAATCATCTCATAAGATATTTTAGATCATATCACCATCCATTTATTAAGTTCTTAATCTTAAAAAGTCTATCTTTATCATCATAGTCATATTATCATACAAGTGTTAAATTTGTAGATAACACAAGCTTAACTGGATTATTCAGAGGAAGATGATATACAGACACCTGATCTGAGCAGTGATCAGTAGTCAGAGAATAGAGAGGATGTTGAGGGCTTCAGGGTGTATCCTCTCTCAGACTGCCTTCCAGCCTTATCCTTGTTCCCTCAGGAACTGTGTTAGCTTCCTAGGAAAGGGTGCAGTGAAACCTAAAGCAGGCAAATAAAAGAGAGATATTCTTAAAAACTAAATATGTAAAAAAAAAATCTCTTTTGTGGTTTTAATGATAGACCGTAGCACAGGTGAGGAGGAAGAATCTTTCTCTTGATCAGCATGATAAGAGTTGGCACACGATAAAAGAATATCATATAACTGTAGCATATGGAGTGTAGCAGAGGATAAGGCCTCCCATAACCAGAAGAGGAAAGCCAGGTGGAAGCAGGAGAAACAGCATCATCATAAGCCCTGGAATTCTGCTCCACCCTCCTCCCACACAAGCACGTACCCCTGAAGGAGAATTTAGGAGCTTGGATTTCTGTGATTCTGCTAGAGGATGATGAGCTTTATATTGGTTACCTATTAATACAAAACAATTTGCCCCTAAACTTTGTTACATAAAACAACAAAGATTTATTATCCCACAGTCTCTATGTATCATGAATATGTATGGTTCTGGCTCAGGGTCTCTCATGAGATGGAAATGCAAATGTCAGTTGGGGCTTCTCCTACATAGAACTGGATGATCTGCTTCCAAGCTCACTCAATGGTATTTGCCTGGAAACCTCAGTTCTCATTCCATAAAGCTGCTTGAGTGTCCTTGTGATATGGCAATCAGCAGTCCCCAGGCAAACAATTTGAGACAGATTAAAAGGAGGAAGCTACAATGCCTTTCTGACCTTATCACAGAATTCACACTCTGTCACTTCTACTTAACTGTATTCGTTAGAAATGAGTTCATCTCAAACTCAAGAGGAGGAGTATTAAGCTCTACATCTTTAAGAGAGATTTATCAAGAATTTCTAGATATGCTTTAAAACCATGGCATTTTATACTCTGGCCACAATTTATTTATATTTGTCCCACATGTAGAATATACCACCCCCCAGAAGAACCCAATACAGTATAGATTGAAGTCCAGAATGTTGTCATATAAATGACATCGAGGTATAAATGAAGCTTCTCGAATGTAGTTCCTAAAGTACGAATCCTTGAGTACAGTTCCTCTTGACATAAAGACCTGTCAACTAAAGAGACAAGTTATTGCTTCCTTCCCATGCCTTATATTCAATGGTGGGATAGACAAGAAGAAGGTATTTGATATAGACGTGGAAAATATACTGGAATCACTGATGTATGCCAATTCTGAAATCCAAACTAGCATAGGTTTGCAGTTTCTTGATAGGGACTCAAAGCCTGAGAATAGTTCTTCATGGTTCTTGGCCTCTCTCTTGTTTTTGCCTTCTGAATCATCCTTCCTTTTTCATGAAAGATACATGAAAGTTGCATGAAAATTCATCATTTTTCTGAGCCTTATTCCTTCCAGGAGAATTGGGGGTGGGGGTCCAAAGGCCTCTTTTTATTTAGTGCTATCTCTGTCCCTTTCAGATTAAACCGACAGTGTTTCTGTTGATGTAATTCTTCTAAAACATTGCAGGTCTCCTGTGAATGCTATTGGGCTCCAATTCATTAGATAAATCTACACCTATAAATCAAGATAAGCTCTTCTCTATGTAGGGCTTCAGCTGAGGGACAATGTCCTTAAGCTTCTTAAAGCCATGTTGTTTGACTGAGGGGAGCTCTGAGACATACGAATCTTCAGAGAGCCCTTTTTTTTCTGATTAAACGGTATTCTGAAGCAGCACCATCGATCCTTCTGAAGTCTTAATAAGAGATTTTATAGCCACACCCTCAGCTTCGTTGTTAGACCTGGCAGAAACCTTGATTTGCTATTCATGCAGAGACTATTTCTTAATTTTATCATCTTTCACCATCTGGAGAGGTTGGAAATTTTTAAAACCAAAGCACTAGGTTTTTTTTTTTGTTTTGCAGACCTTCCATAAGCTTCTCTCTCTCCTCTCACATTTTACTATAGGTAGAAAGAAATCAAGTAGCACCTTCAACATGCTGTGTAGGAATTACCTTGGCTTGGTCACTTAGTTTATGAAGTCATTTTCTACTTTCCACATTGTTTCAGGTGACAGTGTTGCTAACTTGCCTGCCACTATATAACAAGGATCCCTTCCTTTTAGTTTTCAATTAAATAGTCTTCCCTTTCCTTTGAGTATCACTGACAGTCTCCTCAAAAGTCCCAACTTCTACTAACAATCTGTTAGAGGTATATATGCTTTTATTAATGTTCTCTTCAAAATCTTTCTAGCTTCTGCACATTATTTAGTTCCAAAGTCACTCCACATTTTGGAGTACTTTTCATGACATCACATTACTTGCAGGTACTAAAACCTATACTAGTTATCTATTTCCACAAAACAAGTTATCACAAAACTTCAAACAATAAACATTTATTATCTCATAGTTTCTGTGAGTCATAAATTTGGGAGCAGCTTTATCCATGTGGTTCTAGCTCATAGTATCTCATGAGGTTGTAGTCAATTCCAGGAATAAGCCACGATATTTAACATCTTAATTGACATCACATGTCTTCACTTCCATTACATATATCAGAAGCAAGTAAGTCCAACCCTTACCCGAGAGAAGGGTATTAAGCCCCATCTTTTGAAGAAGAGTATATCAAAGAATTGGCAGTCATATTTTTTAAACCATCAGAAACCTAAAACAAATTATTTTGTAATTGGTACTAAAACCATATTGTATGGCTAGGAAGAATGGAGTAGGCAAATGATGACTACATTCATAATATCAGAATTTGCCAAAGTTTTCAGCTACCAATAAACTCTACATAGCTAAATCTAAAGAATAAATCTCAGTGCTCATCTTACTTAACCTTCTAGTAACATTGGGAATAGTTTATTACTCTGTACTCCTTGAAACAGTATCTTCATTTGGCTTCCAGGATGTCACACTCTCTTGGCTTTACTCTTGTGTATAACTAGCTGTGTGCTTTCAATCTCAGGTACTTTCTCCTTATTTCTCCAATGTCAAAATATTAGAGCCCTAGAGTTCAAGCCTTGAACCTCTTTTTTGTCTACACTCAGTCCCCAAGGCTTTAAATACAATGTGCACTTATAACTGCCAGATTTTATTTTCCTCATGTAACTCTTTCTCAGCTCTAGACTCATACATATTTAAATGTCTAATAGCTTGCCCTAAACTGAGCATTTGATCTTTACCTCAAACTTAATCTTCTTATAATCCTCTACATTTTAGTTAATGGCAACCCTATCCTTCCACTTGCTCAGAATTCATTCTCATTCATATTCTCTCTTCCTTTCTTTTTCTCCGTCCCTTATTTCCTTCCCCCTTCTTCCTACACTTTAATCCACCAGCAAAATCTATTACTTCTACCTACAAATTTGATGTTTCACAGGCTCCACAACTACTGCTTTGATCCAAGCAACCACTTTGTGTCTCCTGTATTATTGAAGCTACTGCCTAACTTTCTACCAATGGTTCCCTTCCACTCTTTCCCCCTATGGTCTATTCTCAGCATATCGTGGAGGGTAATCTTGTTAAGCATAAACCAGTTCATATTATTCCTCTATTTTAACTCTCCGATGTGTTCTTGTCTCCCTCAGAGTAAAAGCTTAAATCATTAAAGTGACCCATGTGGCCCTCCTACATGATCTGGCTATTGTCACTTACCTAATCTCATCTCCTATAGTTCTCCCTTTTGTTCATCCTGCTCTAGCCACATTTCCTTGCCCACTCTTGTTCAAATGTACCAAGCATGAATTTGCCTCAGGGCCTGATCATGCTGCCTCAATGATCTGTTCTTAAATCCATATAATTTGCTCCGTCACTTCTTCAGATCTTACTCAAATGTCACATTTTAAATGAGACCAACCCAAATTACCTTATTTAAAGTTGTTTTCTTGATAGCTTCACATCATCTTTTCTGCTTTATTTTTCCCATAGTTCTTATTATCTAACCATTCAGTTTATGTATTTTTATGGAATTCTAAACTATGAGGGAAGTGATTTTTTTATTGCTTTGCTCACTGCTGTGCTGCTATTAGCACCTAGGACTACTTTTGGCACACAGGCATCACTTAATGTTTTTCGAATCAATAAATGAACGGTCTATTAGTTTTTTCATCCTTCTCTAACTGAAATTTTCTTCTTTCTCTCCTCAGTCTAAATCCTGAATTAACTCCACAGGCTAGCCAATCAAGATTTGCCTTCTCCAGGAGCCTTTTTCTCACTAATTGAGCCTTACTTTGCTCTTAGTCTCTTTGACATTCTTCAGCACTCATGGTCACAGCCAGGTCACATTACTGTATGTTTGTTTATGTGCACCATTGTTCTATATTTTACTCATATATTCATGCTTTATTTGTCTAAGTGGATCCTTGAGAAATCATATTCACTTCCTTTTTTTGAAACACTCTTTTGCTGCTTTGTAATTATGCGATATGCTTCAGAAACAACTGCTAATCCACTGAAATGAACTTCCTAACCTCACACAGCTGATGGAAGGTGCTACTTGAGGACAACACAGTTTTTGTAAAATGCATACAATCATTTTCAATTTATACAGTAATAAGTTTCAAGAAAAACCAGCTGAGCTACACAAGCAACTCTGTTCTAATACTCACACACTTATTATATTCTCTTTACGAAATGGAATCCACTTTTCCACATGGACTGGAAATCCTTAGATGTTAAAAAATTTTTAAAAAGCTCCACTGAGACTTAGCTTCTTGCTCTGATATTCTAAATTATATCAGCATTGTGTAAGGCGTTATAAAACACTGTAATTTATATGCTCCTGAGCAAGTGTTTTTTAAAGGATTCGCCAATTAGTTTGTTTCAGAACCTACTTATGATATCCCTGAAGGTAAATGAGCAAAATCTCTTCTTATGCAACCTAAGTACTATAAGACAGTATCAAAATCAATTATGTCAGCTAAATATTGTCATAAGAACAGCTTTAAATTTTCTGATATTTTGAAATGTTAGAGAAGCTTATCAAATGATTATATGAAGAATTATGCACATAGATTTTTATTTCTGTAAATTTAACATAATCTACATTTTTCTGAATTAAGCTCTTTATATCATGACTCAGATTTGGCTTAGAAATGAGATAAATTGAAACCGTCTCAATCAGCTCATCTTCCTCTATCTCACCTCACCTTTGATACCGTGCAGATTCACTTGGGTTGCAATCAGTTTTCTTAGGTGAAGACACACATGCACACAGAAAGTCTAAATACTGAATCAGGACTACTAGAGCTTGTTACTAACTCTTTTTGGAGAAAGAAAACTAGTATAGCAAAAAGAAAACAAAGTTTCTCAACTATATTCAAATGTTTAATTAGGACTCTCATCTTATTAGTCATCTGACCCTAGTTAAGAGTTTATTAAACTCTTTTCAGTTTATTTGAAAATAAGTTCAACTAGAAACTTCTTTCTCACATAAAGAAAACCCATTAATGTGTTTCTTTGTGTTCAAACTTTGTTAATTTAATGTTTTAAATAATTTTGGAGAATATATAAACTAATATGAAAAATATTGATCCTATATCACTTTAATTTTATTGTAAATTCTTGGAATTGTCTTATACATATAATTGGAATCTGTTGCACTTGTTTTTATCAGAGCCATTACTAAAGCATTATGTTAAAGGCTAGCTGTTAAGACAGGTATTTGTCAGATGTGGCTACAAAATATCTATCATATATATAATTCCAGGAATTTACAATAAAATTAAAGTGATATAGGATCAATATTTTTCATGTTGCTTTATATATATATGTATATATGTATGTATGATCTCAGTGTTAAACAGATCTTAAAGATTGTCTAATCCATTTGTTTATGACCTTTCTTTCACTCAGGATACCTGAGAAACATGCTTATCAACAGAAACTCACCATGATAGTGTATTATTTTCCTATTCCTGTTATAAAAAATTACGACAAATTCATGTCTTAAAACAACGCAAACCCATTATCTTACAGTTCTATATGTCGATGTCTAAAATGAGTCTCATGAGTCTCATAGAGCTAAAATCAGAATATTAATTGACTGTGCTGCATTCCTTCTGGAAGCTATAAGGGAGAATCTTTTCCTTGCCTTTTCCAGCTTCTAGATGCCACCCCACCTGCATTCCTTAGCTTGTGGCCCCCCTCTAATAATCGCATCACTTGGACCTCACCTACTCTGACTCTGATACTCCTGGCTCCCTCTTGTAAGAATCCCTGTGTTTACATTGGGCCCATCCAGATAATCCAGGGTAATCTGCCCATTTTAAGATCCTTACTTTAATTACATCTGCAAAGTCTTTTTTGTAAATTTTAGGGAAATTAGGGTTTAGACATCTTTTATGAGGGGTAAAGGAGACATTATTCTTCCCACCACAGGTAGAGTTCTCAGGTAAGGGTGGGGAGAGTATCAGGAGTACACGTTATCTGAAAAATAAGCAGTATCGCATCATAGTTAAGACCATGGACTCTGGTGCCAGATAGCCTGCCTCCAGATCTCAGTTTTGCCATTCAATAGCTATGAAATCTTAAGCAAATTATTGAAACTCTCTGTGTCTCAGTTTGGGGATCTGTTAAACCAAATATGACAATATTAGTAATTACTTCATACTGTTGTTTTAAAGACTTGATGAATTTATACACATAAATACACTTAGAACAATTCTTGACATATAATGTCCAATAAATATTTACTATTACTGTGTGCCCTCATGGTCTGAAAAGATTAATTCCATCCAAATGTCTTACAGATGAGGAAATTGAGTTCCAAAGAACTTAAATAATTTATACAAAATAATATAGTGGCATTAGATTATAAAACTTGTCACATTAAGATTATTCTGTATTGTTGAATCAGCATCCGCTAAATCTATATTTTCAATGATGTCAGCATTTTAAAAGCACCTATTTTTTTTATCACTAAAAATTCTTAATTAACCTGATGACATTAATACACTTCATTCTTGCTCTAGTAAAGGGAACCCTATAAATATAGTTTATTTCTTTCTCAATTTTCTGTAGCTTGATAGGTTATATTACATCCTGTAAAGGGTAAGATATTCTGACAAACTGACAAGAATTTGAGAAGATCCTAAAGCATTTCATATGATAAACTCAACTTTGACTTTTTATACCTAGATAATGGTGAATATCACCATTAAAATCATAGACGATTTTAAACATCCACTTAAAATGATTGTAAAATGTTCTTATATTTATAGATTTGATGTAGTTAATCTACTAATTCTGCAACTGTTCCAAATATCAAACTGACTATTAGAATAGTCAAATTAAACAGACCATTTAAGATGATAAATTTTGGTAATTTTCATTATGTAGAAATTTCATTGGTTCCTAATTTTTAAAAATGCTTAAGAATCTTTCCAATCTAGAATTAGAATTCTGAATAGATGTTATATCTTTTATACTTATGATCCTTCCACCTCTATCAGACCTGAAATTGTTTTTTTTTTTTTTGGAAATCTCTTTTTACTGATGTGTTAAGCATAAAGTACAAAGAGAAAACTATTTTATATGGAAAATTACTAAGACAAGACATGTTGTTTTATCTTTCTGATGAAATAGAAATTTTCTACTAAAAGTTGAAGTCTCCCTCCTCCCTTTAACTAACAAATTGAATAGAGTCATGAAATTTAAGAGCTAAAAAGGAACATAAAAATTATTTGGTCAAAGGTTTCATTTTGTACGTGAGGAAGGATTAGGGGAAATATAAAATTAAGCAAGTTAATTTTAGGCATCTGAAAAAAATTAACCATGGAATTTTCTTTTTTTTCTCTAGGCCCAAAACATTTCATTTGGTTGTGAATAAGCTATATTTTCATTCACTCTAAACTCTTTCCTCTTACTGCTCTATTCTTCAAGAAGAAAATAAGTATTAACCATCATACAGGCCTTGACGGTACTGTACCCTTTTTCTAAATGATTTTTGCTATTGTTTTGCTGCCAGCTAAAGATGGCCTTGTGCTCTTAACATATTTTCAATGACTGTTCTATAAAAAATGTTTATAAACTACAAAACTATTATGCTTATTCAGTTGTCAAGCATCAACTTTGCATTCTCCTTTTAATGTCATTATTTTTTAAAAAATCAGCTCTGAAAGAAAAAGTATAAGCTCTTCTTAGGTTCTAAAATGAGCTCTACTGTTTTTTCTCTAAGTGACCTTGATTAAGTCACTTAAACATAGTGTTTGACTTTCCTTATCTGTAAAATGAGGCCAATAACACAAAATGAAGGTAAGCTTCACATATAACTGTTAGTTGTGATTGCTGTTAAATCTTCTTGTCAGTTAGAAATATTTACTTTGGGATGGCACCCTCACATGCTTCCCATAAAGCTGCCCAGTCCCCATCCAGGTTTCCTCCCTTACTCACCACCTACATGCTATGTGCTTTACCACCTTCCAGGAAATGACTGGCTATGAAACGACAGAATTAAATATTCTCTTATATTTTTTCCTCCCTCTCTTTATTTTTTAGGTCTCCTAAATTTTGAGCTGGTTCTCTCTTTATTATGTCTTCTTTCACTGGCATAGCCAGACTGACCTGATCCCATACATATACAATTTTGTTGAGTAATTTCTTTGTCCTATGTAATTTCATATTTAGTATGTCCTTTAACCCTCAAGTAAACCTATGAAAGAGATGTTATTATGCATTACAAATGATGGCCTTGGCTCAGAAACATTAAGTGACTTGCAAAGGTAATTCAAAACAAGTGACAGTATCAGGATTTGAACCTAGCTTAACACTAAGTTCCTCAGAGTCCTGAGGAAGGCCAGTGCATTCACCTGTGGTTGTTGATCTGGAAGGGCCAACACCAAACCATCTTTGGTCCTAATTTTAACAGTTATATACTGATACCATATGTCTCTGGAATAATCTGGAGTTTTATCCTTAACCAAAGAAACAATAGTTCCTATACTTCATCCTCACTTTAAGATGATTATAATCATTTGTCTATATAAGAAATATCTGAAAACAGTATGTGAAAGCTGTAGAAAATTACATTCATACATATGATGATCACACGAAGTAGTTCAAGAGAATGAGCCCTTAAACCTGTCCTGCTATTGTGTGATGTCACTGCCCAGCACCAAAGAGAGGAGTTTTTGCTCAAGGCCCAATGTCCTAATTGCTTTTTCCTTACCTCCTCTCCCAAAGTTAAAAAAGTAGTGTTTTCTGATCAATAAGGGTAATAGAATGTATTTTCATCAATTCTCTTACAAATCATCTTATTACATTTACACAAATGCATATTTATATCTCATATTAAGTAAAGCCACCTCTTGGCTAGCCTTGATACCTCAGCAACAGAACTCAAAAGGGAGAAAACAGTCTCAAGGCTCAGCTGTCTTCCTTTTAGAATCCATTATTGTGGATCAAGGGAGAATTTCACTTACTAAAGTTGTACCATTGCTCTGTCAGCACTGAAGCCTTCTTCAACAGAACTCGAGAAGTAGCCTGTTCTCTTGACTTAAGACTGCTTCTTTGCCAACTAGCTATTATACTAATTATTGCACCATTAACCATGAACTATCCTGAGATTATTGTAATAGTCCTCTAATCCTCTTGCTTCTGTCCTTAACCCATTACCACCTATTCTCAACAAAGGCACCAGTGTTATCCTGTTAAAATATAAGTCAAGTCATGTCATAACTCTGCTCAAAACTTTCCAATGGTTTCAATCTCACTCAGAGTAAAAGCCAAAGAAGCGGCAATAGCCTACAAGGTCCTACACTATCTGTACCCCTTCTCCATCACTTCTAAACTATTTCCTCCTACTCTCCTCCTGTGGGAAACAGTAGTACAGAGGTCCCATGATGGGAAGAGCATGGTATTAAATAGACATCTGTATAGTTCACATATAACACAGAAGCAGAGAGGAAGAATAGTGTAATGAGGCCAGACAGGTCTGCAGGTGCCTTAAAGACCATTTTAAGAATTTGGTTTTTATCATAACAGCAGTGAGAAAGCCATGAAAGACATTTTAACACAGGGAAGACCTCATCACATTTGTGTTTTTAGAAAATAGCTAAATATGATAAAGGATGAAAGAACTGAACTGGATACAGGAAGATTATTATAAGAGTTAGGATTTCCATGTGAGAAGTCCTTCCCACATTTCCCAGAAATTTCTTTTTCTGAATCCCCCCAAAAATCAGTCAAGAGTTCAGAAAAACAGAAAAAAATAACATCATCTTCCTGTGAGAATTAAAGCTCCACATCCACAGAGAGATTGCTGATTTGAAGGAATCTACAGACATCAAGTGACAAGCCAGAGCAGAAAATGTTGACAGGGACACACAGAGTGGAAGGCTAAGGTCAGCATTTCTAGGACTAAGATAAGAGCACATAGTGAAGTGGTCACAATCTAATCAGTCAGTCTTGTTTATAGTTCTTTTGACATTGCAAGTGTGCATCTGTGGCCCCTTATGTTGATAAGAGTGAGTTGTTCTTACAAATAAAAGCAATTAAGAAATTTATCCACATAGTATATTTTATACAAATATTATATTTGCTGTTTCAAAAAATAGCAAGTTTTGCAATATGTATCTTAATGCCCAGCATGATAATGCTTCCGGACTCAAAACTTTGACTGCCAGTGAACAATGTAAGAAAGATTTCTACATCTGCGATGTTTGTCATGAAACAAAGATCAAAGCTATTAGAGCAACCAATACTTTGTGTGTATCTAAATTTTACTTTTAAAATAAGGTAATTATTAAATTTTTGGAGTTTCGCATTTTAATTTTTAAATGATTTTTATTAGAAATTTTATATTGTTTCCTTTATTTAATGTTGTTTGTTACCAAATGTCTTTATCAAGCAGAAATATAGAATCTTGTTAAAATATTTTGGTTCATGATAATCATAAATTATTAAAGAAATTATATTTCTTTAGAAAATCTCTGAAACTTTTAGTATAATCCTGTCACATAAAATTGGTGCTTTATTATTATAGTCATTTATTACTTTAAGTACAGGTAAATATTATTTAAAATTATTACAAGTCCACCACCAAAAAATACATAAATTGTTATGAAAAATACAGAATAGTTTATGATTTTAGAATTTCTAAAGAATCCCAAAGAATTCCTATTTCTCATTCCCAAATCCTGAATAATATCTATCAGGAATTTGGAAACATTCTCAAAAGTGCAAGAAAGAGCAGAAAATGTATCTTGAACTATAGTGGCAGCAATCAATGTAAGTGGAGAGAAATAGACAAGTTCACAAAATATTGAGAAATTAAAATTTAGAGGAGCAGTTGATTAGCTAGCTGGATGTGGTGAATGAGATAGAGCAGAATGTAAAAAATAACTTCTAAGTTTCTGATTTTTGTGTTGGTGGATGCCACTTATTAAGGTAGAGAGCACTAGAAGAGGACCATTCTAACAGCTGAGTTATGCTTCAAAAACAAGCATCCTCAAATTATTACTGATGTAAACAACAGACGTTCAAAGATAGAAAGTAGATAAGTGTTTGCCTTTAGCTGGAGGTAGGGATTGGGATAAGTGGGAATGGGAAATGGCTCCTGATGTATACAGAGTTTCTTTTAGAAGTATTGAAAATGTTCTAAAATTATATTTTGGTGATTGTACACTGAAAACCATTAATTAATTTTATGGAATGTGAAATATATCTCAAAAAATCTGTAAAAAAATCTGTGGTTCATTTCTCATTCACGCTACATGTCCATTTCATGTATGACAGGACATATTCATTTAGGAAACTAAGTGGATGATGTCTCCACAATCTAAAATGGTGATTTCTTTGGAAAAGGAAAGATTTGGGGCAGATTTTATAGCAGCTCTTAAACTTATGCTTGGAAGTGATACCTGTCACTTCTGCTCACAACCGATGACCAAAGCAAGTCATTGTGATCATACCAAACTTCAAGGGCACAAAGAAGTACTATCTACCAGTAAGAAGAGATACAGAAACAGCACTAATGACTACTACCAACAGCACTGAGGGGAAGAGCAAGAGGTCAGTTTTAAACATGTTCAATTTGAGGTGCCTTTAAACTATCCAAAGTAATATATTAAATAGGCAATTGGCCTTGTGGGGCTGGGAACTCAGATGAGAGGTCTGGGCCAAAGATATAGTCAGATAGTCAATGATATATATGTGGTTATTTCAAGTTATGGACAGGGAAGAAATTGCAAAAGTCGATGTTATCTATAAATATCCTATAAGGTCACATTTCTCCATGTCATACACAAACACACATACACACACACACACGTCACAGTCTATTGTGACATCTCCTGAGCCATCTGGAATTTTAACTATTAAGAGAAGTGAAAATGGTATCAAACTCCCTTTGGTGTCTTAGAAATATCAAAGGTGACAAGAAAGCAATTGGCATTTTATGTCTGTCAAGCTTTATTTAGAAGGCCACCTGCTCAATAAAACCCCTGAGATTACATATGTTCGCTTTGTTCTTCAAATTCCATAATACTTTATTTAGATCTCTCTTATAATAAATTTCATACTCTATCACTGAAAGTGTTTATATGCTGTTTTATCCCTCATACTAGACAATAAGCCTCTTGAGTTGAAGTCTGTGTTTTAATCTTTTTTAT
The DNA here is from genome assembly GCF_000325575.1 of Pteropus alecto. Lineage (NCBI taxonomy): Eukaryota > Metazoa > Chordata > Mammalia > Chiroptera > Pteropodidae > Pteropus > Pteropus alecto. Next base: position 6,095,075 of record NW_006439192.1, read on the forward strand.
AGTCATCAAAACATCTACTACCATTCTTTATACATGGTAGTGCAAAACAAACAAAAAAAGTTGATTGCAGAAACTTTTTTTCCCTAAATAAACCATTAGCTCTCTAAAGACAGATAATGTACCTTTTCCTTCTTAGAGTTTTGCTGTCTGTCTACCACAGTGATTTCCACATAGCCCAATACATTGATAAATGTGTTGGTTGATGAATTAATTCAGAAAAAAAATTAAAAGCCCTTAACACCTTAATTTTAGAGATTCTTTCTGTTGCTTCCAAGTGAAAACATAGTATAAAAACACCTGATATAATCCCTTCAGTTTTCAACAATTCAAATTTAAATATTTAAAGCTATTAGCTACTATAAAGTATAGGATCCAAAATAAGTTTACCTTCCCTGTCTCTGAAGTCTCAGACAAATAAGTAATTGTTTTGTCAGATACTTTATTCTCTGTAAAGTATTTTAAGCCCCTGGAATTTCATATTCAAAATTTTAGCAATGCTCAGATCATTAATTCTTACAGATTAAAATTTTGAAGTATCGAATATGTATATCATATACACATGCAAACACATATAGACATATATTATTATGATTATTAATTAAGGGATCACAAGTGACTTAATTTACAAACACTTTAAAGTATAACAAAATATTAAAATCACACAGACCTAATATAATTATATATGTAATTTAATTATATAGCACATATATAATAATTGATAATATTAATCAATTCAAGAATATAAAAATATGAGAAGATAAATATTCAAGTAAAATAATTTACTTTGTAAGGATTATTATTAAAAATATTAATTTAACTAAGATACCAAAATGTTATGAAAAATAGCATAAAACATAAGAATAAAAATCTCTAAGAAGAGTAATAATCAGATAATGTATACTGAATCTAAACCAAACAATTAAGAAGGCTAAGGGACTACATTTTATTTGTATATTTTATAGAATTTTTAAATAAATTTAAGTCTAGAGACCCAATGGGATGGTCTTAAAGACATAAAACTAATTTAGCTAGTTCATAATGGTTGCATAATCTTCTAGGCCTCTTAATAAATTGGAAATTGTTCCTACCATAAGAGATTCTCTCAAGACAGATTCCCTCTTTGATTTGTACTGCTTCACTCATTGCTTTATAAATCTAATGTAAATAAAAATTTATAAATGTATATTTATATAAGTAAATATGTAAAAACATATAAATAAGTATAATACTAGTAAATGTACATAAGTAAATATAGCCAACCAGAACAAGCTTGCTAATGTAAATTTAACAGACCTAGGAGTATTGAATTTTAGGAAGGTAGGATTGAATTGAACAATGTAGAAACAAATTCATGAAACAAAAGACAACCTTGAGTTGTGATTTGGCTTTCTTCTTGAAATCATACTTCAGTGAAATACTGAAAATCTTTATTGAGCACCTACTATGTACTAGTTACTCTTCTATGACACAAAAATAAAAAGAATACAATTCTTGCCCTCCAGGAATTTAGACCCTAGTTCTACTGTAAATGCTGATTACTTTGAGAGTTGATTCTTTCATTTCACTAAAGACTTTGAAATTCTAGTTCCCACTTCCTTACAAAATACCAGCCCCTCACTGCCCTTGGACAGTGAGTTAATTGTAGATCTGTGCAGTACATTTTATTTAGCAAGATAGGTAAACGCTGACTCTTCCTTTTGGAAAGAAGACAGTCTGACATGAGGCTGTCATCTTTAAATGTGCAAGAATAACCCAGTTGCCATACTGATCCCAACAACAGATTAACTCTGTCATTTTTAATCACCTCAGCTTTATCACAATGAAAAAAAAAATGCCTCCCTCTCCGCCTTTTCACATATATGCCATGTAGCCTGATATCTCCTGAATGCCTTCGAAGGGCCCCTCTGGGCCCCCTGAGACATCCAGTCACATATAATGAATTGTAATGGAACTAACTGCTAAAATAAGCCTGATAATTCCAGCCCTTGAGATATATCCATGCCGCTGAGGCATGGACTAATTCCCAATCAGATTCCACCTCGGCATTTGCTGCTGAAGTAAAATCATTTTCAATTACCAATAATGTCTAAAGATAATCATGAAAACTCACCTAGTCACACCCATTTGTATACATGGAACAAGCGAAGCACACATGGACACACATTATTCTTGCATCAAAGTGGAGACCTACTGAGTTTGAACAAGTCAATAAATGCCATGAAGCTGAATCTTGGCAGTAGATGCTTTTGCTTTTAGAAATGCAGGGTTTAGACTGGCAATTTAAGACTTAAATGCTTTCACTTCATTTGGGAGGTGCATTTTAAGAAATGTTTTTCCCTGCTGCACCTCCATCACCCAATCACCAGTCCCCAGGCCTTCTACCAGCACCTACAGAGAGCCTGCAGATAACACAAAGTTAGATCTCTTGACATTGACCACATTTTATTACCAGGAAGCAATAAAGAGAAGTTTTGACTTGTAATCAGAAGTCCTGACAAATTCAAAGCTTTATCTTTTTTTACCAGGGAGGTAAACTTGAGCAAGAAATATAACATTGGTGAGCCTCAGATTTTCATCTGTGAAAATGGCTATAATAACACTTAATCGTAGAAGTTCTAAAACAGGAGGAAAATAGCCAAATAACTTTTTCATACAAAAGGCTTTTAGACTGCTGTGGCAAGGTCCCCACAGAGTGGTATTGTTATGACAAGTGTTACAAAGTCCTCCTTTTCATCTCCATCTTGCAGGCTCAGTGACAAGGAAAATGGCTAGTCTTTCCAGTGAGGCTTCACATTAGCCTTGTACACAGAGACTGAGGTATAACTCCTAAAAGCCTATGCTTAATTTAAAATGAAATCTATAACTACCAAGAGGCTCTGGAGTTCTCTGACCAGCATACTATTTCCCTAAAAGCAGGATCCATGGGAAGCCAGATTATTATTAGAAGGGTGTTGTCTTGATATGCGTAACATTTAATTATCTAGTTCTCGATATTTGAGTACAGTATACTCAGATCTATGAATCCATCCTCGTAACAAGGATGCATATGTCACAAAATTGGACAGGTCAATTTTTGGGGCACGCTCTACTGGATAGCACTTAGTGGTCACTGACAAAGGAGGGCTCAGAGATGCTTCTTTGCCTAGGCTCCTGTTGGTGGCCAAATCTCTTCAAAACTGGCATATTCTTTCCTTAATAGTGAGAAATTCTTTCCTTCAATCAAATTGATATTTTAAAATTCTTCCCTTCAAGCTAGTGTTTCTACTAAGAAATACTCCTGAATTTTGCACACCTTTGCTTTGATCTGTTATGTGCTGATTTTAAAGATACTCCTCAGAGGAATATCTTATTTCCAAGTTTTGTGTACATTTGTGAGATTTAGAATGAGGGAGGAAACTGGAAACTAGAAGTATAAAATCTCAGTGATCTGTAATGAAGATTAAATGAAATATATGAAAAGTTTGTAAGTTTCTATATGCTTTGTGTAATGAAAGCACTGTGAAATATAATTTGAAAATACTGTTTTGGTGCTTGAGCAGTTATTCTTTGAGATAAAAAAAGTATGTGTGGGGTTTTTTTTCATTGATAGACAATAAACTGAATATAAAGTATACAATTTGGTAAGTTTTTTTAAATGTATTTATTTTAATTAGTTTCAAGTATACAGTACATTAGTTAGACATCTATATAGTTTGTAAAATGATCCCCCCAATTGCTCCCTCCCCTGACCCTCCACCTAGCCAACGTATTCATTCTAATTGCATTCCCTATGCCGTACTCCCCATCCCCGTATTCATCCATCAGCTACTAATTTGTACTTCTTTAACCCTTCACCCCATTCTCCCAGCCCTCCAAACCCTCCTCTCTTCACCAAATTGTTCACTATATTTGTGTCTGTTTTTGATTAGTTTGTTCTTTTTATTCCTTACATTCGCATATAAGTGAAATTACATAGTGTTTATCGTTCTCTGTCTGACTTAAATACCTTCTAGATGCATCAAAGCAATGTTTTTCCATTCCCTTCCCTTTAGTCTGTGTCTTGTAATCTGAAGTGAGTCTCTTATAGGCAACATGTAGGAGTCTTGTTTTCCTTTCCATTCATCTACTCTTTTAGTTGAAGCTCTTAAAATTTTGTCTAGGAAGCTCTTTATCTGTCCTTCAACTCTAAATAATAGCTTTGCTGGATAAATTATTCTTGGTTGTAGATTCTGTGTCTTCATCCTGTTGAATATTTTTTTGCCAAGTCCTTCTGTCTTGCGTAGTTTCTTTTGAGAAATCAGCTGCCAGTCTTATGGGTGTTCCTTTATAAGTAATTATCTGTTTTTCTCTTGCTGCTTTTAATATTCTTTCCTTGTATTTAACCGTTGGCATTTTAATTATGATGTGTCTTGGTGTGGGCCTCTTCGGAATTGGCCCCTGATTTTTGGAATTCTCTGAGTTTCCTGGGGGTTTATGTCCATTTCTTTCACCAAGTTAGGGAAGTTTTCCATTATTATTTCTTCAAACAGCTGTTTAACGTCTTAATTTTCTTCAGTTACACCGATCAGATGGATATTTAGACCCTTCATAGTGTCTCGCATGTTCTTTAAGTTATTTTTATAGTCTTGGCATCTTTTCTCTTGCCATTCTGATTGAGTGTCCTTGGCTTTCCTGTCCTCTAGATAGGGCATTTGATCCTTTTCTTTATTCACTCTGTTTATTCCTTTGTTTATTCCATTTAATATACTTTTCATCTCAGATAATGTGTTTTTCATTTCAGATTGGTTCCCTTTTATAATTTCCATTTCCATTTTTATGTTTTTTAATCTCTTTATTGAAATTCTCACTGAATTTAACTAAAAGTTCATTGAGCATCTTTATAAACAGTGTTTTGAACTCTGAGTCTGTTAGATTACTTGACTTCATTATATCTGTTTTCTCATATGGTTTCTGTTTCTTTGTCTTCTCATTTTGGCTGCCTTTCCGTGTCTGTTTCTATGAACTAAACAAAACTCCTAAGTTTCCTCGTCTTATTAGTGTGGATTTGTGAAGTAAGTGTCTAGTGGCACAGTCCTGAGAGGGGCTCAGCTACAGGCCAAATTTATTCTAAGACTGTGCCCCTCTGGGGCTATCTGCATCCCCAGATGCTGTGCTTATAGTTGCCTCAAAAGGCTACACCAAAAACTGAGGCCAGCTGCCTTCAGTGTGAGTCTAGGCGCTGCTCAGCAAGAAGCACCTGACTCACTGAGGATAAACCTGGATGTGGCTTGGGTGGGGCCACGAGTTGGGGGAGGCAGGGTTTCAGGAAATCCTATGGGCAGAGCAACCTTTGTTATCCAGTCTGATGACCTGACAGCAATGACTGCGCTGTGTCCCCGCTCTGGTAGCGGGGAGGGAACAATGGATACCACCGGCACTTCCGTACAGTGTGAGTCTCACCTGGGCCCTCACTCCGACAATGTCTCCCTGTAAGTCCCTGGTGCCCACTGTGTGCAGCTGAATCAGCACTGGTGCTCAGAGCAAGCAGGTCTGTCATCGCAAAAATCCGCTCATGGACACAATCCCTTTAAGAGGCTTCTACCACTGCCGCTGCCGCAGCCTCCATCTCACTCAGCCACTTGGGACCCGGCAGGCCCGCATTCTCGCCCCATCCTACCTTCTACCACTGGAGGCTGCTTTCTTGGATTTCTCCCTAGTTGTATGACTTGTTCATCAAGATCACAAGCGATTTTTCCTTGCTACTGCTCCTTATTTCCGTCACAACTTTGATTTGGTCACCAGAGTGATAAACAGAGCCTCTATTATCTACGCCATTTTGGTTGCCCCCAATTTGGTAAGTTTTGACATGTATACAACCCTGCAATAATCACCACATCTAGTTAATGAAAATGTATCTACCATCACTCCAAATTTTTTAGTACCCCTTTATAATCTTTCCTTTTCACCACTCAATGTTGTGCCCGCCCCCAAGCAAATACTGATCTTCCTGTCATTATAGGTAAGTTTGCATTTTCTAGATTTTTTTAGCAATAGAATCATACAGTATATACTCTGTTTTTGTCCAGCTTCTTTCAGTATAATTATTTTGAGATTCATCCATGTCGATGTGGGTATCAATAGTTCATTTATTTTTATTGTTGAGTAATATCCTATTGTATGTAGATACCACAGTTTGTTTATTTTTTCACATGCTGATGGACATTTGAGCTGTTTTATTTTTGTCTATTACAAATAACATCGCTACGGACATATGCTTTCATTTTTCTTAGGAAAATACCTAAGAGTGAAATGGCTGCCTCAAATGGTAGGTATATGCTTGACTTTTTAAAGAAAGTACTTAACAATTAGACTGTTTTACATTACTACCAGCAGTGTATAGGAATTCTAATTTTTCCACATCATTGCCAACATTCGATATGGTCAGGCTATAATTTCAGCCATTCTAATAGGTATGCAGTGGAATATTGTTATGGTTTTAATTTGCATTTCTCAAAAGGCTAATGATGTTTTGTGTGGTTATTTGCCAGTTCTGTGTCTTCTTTGATGAAGTATCTCTTCATATATTTTTTCCTATTTTATAATTGGGTTTTTGTTTTCTTATTAAGTTTTGAGAGTTCTTTATGTATTTTAGATATGTATTTCTCCACTGAATTATTTTTATATCCTTGTTCAGAATTAGTTATTCATATGTGCATGGTTTTCTCAAATCTCTCTTCTGTTATGTTGACCTTTGTGTCTATCTTTACGCCAATACCATTCTAATTTGATCATTGTAAATTCATAATAACTCATAATCAGGCAATATTAGTTCATTACCATTGCTCTATCTCAAAGTTGTTTTGGCAATATGATTTTTGGAATATAGATATTCTGTGACTGATTTTTCATTTAATTCTATTTTAGTCAGAGAACATAGTTTGCATGCCTTGAGTTATTTTAATGTGTTGAGACTTGCTTTATTCCTCCGATTATATTCTACTTTGATGATAAATATTTCCCATGCACTACAAAAGTATGTATATTCTTCTGAGTGGAGTGTTTATAAATGTCACTTAGATAAAGTTGTTGATAGAGTTGTTCAAATTTACATCCGTAATGATTTTCTTTGGTCTACTTGGTTGATAAATTGAGAGAGGTATTAAAATTTTCCACTATAATTGGGAATTTTCTATCTCTCCTTATGGTTATATCAGTTTTTGCTTTAGATATTTTGCAACTTAGTTAATCAGTACATAGACATTTAGGAATACATGAATTAACAACTTTATTATTATGAAATAAACTCCGTTGTCCCTGGTAATATTATATGTTCTGAAATTTGCTTTGCTTGATATTAATATAGTCACTATGGCTTTTTTTATTAGTGTAAGAATGATAGATTTTTTTTTCTATCCATTACTTTTAAACTCTTCGTGTTTTTATATTTGAAGTGCATTTCTTCTAGGCAGTATAAAATTGGATCTTTCTTTTTTAAAACCTTTCTAATAATCTCTGCCTCTTATTTTGAGTATCTAAACCACTTATATTGAATGTGATTAATTGTACACATGTTTAAATCTAACATATTGTTTTTCTATGTATCCTGTTTTTGTTCCCTACTTCCCCCTTTATCTGTCTCTATATTTTTTTTAATTCAATGAGTTGCTTTTTTAAAAGAGATTTTTTAAATTTTATTTTATCTCCATCATTGGCTTATTAGTTATAAATAATTTTTAGTGGGTTCTATAGGGTTTATAGTGTACATTTATTTTTAATTTCAGCTGTATTAAAATTTAATTGACACAAAATTAAAAGATATTCAAAGTGTATATTATGGTGATTTGATATACAAATACATTGTGAAAGGATTCCAGCCACCCCATCTAGCTAATTAACAAATCCATCACTTTATTTATTTGTTTAGTTAGTTAGTTAGTTAGTTAGTTTTGGGTGAGAACATTTAGGCTCTACTCTCTTAGAAATTTCAATTAAACAATACAGGTTAACTATAGTCACCATGTTTTACATTACATCCTTAGACCTTATTCATATTATAATTGAAAGTTTGTACGATTTTACCAACCTCTCCTTATTTCTCTTATCCCTCAAATAATGTAGATGGAGAGAGACTAAAATTCCAGATTTAACTCTGACAGTGTTTTCAAGCAGGCTAGGAACTTGGACAAGTTACTCAACTGATAGAATTCCTTTATTTTAGTGAGAACAATTGGGATCAGAGAGGTTAAATGATATCTTCCAACATTATTATTCTGGACTTTTAAGGTCAAATAGATGTCTATTAGTATATATATCTAAAAAATCAAGCACGATGATGTCACATTTTTTCTATAGGTACCAAAGCAAACCTTATAAGTAGAGAATTTATTTGCTTTTAACATGAGGACAATTTTCAACTGATTATCAGAAACATGTAGAATTTTCTTTACTCCACATTTTGTGGTTGGATTATCTACTCAAGAGCATCTAAGCATAATACCCAGATGTTTGGGTCAGTAATGACAAAATATAGAAAGCAAGCAAGGTACCAACTATGACTCAATTACTGAAAAAAAAAATTGTTCTGGACTTACCCTTCTCTAAGTAATTGTAGCATTCTGACACATTTCTTATTTTCCTGTATGCTTTCAAATACCCCGATAGTCATAAGTTTAATAGCCAAGAAAGATTCATGGCAAATACATAATCTTGATTCTTACATAGAATATCCACTATATAAACACCAGACATACGTATGGCAAACACATGGTAAAATTCTCTATCTTCAGAAATCTCTCTGGTCTCCCCTCCCTCCATCAACTTAGCAGTAGGCTGGAGATACAAGCACACAAATAAGCAAAAAGAAAAGACTAACAGTAGAAGTCCATCTAAAAAACTAACAAGGAAATAAATTCCAAAAATAGTGTATTATCACTAAAAGCAAAGTAAAAACAGTACAGCATTCAGATGACCTCTTCAAAGAACAGGCAAATTACTTCTAATCCTTGATGGTAAACATCATTCTTTGTTCTATTTAAGCCTCTATTTTGTAGCTACTGCATGGAAGGTATTGTACTCTTTGTTACAAGGAACTAACTGTGGTCTGAGATCCTAAATAATTTACCATGTAACCGGGGAGACATGTTTACATGCATTATAAATAAAAAAAGAATGTGATGGAAGAAAACTTACAAAAAGTATATCTAACGTATGATAAAAAAAAAATTGAGCCATATTTACGCAATAATTATTCAGTATGTCAGTGGTTTGAAACCATTAGCAGTACTTCAGAATTACCTGAAGAGCTTTTTAAAAATATCAGTGCCTAGGCCTAACACTTAAAGTCTGATTCAGTCAGACCAGAGTGAGGCACTGGTATTTTAAACAGGCTTCACAGGGTATGCTAATATGTAGGCAGCGTGGAGGACCAATGCATTAAACATTCTTTTGGTTCCTATTAGAAACCAGATGCTCTGCACCTGCAACACCTGGCAAAATGGGTAAGTTCTGATCCCTGCCTTAAAGGTAATCACATTCTAAAGGGAGTTGCTGTGTAGTTATTTAAATTTGTAATCAATTGAATGACTGGATCATTATGAGCTTGAAGGAGATAAGTCACATGGAATAACACAAGACTGTCTTCTACAATGGCTTGATTTAATAAAAGTTAGCATTCATCACAGCTGTGGATCATCTGAGACTGGCAGGGAGATTGTATATTTGGAACAATTCAAATTAAAATTCAAAAATATTACAACATACTAGAAAATAAGATAAATTTTAAAAAGATAAAGTAGGTCTAAGATCGATAAGACTGAGATCATGTATTTGGGTCCCAATAGTCAACTGCATAATTGCATGACAGATGAGTCTTAGCTTAGCAAATGCTAGAGAATCAATAGTGAACTTATTTGGAGTCAACTAAGGGCTGAGGCTACTGAAAAAAAAATTGTGAAATCATAATCAGCATTAATAGAACTATAAAATCTAAAATAGTGAAATAATCTCACTCTCTCTGTCTTGTCATACTAAACCTGGACTAAGGCCTTCTATTCATGCTCTCACTCTTGTAAAGAGATATAAATAATGTAAGAAAAACAAAAGTAAATTAACCAAGGCTGTGAAAAGTTTTGCACCCAATTTATATGAAGAACATTGAAGGAAACATATGAGATAAGATTCCTTTCGCTGACACTAGCAGAATACTCAACTAAAAGTGGCTTAAAAAAATTGTCATGGTGTACAGCTAAAACCTATTGGATTTTATTAATCAATGTCACCATAAGTTAATTAATTAATTAAAATAAACAAATAAAAATTTTAAAAAATTTAAAAATTGTCATGGACTGAATGTTCGTGTCCCCCCAAATCCCTATGTTGAAGCCCTAACCCCTAGTGTGATGGTACTGAGGTAAAGGGCTTTGGGAGGAAATTAGATTTAGATGAGGTCATGAGGGTAGAGCCTCAAAAGTAGGATTAGTGTCCCTATAAGAAGAGGAAAAGACCAGAATTCTCTCTCTTTGCCATGTAATATACATAATATATTTCCTTTTGATATTTTTTTTAAATAACTAGAACAACTAAGTCAAAACTCCTGTGTAGCCTTTTCCCAATCCCAGCCTCACTTTCTGGAGAGCTGTAAAAAATATGCTTGATGAATCTTAGTGTCCCCTAACTGTACACAAATTTATCTTTCTTCTATGAAAACAAATTTAATGTTTAGGGGTTTGTTTTTTGTTTTTTGGGCTTTTTTTTGGTCCATATACCACTCAGCTTTTTCTTAAAAATATTTTTATATGTAGGTTTAATTAAATTCCACTTAAAAAACTTAGTAGCCTTTGAACCTTCTATCATATATGATGGGGAAAAGAGGCAATGCTAATCTTAAATGTTTTTCAAAGATCTGGTTAGCTATTCACACTGATCAAAACCACTCAACCATCTTTTTGCAAATAGTCACAAAAACTCTGAAAGAAAAATATTTATGAATAGAATGTGAGAATGTCATCTTGGACAAGAAGATGATACAAATGATCTAAAACCATTAATTTATTTTAATGTTTTTATTATTGTTTTTGCATTTATGCAGATTCTTTCTCTTTTTATTCTTCTTGCCTACTCAGTACTTAACACACATTTGTGAGATAGTCTGTCTTTCTTGGTCATGCCATTTGAGACCCTGGCTATTAGATACACAATGCTTCCTCAACACAAATTAAAAATTCAGTTATAAATATTAAAAGAAAGCATTCACAGTCCTCTAATAAAAGCAGTTGGGGTTTACCTGATTGTATCCAGAATAGAGCTATTCACATAAAAATGTGTACATGTATGTATAAGTACAGCTGCAGAATTAGAGACAGATATTTTTAAAATAAGAGTTTACTGACTATAAGAAAAATCTATAGGGAAGAAACAGTTCAAATATTCTTTTCAGTATCTAATTTAATTAAAGTTTACATCATTTACATGTGCAACTAGTCATTTCATTCTGAATTTTTCTAGCAGCCTTCAAAATTTAGTGGAGGATAATGCGTTTCTTCTGGAAGTGAATGAAATATTAAAGTTCCTAATGAAAGATATTCTAGTTGGAGTTGAAGTCCACTAAAATTTTTTGGTATTTGAAATCTACAACCTTAAATTTCTTTTCAAAGTTTACTTTTCTAAGGAAACTCTGAACTTTAGTTGTTGAAAAAAATTTATTTCAGAGGCCAGAAAGTAAGAGAAATGGCTTTTGAAGTATAGATAGACAAGAATATTTTATTACTTGTATTTTAATTTCTACTTTTTACCTAGATTGGGGTGGTAGTGGTGATAGCTACTTCTGATACAAAAACACCATTTATTTCCACTGAGATCATTTGAAAACTGCTAAGTTAATTATCACCTTAACTTTTCAATGTAATTTGTTGCCAGCACTAGAGCAAAAATGACTGTAGCATTCACACTCTTAAGATTGTACATGAGGGTGTGTTTAAACACATACAATTGTACACTGGTACATATTGAAAAGTTTTCATTTAGCAAGTAATTTGACATACATTGAGACTTTCTGATTGAGTGATTTAAAAAAAATGGTCATGTAAGGATCTAAGAATGAAGCTTTCCAAAATCTCAGTTATAATCATCCCACTCTCCAAATGCCATCTTTTGTTTTCCTTGCTTATTATCTCTGGTATGCTAACTCCAACAATTCATTGACATCATTAGGACCCAAAATCCAATGACCTACCACCTCTTTACCTCTCATGTCCTTCTTTTTCGACCACCTATCTAAATTTCATGGTCTTTCTGAGCTGCCTTACCCTGGCATCACTCTTTTTGCTACTGTGAAGGACCAGGGTACCCGCTTCAGGACAACAGCGTTCACTTGCCAAACTGCTAAGACTGTTGGTTGTTCTTGACTCAACTAAGTCCTGCCCACCAGAAATTGCCCTCCGCCAAAAGGAGCTGACTTAACCAAGATTAAACCTCCTTTCCAGGGGCACTTTACATTCAATGACTATTTGATGTAGGCATACAAAGACCCAGCTTTTTTTGGCTCAATCAGAGACATCTCTGTAGGGCCATCTCAACTCTGTTCTCCCAGTGAGATCAGCTAAGGATTCTGCTCTGTTGAACCACATTGCATTTCAATTTCTCTCTCTGCCTGATTCTACTCCCCTTACTTCCATGCAGGTTTATTCACCAGATAAAATACTTATACAAAAATCTCCATTTCAGAGTCTGTTTAGCAGGGAAGGGGACTTAAATAGCTAGTATGAGGAGTGATGGCTAGGGAGTAGATTTTAAAGTCCAATTTTAGGACTAGATCATCTGTCTCTATGTTAGCAATAAGTAAAGAACCACTGATGGAAGGTGGAGTTATAATAGGTTCTGACATATTGCAGTGGTGTGATTGTTAAACTACTTTTGATGGTAAACTGAGATTGTATACCCATGGAAGAGAATGTGCTGAGAAATACAATGTTTCAAGCATTTGAAAACTATAGAAAATTCTAATTATAAGAATTATACAGTTGGATAGCTGCTGCCGGGGTTTGTTAAAGATTTGTAGAAAGATAAAGAAAGGTCAAGGATAATAAATCATCTATTTAAGGCAAACGGTGAAAGCCTCCTTGGCAACATGAAAAGAATCTCTCATCTGATGCAGCTGGAGAAAAAAAGAAAGCTAAATATCAGGCCCAAGACTTAACTGGCGATAGAGTGCCAAATAAGGTTGAATTCTGAAACCTGGTAATTCTGCTACAAGGTTAAGGTCTTGATTGGAAAGTTATGTAACTCTGAGACTTGAGATGAGAACATATAGACATTTGAAAATCTTGAATGCCCAGATTTCCTTAAACATTCTGGGGCTGCAGACGTGGCCCATTTCTTTCTGTTAAAGGCTAATTTTCTCCCCTTGCTTGACTAGAGAAGAATCAGCTTCCAGACTAAGGTTTTTGGCAGAATTTATTTCCTTGCAACTGTAGCACTGAGAGATTCAGCTTTTTTCTACTATCAACCAGAGGCCTCTCTCACCTGCTAGAGACCATCCATAGTTCCCTGCCATATGTTCACAGATGGGTCACAATATAGAAGTATGGATTGTCAAGATCATCTGAAGAGCAAGAATGAGTGTACTGGCAATACAGTCTTATATATTTTAATGTAGTCATGGGAGTGGCATCCGATTACTCTTACCATATTCTATTGGTTAAGTGAGTCACAGATTCCACCTGTATTTTGTGGGAGGAGATTGCAAAAGGGCATAAACATCAGCAGATAGAAATCATTGGGGATCTCCTGAGTGTTTTGCCACAGAACTCTCTTGCCAACTTTTCAGTTAGGGAACAGGTACAACAATCATGGCCTTGAAGTGGTACAGTGACCAGGGATTCAGACCTCTATTAGATTTGAATTTCTCCACTAGGTTAACTATCTAGACTAACAGAGGTGCTCATCAAAAATAAGAGTAGTCTAGCGTGAATGACAGAAGATGAAGATCATGAGTATCAGCTGTGGCTCCAAGACTAGCTGTAGCACTAGAGATTATAGTTCATCCTACCAATATTCCTCTTGTAAATTTCCTGAGGAAAAGAGACTGTGTGAAATCCTGGAGAAGCTAGTCTCAGATGGTGAGAACATTATGCCAAGCAAATGGATTTGAATGGCACAAGGAGTGGACTGTAATGAATGCTGTGGTATGCTTCTCAGGTCTCCCCTTTTAATACAGAGGCAATCATTTTCCCAGCTTCCAAAAGTGTGTTCTCTGATGATTCACAGCTAACTCACTCCCCAGGCTTTGCCTTCAGCCAAATAGAACTACCTTGCCCAAAGTGCCCCTCCATTTCTAAGAGCAGACTACATCTAGTGACTGATTAATATGGAGTTATAATGATCTCTCCTCCCTTTCTTCAATTGATCTCCTCCCTTTCTTCATTTTTCAAAGGTCATTGCAGTTTCAGAATGCTGAGGAGCTCAGTATTACCAGGGATCAGTTCAGCTTCTCATTCTCTTCAAATCTGTTTCTCTTATTTCCTTAAAAGTGTTTTTCTCAAGAATACTCCCTACAAAACCACTTGTATGCAAATGCCTGCTTCAGAGTTTATTTTCCAGGATACATAACCTATGACATTTTGCTAAACCACACCCTGATTAAATACAGTTCTCTTCTCTTTCCATCTTTCCATTAATGTAGTTGTTGATGACTAAATAAAAACACACAGCAACACTTCCTGGTCTCGCTTTAATTTCATGACCACTAAACTCGAATAGGTGCTTAGTGCTGCCTGGAAATCTTACTGTATTTTCTTTGTCCATGAATTCACACACTGTTTTAGATTACGTATCTTCCCTTCTCCAATCTCCACACCTCTTCTCCATTCTCACTTGCAGCTGACAATCTTGTTTATATATTAATGAGAAAATAGAAGAATAGTGATAGGACTTCCACAGATTCTCACCATCTCTTCTACTCACCTGCCTGCATTTATGCCTGTTACTGTTCACACCATTCATGCTGCTGGTAAGGGCCACTTCACAATTAAAATTTTATGCCAGCTTCTTTTTCCTCAAGGACATTGCTCCAGAAGTTCTTGCTTCATTATCACATATAATACTGTTTTGAGTCTCTATTAGTTATTCCCCATCTCACACAAACATGATGTTATTTTTCTTCTTAATACATTTTTATTATCTAGTTACTGCCCAATTTTCTATCCTTCTTTTAAGCAAAGGTCCTCAAAAGGGTTGTCTGTACTCTTTCTCCAATTCACCTCTTCACAGTCTTGAATCCATTTCAATAAGACTTTTACCCTATCCAGTCCTTAGAAACTACTCTTTTGAAGATCATCAGTGACCACCATGTTACTAAATCCAACAGACAATTTCAATCTTTATCTTGTAATATTAGGAGCATCTGACACAGTTAATCGCTCTCTCTTTCCTGAAATTCTGTGTTCATTTGACTTCCAGAACTCCTTAAGATCCTGGATTTCTCTCTACTTCATTGGATGTTTTTAGTGTCTTCTAAAAACATTCCTCTTCTTCATCTCCATAATGTCTTATTGTTGGAATATCCTGAAATTCAGTCCTTTGGCCTATTCTCTTTTGAGGCTTCCTGCCTTGACAAATTCACCCAGAATTATGGCCCCCAAAACAATATAAAAGATAATAACTATCATATCTTTATTTTTTCCCAGGATTTCCTTCTGAACTCCAGACTCATATATCCAACTGCCTTTGCAACATCTACACTTGAATGTCTAGTAGACATCTCAAATTTGATATGTCCAAACCTAAAATTCAGTTCTTCACTCCCAGACCTTCTCCTCCTACAGTCTCTTCCATCTCAGTTAATGACTACCTGTTTTGTTTTGTTTTTATTTTCTCAGTCTAAAATCTATGGAGTTATTCTGGAATGCTCTTAATTCATACACTCTTAGTTCATTCAGGATGCTATAACAAACTTCCATAGACTGAGAAGCTTATAAACAAAAAATTTATTTCTCGCAGTTCTGGAGGCTAGAAATTCCAAGATCAATAGGTTTGGTTTCTAGCAAGAGCATCTTCTCATTATGTCCTCACACAGCAAAAGGAGCCAGGGAGCACATAAGCGTCTCTTTTAAAAGGACACTAGTCCCATTCATAAGAGCTTCACCCTCAATACTTAATCAATCACCTATCAAAGGCCCCACTTCTGATTATCATCACATTGGTAGTTAAAATTTCAAAATATGAATTTTGAGAACATACAAACATTCAGTCTATATTACACCCCATATCCAGTCTGGCAGTAAATCTGTCAAGTGCTTTTTTTCAGAATGTATCTAGAAGCTGGCTGCTTCTCATCTTCTCCTCAGCTACATCCCTGCTCCAAGCCACCAAAATCTCTTCACTTGATTATTGCAATAGTCTCCTAATTGGTCTCCCTAGTCCCACATTCTCATTCTGTTATAGTCTGCTCTCAATGCAATATCCGGAGTAATCCTCTTAAAATGGGTTTCATATGTTATTCTTCTGGCTCCATGACTTACTCAGGGTAGAATTCAAAGTTCTTCTAATGATTTGTTTGCCGTATGCATCCTGGCATCCCCTTAGCTCTCTGAACTCATGTCCCAGAACTTTCTCACTCACCCATTTTATTCTAGCCACACTGTTCTCAAACATCCGTGCACTCCTAAGGCCCAGAATAGCATATAACACATAATAGTATTTAATATTTGTTGAATAAATGAATTAGAAAAAGAATAGAAGAATGAGTAAATGAATTAATGAATACATAAAACTAAACTCTTCTGTATCAGTCAGGGCACCAGCAGGAAGCATATGGAAAATTCAAGTGAGGAAATTTAGATAAATTGAAAGAAGAGAGTATTCACAAAGTCTGGACAGGAATGAAAGAGACCAATGAGATGTTATCCCAGTATCTAAAGGAGTAAGGACAAGAATCGGATGCCACAATACAAAGAGAGTAGCTGTACAACAAAGCTGCCCAACAGGAGTTGTAGACATCAGTAGAGGGATGCAGCCAATCAGAAGTGACCCAGTAGGAAACAGTCTGGAAGATTGACCCAGCCCTCTGCCTCCTCTTGCCCTTATATATCCTGATGATGATTTGATTGGCCAAATCCAATTGCAGGTCAGAAGACAAGGAAGGCTTTTAATATGGTCTTATATAGTGAGTAAGGTAGGAAAGGTAAGAGAGAAAATCTGGAAAGGAAAATGGAAACTATCTGCTTTTACCTCTGTCATTTACAATATATTAGGGAACGGGATAGAATGAAAGTATGACTTTGAAATTTGCATACATTTATTGTAGAAGATAAATTTTATTTATCTTAGATATTTCATATCTCTTTATTTTCCCATTGCCATTTGATCACTCATTTATTTCCTTTTAAAATAAAAATATTCAATCCATGGACAGTTTGGATTTTTCTTTTTTACTTTAAATCACTATAGTTCAGATTGTTTTCCTTAAATCAAATGCTAACCTTTAAGAGAATAGCTAAAGGCTATATTTTTTGGCCTACTCTATTTAGGTGACTAGGAAGAAATAGCATTGAAATTTGCAAAAGGCATCTTTAGAATTTTTTTGAAGTAAGCCTTATTTTTTTAAACAAATAGAAGTAAAATAAAAGGAACAGAAGCAATAGTCCTGCTGTGGAAAGATAAAACTCAACTCCGACTAAAAATAGCTTCCATAACTGCTGATGAGAAAAAAGAACATCTGGTAGAAAGATTGCATTCATCAGGTGACACTTTTGATAAGGTGCCTAAAGGATTTAGAACATTATAACCATATCAACATGTTGATACCCCTAAGAAGGTGGAGCAGAAAAGAAACAAATGCTTGGCATTACTTGTAACGTTTAGGGTATGATGCAAATGGTCTTAGGTTTCTGTCCTGTAGTATCAGGACTTCCTAGTTGTGAAAGTCTTTCCTTATCTTCATGACACCTTTACTTTAAAGAAGCTTAAAAATAAAAGAGAGAGAAGCATGTAATCAAAAAGAAAGGGTAATTGGTGACTCAACAGGAGAGTAGATAAAAAGAATCAGTCATTAGAAGGTCTCTGGCCCAGTTCTGGAGACTTAAATGTGAGTTCTGTAGACACAAGGAAGGATTGGTGGCATAATATAGAACTGAGTAATAGGACTAGAGAACTCTACAGTGATTTTGTTTGGAGACTATTGATTGTGGTGGTACTACTTGTTGGCCTTGAGAGGCATGCATTTGCTGTGGAAATCCTCAGAGGATTGTTTTGTTTTCCTTCTGAATTTTGTTACTCTGCAATCTGTGTCTCTCTCTTCTTTATGCCGTGAGCTTCTGGGATTTATTATCTATTTCTCTTTTCTCCCACTTTTTTCTTACATCTCAAATATACTACCTTTCAGTCCTTCCTCTTGTATTTTTGATTTCCTATCTACCATTTTTTATCAGCAAAGAACTTGTACTCAGTGTGATTATGACTATTCATTCAATAAATGTTTGCTAATTTCCAGTAAATCCAACGGCCAAATCACTTGGTCACTTTACCCTTTCTATGAACTGCTGGCATTTCTGAATCAGTGATTGTCCATCCCAATCTCAGTAAATTGTAACTGCAAATGACAAAGAAATTTAGGTTCCTCACTTATCTTTAGCCTAGAAACTCACTCAAAACTCCATTTTCTCCTTCTACATGCAGCCCAGACTCCTGCTCATACTACCCAGGGCTTTAATCAGTTTATCTAACTTACTTTAAACTCTGTTCTGTCAGTTCTCCTTAGAGATTATTTCCTAGATTATTTTCTCCATCATTATCTACAAAATTGGGCAATAATACAAGACAAACTTAGAACAATTTTGTTTGGGAAGCTATTGAGTTGGATATTACTGCTTTTGTGCCCATATGTACCTCTGTAAAGGCCCTAGCCCATTAATGATCACATCTGGTCCTTATAACAATTCTGCAAAGTAGTTATTGTTCTTCCATACCACAGACAAAAATCCTAAGATTCAGTTGTTATTGTCCAATATCGTAGGGTCAGCAAATGGAAAAAAACATATATCTAGAACTACTCAACTTTCGTTGTTTATTGGAATCATTCATTTCAGTCTTTGTCAATATTGACTGCACACACAAATCACCTGAGTACCTTGATAAAATGCAGATTATGATTTAGTAGATCTAGAATAGAGTCCAAGATTCTGCACTTCTAACAAAGTCTCAGCACTGTCAATACTACTTGTAGTCATGGGACACACTTTGAGTAGCAAGAACTTAGAGTGCTTTTAAGAAAATATTTTTGCCAGACCCCACCAAACTAATGAAATGTTTGAAGATAGAAGACCAAGCAACTCACTCAGAAATGACTCAAAAATAGGATGGATTGATGGATGGATACGTAGATATGTGATAAAGCAAGAATATAGCAAAATATAAATTTTAGAAGTTAGGTGGTGGATATAAGGTTGTTCACTCTAACATTCTGTACATTTTAAATATTTTACAATAAAATATTGGAAAAACGGACTGGAAAATCTTTTGCGGGCTCTGAAACCTTTCTTCTCCTTCAGTATATAACACTATACCACTCATCTCCTTTACAATAACCCCATCTGTTACACCTTTAAGTAATTTTTTTTTTAATTTTATTTTTGCTATGGAACTATTTACATTTGTTTCACAATGGAGACAGTTTAAATTTTTGAAATGATTTAGTATATTACAGTGATTGAAATTTGGGGTCAGCTAAACATATCAAGACTTATATTTTAAATCCACTCTGCTCTTCATTTATTAGCATGCAATTTTAGTCAAGTTACCTTGTTGCTTTTAGTTTCATAATCTGAAATTTGGTAATAATGATAATAGGAATAATACTTTCCTTATAAAAATCAATGTGGCAAATTGACATACTTTAAGATGCTTCTTCTTTTTATACACTGTTTAAAGACACTGAACCCTGTCACATAGTATTTTCTGTCCCCAACAACCATGTTTTGTACCACATGACTTGTTACTGAACTACCATCACCCTCCCCAGTGTACTTACACAGAGGAACAACTGATTGGACAAACTTTAAACTAGTAACTAGTAACACTGACTAGCCAGTGACATATGGCTTGTGACTTGGTTCAAAAAGATACACAAAACTCACAAATAATATTTTTCAATAATAAACCAAGAGACTCAGAGATAAGTGGCAGTTGGTAGTAGGTTCTGAGCTAGATCATATAGCGACAAGGGCTAGAGATCATCCCCATTTGGATCATGTTTATGATTAGTAGGTATAAAAAGTAAAGAATTGAGGGAGGAAATAACTGTAGCCAGTAAGCACAGAGAAGCAAAAATGTAAGAGGCTTTGCAGCTTCTAAGATATATATTTCCTGAGTTTTTAGTTTCTTGTTTCAATGGAAATGTTCTTTGCTCTGGTTTATGATGTACTTAGGATCAATTAACTATTGACTTTTTCACCAAACTCCCCTTCATAGAGATTGAATGGATCTCTATCAGTTAGGAATGCTGTTGTAACACACACAAATATCTCAGTGTTTACAATAACAAATATTTCTACTTCTCATGCATCTTGCTCATAGTTTGCAGTAACAAACATTTCTATTTCTCACTCAGCTCAAGTTAGATGGGGCTCTGTTCCACAGAATTTGAAGTTTTGGTTAAAGGAACTGTCTTTTTGAAATAAATCAATGACGAATTACATGGCAAGCCACCATGATCTGCTTCACCAAACTAGTGCATAAAAGTCACACTTGTCATTTCTGCTCCCATTTCACATGACCATACCTGATTTTAACAGGGCAGAAAAGTGTACCCTCAGGGAAGGATGCTAATTACTGGCCAATATAACAATATATCACAAGATCTTTTTTGTCTTTCTTTCTTTTACTTTGCATAAAAATAACACTAAATGAGGGATAATGTATAGAAAATGGGTGGTACATAATAGATAATAAATCAGTATGATATTTGTCCTTATGGAGTTCTTTGCCCATTGAAAGCCTTTCTCAAAGTATTAGAATGTCTTTTATTTATTCATTCTTCAGATATATAGAGTGTCTGGTTTATGCCAGGCAGGGTGCTAAATGCCAGAAATAAAATGAAGAACAGAATAGACACTGATCCTACACACATGGTACATAGAAAATAATGGGTAATATAAAGCAACAAACAGGCAATTCCAATGCCTATTATGATTCTCATAATAAAACAAATACTGGGGTGCCTGAAAACATAGAACGTAAATCTAATTTAGATCTGGGACACACAAAATATTTCTTAGAGAAAGTGGCAACAGCTGAAACCAGACGAATAAGGAATTAGCCAGGCAAAGGACAAGAAAGAAGGGGAGCTTTCTAGATAGAGGTCCCAGCAAAGTTACAGACCCAGATGTGAAAAGAGCATGGAACATGCAAAGAACTGCAAGAAGGAAGAAAAGTAAGGCAAGTATTTGTAAGCTATGCTATGGAAGCTGGACTTTATTCTAGGCAATGAAGAGCCATTAAAAGGTTTTAAGTAGGGAGAGAACATTATCAAATTTGTGTTTAGAAAGCACTGAGAACATAGTAAGTTTCTATGGCCTGTGGCCCACTGTTAAATTCATTTATTTATTATCCAGTGTTTACATCCTATCTACACACTTGTGCTTATAAACAAATAAGAATGGACTCATGTTTCTGTGACACTATGTATTTTCTTCATTTCTCATCACCACTATGTTGTATGTGTCATGCAGTTGTACAGTGTGCTAAAGTAAGAGCAAAAGCAGTGAAATGGAAATCGGACATGCAGACACTAGTCCCAATTCTATTACTCCTCAAAATGTGCTTTTAGGCAAGTCACTTAACTACTCTAAACGTAAATGGTAATTACAGGTTAACTTAAGGACTTTGAAAAATATAAATCTATTTACTATAGGTACTATTATTTGACAGTTTTGTACATCATTAGTAAAAAAAAAAAAGTAAAACATCTGTGCTATATATAATCTAGTTGTGGGACAAACTAGGTAATTGTGATATAATTTACTTGTATCATGTATATACATCTTATCAAAAATCTCTTTGGCAGATAAGATACTAAGGTGATACTCTTCAGATATTATTCAGATGTATTAATTGAAATTTTTCTTGAGTTATGTGGGTGATAGAATAAAACGAGAGCCTTTGGGAGACTCGATTAGACTGACCCAGGAGCCATTTCAGAATACCGAACTTCGACCATTTACACACATTGTCCTTTCCTAGTTTGGGTTGGATTTTCCAATTTGCATTTGAAATTCAAAATGTCAGGCCTAATACTCCTGCTGCATCTCTGAGGGCATGACATGGCCTTTAACTAAATGTTAAAACATAACTTGATGCCTGATAGTTGTAATTCCATTTTCCAATTCTTGGTGCTGTCAAAGGCACTGTGCGATGTGCTGTCAAGCCAGGTTGGTCAAGCTGCACAGAATAGTCTTTTTTCTGGATACTACTCTTGAAATATGGAGCATTTCACAGGCACTCTACTTGTCTCACAGCATATCAGCCATGTCTAGGATTCATTTTTATCTCTCTTCCTTTAAGATAATTCACCAGAGAAATGCTTCTGGAGCATCCAGAGAGTCAAGCACCACAGAAATAGCAAAAACTCATTATTTATTTTCCCTATGGAGAAATTCATTTGTTTTATGTTTTTTTGTTATTTGGGTTTTTTGTTTGTTTATGTGTGTGGTTGTTTGTTTTATGTGAGGAAAATCTACAAAGAAAATTGTCCTGCAGGTAGGTGGATTCATACATTTGTCAAGGATGGCCTTCCACAGTCTGCAATGATCTGCTTGGGCGAGAGCAGAAGTTAATGTGTTCCAGAATAAAGGTAGCTTAAAGAGTCAAGAGAAATGTAGTTGTCAAATGACTTTGAATAAGAGATATCTTTGAAAAAGCTAGAACCAAAGTTGTTTTTCATTTCAATGAACTAGCTCACTGTGGAAATTATTGAAAAACCACTGAAGTATGGGCTTCATGAATAAATACTGACAAAAACATTTTTGCCAATATATTAATGAATGATGAATCTTGATGAAAATAAAAATATAGGACAAGTTATGGCTTCTCTTAAAGGAAATAACACAAGTGGAGGAAAAATTTAGGAGGAAAAAAAATGTATATAGTCCTGACCTGTCAGTGATGCTTAAATAAATGTGAAAATTTATAAAAATAAAAATAATAAAATGAACTTTCCCTTCTGATTGTAGAAGAGTTTATTGCAAACCACCTGTCCATCTAATAAAAACTAGAAAAGCTGGGCAATTTTTTAAAATTGTGTTTGAAGACATGATGGCATTGCCATGGCAGCTAGAACTTGAAGACTTAGGATTCCAGAGAAAAGACTATTGAAACAAGTTTTTCCCTTCAGGTGTTTATTAAGAATGCAGGACAAAAGGGCAAAGAGGCTAAGTAGAAATCAGTGTCTAAGAGATTGGAAAACTTACCAGAACTTTCAAAGTCTCATGGGAACAGAGTAACAAAAAATATTTCAGGGCCCACCAAGCTGTACAGGCTCTAGTAAGCATCTCAGGCTGTTAAGACTCCAAAGGGCTACATAGTAGGAGTAAAACCAACAACAAAATAGACCCACTGTCACGAATTTTAAAACCCTAGTAAAATGGCACAGTCCTAAACTCTAACTACCAGTCCCAAAACAAAGTAAATCCTCTGGTGAATGATAACCTGAGCCAGAGCCTCAAAATATTTATACAATTTTTCATAATAATATCTGACATTGAGTCAAAAATTATTAGAGCCAAGCATAAAGTATAAACTTAATAAATAATTCTTAAATGAATAAGAGATTGGATGGATGGATGGATGGATAAATGGATGGATGGATAGTCTGGGCCTCAGAAAAGCATAGTATTTAGTTTACATGAAAATAAGATTATATCGTTTCTGGACAATTATTATATAAATTGCAGATTTTTTAAAACTCTAATTATAGATTTTTATAATGTAGTGAGAAAATACTAGGGACATCTGAATTATAAAAATAAAACAATAGATTTTAATAATTGTAGTAACTTTACTTAATGAGTATGGCATATTAGAAACTTTCTCAAACCTGATTAAAATTGCCCCCCCTATTTATTTAATTTGCTACTAATTCTTTGTATACAACTTCTTAAGATTTTCATGAGAAAACAGGTTGTTAGAAGGGAAAATATGGACATTCCTGGGTCCTCTGGCCAAATATCAATTTTTCACAATTTTCTCTAACAGTTCAGCTAAACTTATTGGTTCTGTGGGTGTTTTTATTATTTTTTTCACTGCCAGCTGCTTTCTTCTTATTTCTTATGTTATTTAGACCTCAGGTATTTAGATAAGAAGAAGCAAAACACAAATGATATGTAGAATTAAGACTCTCTTTCAATGGGAATCACAGCCTCTTAATTCAGTCATTCCCTATGGTTTTATTGCTGATCCTGTTTCTAATTACATCTTCTTAATCTATCACATTCATGGTCCATGTCACCAAACCAAGATGTTATAAAGGAGGAAAATCAAGACACTGTTTAAGTAAACCCATCCAGATAACACTGTTCTCTCAAACATAAATTCTTTAGGCATCTGCTCAGTTTTAGTTTTTGCACAGAAAAGTACCTGCTTCACAGAAATAAATACACTGTACCTTCTTGCAGACCTATAATTGAGTTAGTTTGGTTTCCCTGGCAACCAGCACGATTAATTAGAATACTTGAGCATGGTAAGTTTATAGATGCAGAAAATATTTCATGTATAAATAGTGCAATCTGTTGATGCTCAAAGGTATTTCCCCCCCTCAGTTGAGAAATGGGATTATTTTTTTTCCTTTTTGTATGAATTAATCACATTTTCTTCCCCATAAACTCTGTAAGTAATATTCAAGGATTAATGTTGATTGCACCCTTTCAGCCTGCACAGGCACTTGTTAGGTGATTTCTGGCGTGAGTCCTGGGCCCCTGCTGGGTGAGGCATGTTTGTACCCACATTATATTTAGTGACAAAGCTGATAAACGCATCCTCTGGGGCCCTTCAACATCCTTTTTTTCCCCATAAAATTAACGTATGGTACCAATAATTGTGTATAAGAATATTTGTGTTAAAATTGATTTCTTCCTATGACGAACTTTGCACACCAAAAAGAGCTCATCAATTTTAAAATATGTATGTATATGTGTATACATCTATACTATATATATGTATATGTGCGTGTACATATGTGTGTGTGTGTGTGTGTGTATGTATATATTCTCCAGGCAAT
Source organism: Pteropus alecto (assembly GCF_000325575.1). Lineage (NCBI taxonomy): Eukaryota > Metazoa > Chordata > Mammalia > Chiroptera > Pteropodidae > Pteropus > Pteropus alecto. The sequence goes on from NW_006439192.1 coordinate 6,120,294, forward strand.
TAATATTTGCTTCATATTAAGAAACAAGATATGGGAGCTATCATTTATGGAATGTTTACTCAATGAGTCAGTCATTTATCCCAGTGTATCATATAGGATATTTTATTTAATCATCACAATATTATTATGAGATGGATGTTATGAACCTCATTTAGAGATATGCAAGCTGAGGTCTTAGTAAGTTAAGCAGATCACTCAGAGACACCCCCACACTAGCACTAAGTTTGTAGTTTGAACATATTGAGGTTTATCGAAATCAAAAATCAAAACCTTAGGTATTCACATATTTGTCCTGGCTGTCACCACATTCCCTCTGATGTAGCCATGGAAGAAGGAATAAGATTGATTCTGACTTTACATCAAAATAGGACACCCTGACTCTCCTGGTTTGCACAGAATCAATCTCCACCCTTCTTCTGAAACAGATGAAATGGGATATATGTGCGATATGTCCTTTTACTGAGTCATACCCATCCCCAAACTGACTTTTTCAACTAGCTATAACTGGATTTTAAGCTGATTCTCAATAAATATGTTTAAGCATTTATAGGTAAACTCTTGTGCACCCAGGCTGTAGGGGTGGGGTGGTCAGCAAGGTAGAGTGGAAAAGGCACTGAACTGGTACAAAGCCACTCTTTCATTAACCAGCTGTTCATTCTAGAAAAGTATACTTCTTCAGTGTTCAAAAGGATAACATCATAGATTGCCACGTAGAATTTTAGAGCTGATGGAGGCTCTAGGAATTACTTATAGAGGTAACAATATGAACTCCCCTCCATTCAATCTATCTAGAAAATACTGTCTAGGGCAATCCCATTTCTTTCCAAACTATGAGTACAATGTTAACTACAGAAATTTACCTTCTTCCTTTCTTGGCTAAGTTTGGTACAGCCCTGGAAAGAAAGTTAAAACAATTGTAAACAACAACTCTGATTCTGTTTATGGTTCATCCAACTAAGATTATGTCTAAGATGTTGGCCTCAAGCACAGTTTGGAAATGATTATCTTCTATGGCATCAACCTTAGAAGTTAAGGATCTTCCCAGATCAGAAACTTTTATACTAAATTATTACCCCCCCAAAATGGGAATATGTTTTTAAAACAGGCAACAAAATAATAATAATAATGACTAAAAGCTTTATAAAGATGGGCAATTTATTACTTCCTATCTCAAGATGCTAATGAAATGTATACTGTTTTCTCTTATTTGCTTTTTTGTAACTTTTAAATGAAGCCCCCTAATTCTTTTAACCTCTGCTTTGTCAACGGATGTCCATTTTATCCATACACTTTGCTTTTTCATAGGTATGTTATTATATCAACTTTTGACTATTGTTTCTATACTTGACTCTTTACCATTTATCTTCCTTCATATGGCAGCCACCAAACCTACAATCTCTTGAGCCTTTCAGATTCTCTTATCAAATTTTTTCATATTGTGAATCTATGACCCCAGAGAAGGGACTAAGTTTGGCCTAGGATTCAAGGAATTAATTTGTAGAAGTGCTTGTCAGCAGACCCAACTAATGTCCAAGGCAGGCTTCAGGTAGAGAAAAATTGGTGCTGACAATCTAAATGCCCTATCTAATGAGCAGCAAGATTCACTAAACAGCAGTAATCCTACATCAAATAGATGGCAGAATTGTGGCTCTAGTGCAACCCAAGCCCTCTTGGCCCAATATCCTCCAAATGCATAATAGCACAACATCTGTCCTCTCTGGTAGGTGCCATTTGTTTTTTTTGTTTGTTTGTTTGTTTGTTTTTTCTGGTGATTTCCAAAGACGTAGCTCACATGTGCCCAAAGACTAATTGTTCGGCTATAAGAGCCATATGACATGCCCTCTACTGCTCTAGCTCCCACTTGTCACATCCGTGGAGTCTCGCCACCACCACTGCTCAGACTACCATGAGAATCACAACACATGAGACAGAGATACTCCCTCTGATGGTTACAAAGATGACATTTCTCAGGGAGCCAAAGCAGAGCTTAGTTCTGTGAAGAAAGCAGAGAGAGCATCTTTCTCTCTGAACTACATTTTGTCACCTGGTATCTAAAGCAGCTTTGCTTAAGAATAGAGGCTGATAAATTTTCTCATAAATAGTTTCACAATTAATTGACCTCATCTCTTAATCATAGGCTTACAACCCAGTCCACTGGACAAGAGAATTGGAGTTAACCCTTACCCTCTAGATTACATGACCCTCTTCAACCTCCACCTTACATTAAGAAGCCTCTCCCCAAAGAACATGATCTCTCCCAGATACTAATTTTCCGTCTCTCCTTTAGAATCAGAATTCTTAAACATCACTATTTTAGCAGAGTTTATGTTTGGGGAAAACCTATAATAAATGAGCCCTTTAGTTATGCAGGAAAAAAATTGAAACCTCTATATTTGAAAAAGTGGAACATTCCCTTGCAACTTTTAAGCAACAACTTTTTCAATGTCAATTTATCAAGAATTCAAGAAAAAATCAGAATTCAGGACAGGATGATATTGGAGAAAATCACCATGGAGAACTCTGAATAAATTCGGAAAGTCCAATTCTTTGAACTGAGCTAAAGCTACTGAGAGAAGGATCTACATTTTACAGAGAGGGAGAGTCACAGGGACCCAGTGTACAAGCCTAGAGCCAGGACAGAAACCCAGGCACATAGACTGGACTCTTCCCACGAGGAATAGAGAGAAGAGCCATCCCTGGAAAGGCTCTACCCATGCCACAAGTCAATCAGACCCCAACATAACTTATTGACTCACACTCATGACTGCAGATTTCTGATCTTCCTCTGATAGCTGGTCCTCAGGTGGTGATTGACACTCCAGTGGTGTCATCTTTTCTGACATATAGCAACCAGAATTGAACTCATTAGCACAGGTAAGGAAAAGCCTTCCTTACACCCAGATAGTAAGTATGGTATCAAGAGACCAGTATTTGCTTTTTGGTTTTCGGCCTCCTCCATGGTTAGAGTGTACTTATAGTGGCCTGTAAATCAATACTTTTTTTTCCCAAAGTTAATGGTTTTGTAACATCTCAGCCTTTGAGAGGTTATAAGGTATTTCTTACAATTTCAATGCTAATATTAAATATAGTTACCTTTTATTGGGTCTGTACTTTGGGGAGTAGGGAGAGCACTGGGCAAACAGCATCAAGATCAGGCAATTCCTCATACATGCTCATGGGAAGATTTTCAGCATTCTCCTCTAAGCATCACCTGTACCTGAGTCAAATTCCCACCTGCTGTTTGAGTTGGCATTCCTCATGCCTGACAATTAATGACTAACTTGTCAAAAATTATCCAGTTCACAAAGCCCTTGCATAGGCAGCATCTTTCTCAATACAACAACACTGAGAAGTAGATAACCTTTTCTTATCTCCCCACCCCCACCTGGTCACATCCACATACTCTTCTTTTTTCAAAAGAAGAAACTTAAAGAGTAGCCTGGTGTAAAAATATGTTATCCAGAGTGTGAGGCACTCTTGAGTTGCTTCTTCCCTCTGCAGTATTGCTCAGACTTAAAAGAGTAAGGGCATACAACACGATGAGTGCAGAAGCTATGTGAATGGAATCTGTCTTTCCTTGTACTTGCCCTCTTCTCCTCTTCGCTGTAGCTTTCTCCTTCTGAGGCATCTGCCCTTTTAAGAGGGCATTCTCTGGTGGATTGCAGTAGGAATGGGAGGGGAGTTTCTGACTATTTCAATACCAAAGACCATTCCTTTTCTTTCCTTTTTAAAATCACATCTTTGTAGGTCAAAAATAAACTCTTGGGTGGAAGGTTTTTTTTTTTTATGCTTTATGTTTTGTTTGTTGTTGTTGTTGTTTTTCTTTTTTATCTCTTTCCTGGGTAAAACAAGAAGTTGGCACTCTATATGCATTTTCTTAAAATACTATTGGCCAGCTGCAGAGATGCAGAAAGTTTGTGTAATGGATCAGATTTCAAGGCACATTCCTAGAGGAGCTACCTGCTTCCTATTTGCCAGCTTTCTGTGTTATTTGTTTGCATTATTTGGTTTAAATTACCCAAGTACTCCTGCATCAGCTCCCATTTCCGGTTACTATTGCAGTATGTTTATTCATCATAGTTGCTATCAAAGCACAGAGCATAAATAAACTACTTAGTAAATACTTTCTGAATCTAGTACAAGGAATTGTTCAGCAGTGCAGAAACAGATGCTCATTTACTCCCCAAGAGCTTCTGAACACAAGGTTCAGTGCGTCATGGCAGAGGGATGGGGAGTAGAGTAGCCATTTGGCAGAGGGTTGGGCAGTGGAGTGAGATGCCTAATTGACCCAAGTACCCACCACCAAATAATCATGTTATTCCCACCTACTGGCCACAGGGCTGATAAGCTGTCTTCACCTTCTCACTACAGATGCCTGAGGTGTTGGGAGACTGACTTACTGCACATACTCATGACATAACAAGCAGCAACTGAGCAATGCTGCAGAGAGAAGAAGCAGCTCGAGAGCTCCTCACACTCTGGATAGCATACCTTTATACCAAGTTGTTCTGAGTCACCTGCACACATATTGACACAGCCCCGGTGCCCCTTGTCTCTGTGATTGATCACACACACACACACACACACACACACACACACACACACACACACACACACAAAATCATATCCTTGACAGAAATCTGTCAGCCTGTGACTACTCAGTCCTAAAACAGTAGAAATTAGTTATATGTTTTATTATTAAATTATTATTAAAGCCTAAAATTTGACAGATCTCCCTTCAACTTACACCTTGAAAAGAAGCCTTTAAAAGATTTTATGGTCCACACAGATGATTGGTGTAGAATAGGTGACAGGAAGCAGGTCATGGCCATTGTACCCTGTCCACCAACTAAACTCAACAGGCATCAGGTCTCTGAATATCTATCAGGAGGGGAAAAAATGAAACAGTAACCATCAAGTCTCTCTAGCCCAAACTGGTGAATAAAATAGTCATCTTCCTGTAACCACTTATGAAGAGGAAATCTCATGCTACAGTTGCTTTGTGGCGCTTGATGCTATTGCGTCTGAGATATTCTACAGTTTGCTTTAGCTATTTAATACCACTTCAGTATAAATTGAGTTGAATTCTTGACGTTTGTTAGCACACACAAACCCATTTATCTCTGTCCCTTTTTTGCTTCAAGAACCAACCTTGCATTGCAAAAGAAATGTACACAGAGCCCGTAAAGACCCACTGATAGAGTGATAGATCTTTTTTAAACACTGGGGCATTACAGGATTTTATGAAGCAGTAAAACTTTCTCCAGGCATGAGAAGTGCAGACTGACAGAGACGATTTTATCTATAAGGCATTAAAGTACAAATGCCACATCAGACAAGCATAATAGAAGAGAAAAAAATAATTTCGGGAAAGACAGCCACCTCCTCGAGCAAAATGGATCAGACCAGGAGGTACCTAATGATCTTCGAGAAACCTGAGAAAGAGCGAACCTAAACAGTGCCTGGGTTTTTTATCAGAGGGACAGTCGCTGCCACTCTGCCCTGCATTTCTTTGCAAAAAAGAAAAAAAAGAGAGGATCCTGTTTCTCATTTCATCCTACCTCATTTACTCCATCATTTTAGCAACTACGTGTGTTGTTTTATTTTCCCACAAATATTTATTGAGCACCTATTATATACAAAACAAGGCATTATATAGAACGGAGATTATGGCCGTTTCTCTGCCCTCATGGATCACACATTCTTATGAGAGAAGAGACACTATACTAGTAACTGAACAAAATTAGCTAGATAATTTTAGATTAGCATTAAGAGCTGTGAAAGAAATAAATGGGGATGTTATGAGATATTGATAAGAGGAGTGCCGGGGGAGGAATCTTTAGATTATGTGATCGAGAAGAAATGTAGGAAGTAACAATAATGTGAGCCATACTGGATGTCTTTTTTTTCTTATCTCATAAGATCCCATTTCTGGAAGGAATCTCCAGTCTTTTGATTTTATTTCATTCCACTTCGCTCTCTTTAGAGAGATAAGTTCATAGATATGTTCTATTTTAAAGAAAGTGGATTCCAAATATTGTTTTTATATCATTCTAGGCTTCCAAATGTCTTTAGTCATGATGTATCTACTTTCATCCAATTTCCTGTCTTGCTTAATTTAAGCACCTATCCACTTTTTCTAGTTTTAGTAGAGGATCTAAAAACTTATTATCTCACCAGCAGCCTTCTGTTCTTCAGATATATATGTTTGTTTTATTTTATTTAACCTTTAAACATAGTTATCAATTTCCGAGCTTTGGTTTTTCTAAACTGACCTCTTCTGAGACATATCAAGTATTCTACCTTGCTATATGAAGGGTGCTCCATTTAGATAAAGTAAGGACATATAGTTCTTGATTCAAACTCAGCATGCAAAGCTTAGCTACTTAGAGACAGACTCCAGTCATTGCCTCATACAAAGATACAGATCATATCCAGGACTGCTTAGAACAGAATTATTCCCCAGGTTTCATTTAATGTTTGCCTTTCTTGATATGGCACTAACTACTGAAGTTTTATTTGGGAATGTGATTCTTTTAAACTGGCTTTTTCATTTTACCTCACTGCTCAAAAATGTCCAGTGGCCTCTCTGACTAACATACTATGTCCCCCTGGCCCCCAAACAGACATGAAAGCTCTTAATTATAGAGCTTTCTTCAGGCTGTGTCTGCACAGACTATTCGTTTCTCTCACTCTTTATAATCCTGTATCCTATTCTAACTTTCTTCTTCTACAAAACCACTCTTGTTTATTTTAGACAATATTGTTCTCTATTTTTCTGAAAACCTATGAAAATTATTATCTAAATTTCTCTCTCATAACATGTCATATGTAGCTGCATAAAAACTATTATATAACTGGGGTTTGAAGGCCCAGACAATATACAAAAAACATCCATATTGCTACATATTAAGTAGCTATATATGAAATGCACCAAAATATAAGTTTAGATAATATATAACTGTATTGTATATATTATACTATGCACATATATTAGATGTTGTATATTGTGTATAACTATTATTCTCCTCAATCCATAACTTTGCATATTGTAGGTATTCACCAAATATTTATTGAATGACAAATATTTTCAATGTTATACCTTATTTTGAAACCCACATTGAGTTGGGTCTAAACAAATGGGTACAGATATTTCCATAGATGATTTATTTCCTGCTTGGAAATTATTTTTGCATAACTTAATTTGTAAAGATTACATAAGAAAAAAAAACATTTTATTGCATATTTGTTGGAAAAAGATATTGTATAATATTTGTATATTATATGACAACCTCTGAAAAAATCACAGAAGTATGATACCAGAAGCACAGCCTAGTCTAACTATAAAACTCGTTTGATAAATATCAGTGAAAGTAGCCAGAGATCACCAAATTAAATATATAAGTACATAACTTTCACCTGTCCTGGACTCCAGCTAAACATTTAAAAGTGACTCATTCTCTGATAAGACCAGTGCCAAGGTCACAATATTCCAAGTCAGTTTGGGTGTGTGATACCTGCCCAAGATGAAGCCATCTTCATCCCAACAGCACATTTTTAGTTATACCAGTGTCAGTTGATGGAACCATGTGACCATCCTGTTGCATAAACTTTTGTTTTTCTAGTACTTTTGCTATCCCCATATCATTTAGCTGTCGTATTTATCATCCTGTAGTCAAAACCCCAGGGAATTCTAAATGGTATGTAAAGTGAACATCTGTCCAGTGCAGAATGGGCACATCTGCACCCATTAATTTTTCATCATTTCCCCAAATCAGAGGTCAGATGTTCACAATGTGCTAATGTCCTGGCATGTCTCTCCCATGGATTTCATGCCTCTGAAGCAGATCTTGCAATTAGAAGAAGATGGCATAGCTCTGACAGAGAATGTGGAGAGTTATGGAGAGCCTACCTCCCACTCTCACTGGGGAAAAAAACCATTTTAAGAGATTGTGTCTTCAAAGAGGATGGAAACAAGAAATCCACTTGCTGCTTATTAAACCTGAGATAATTATGTTTATTATTTCCTGTATGATTGTTTAGAATAAGCATGATTTTCTTGCTTGAGACTCCCTCTTTTGTATTGTTCTTAATGTAATGGTCCGTGACATTACCTTATTTTTTTTTCACCTGCTGTCAGAACAGCTTACCAACTGTTATCTCTTTTTTCCTCTGTATTTCTCAGTCTTTTAAGTTTTACTTCATGTTTTTTTTTTGGTTTTTTGGGGTTTTGTTTTTTGTTTTTTGTTTTCTTTTTTATTCCAAAAGAGAAAGGCAATGATCGGTGCTTCTGGATACCTTTTGTTAGCCACTCCACTTGGTCAGGTTTTCTGGTCATTTCTCTTTCATTGTGTCATATTGGATTGGGTACAAGGTAGAGAAACAATTTAGAGCAATACAAATAATCATGATCTTTATACATGGCTGACAGGGATTAAAGTCTTCAGTGAGCTAACAAACATTTGCTATAGGGGAGAAAAATCCTTATGCAAATATTACCTTCATATATAGAAGCAAATTATTCTCAAAAACACTGCCTTGGTTAATTACCAAGCTCATGGTGTGTTAAATATCTAAAAATAACTATTGATTATCCTTTTCAGAGAGTTGAAATCACAGCAGAGGGCCACAAAAAGAAAAAATGTTTTTAAAACTTGGACGGTTTCCCAGGACGTGTGAGTTCGTGTGTGTGTGTGTGTGTGTGTGTGTGTGTGTGTGTGTGTCTTCCCACTTTCCAAAAATACGAGGTAACTTCAGAGATTTCCCAAGCTGTCATGAGGTTTGGAGAGAGCATGTCAGCATCCTTATGGCCCCTTAGGAAACAAGGCTCTCTGGTTTTCTTCCCAGTTTTGCAGTTCATGTAAGCATTTTGTTAACAGCAGGCCAGCTGTTCCGAATTCACAGTCGTTATCAACATAGACCTTGTTATTAAGGGTAAGAAAGTGCTTTTTTCGAGCCTGGTTTTCTTGAAGTCTCTTCCTTTGTTAGAAACCATAGCCATTACTGCTTCTGTGAATATATTTTATCCAACAACCTTCCTTCCTTAAATAAATTATCTGGCCCCATTCCATGTTTTTCACAATGACTCTAAACCACTGCCAACAGCAGGCACTGGCACCCTCAACGTAATTATTCGATAGACATAGTCAGCACAGGGCTTTTCTTTTTTTTCTTTTTTTCTTTTTCCTTTTTTTTTTTTAAATAAAGAATAGTTTGGCATCCTGGCATCACTTGGAGTGTTTGAATACTTGCTCTCTTTTCTCTTTATCAATCATTACAGACTTTGTTTCTGAAGAGCTAACTTTGATCAGGTGTTATGGAATGCAAAAAGGAAAGATAATGATGGCATTTTACATAAATATAGCACTCCACAGTTTACAAAACATTTTCAAAGATGTCTTGTTTTCCTTCCAATAACAGATTAAATAGTATAAGATACAGTAACATTCTATTTTGGGAGATAGGACTTATGTATGTCTCCTTTTTTTTTTGTATTAGAAAGGAAGCTAATATTTACCTAACATTTCACTAGGTATTGTGGTAAGCTTTTACATATATTATCTCATTTTCCTTACAACAACCTTATAAAATAAATTGTACTGTCCAGATCAGCCTCAGCAAAATGAAATAATGTCCTAAGTCACATATTTGAAGCCAGTTCCAACACCTGCTGCTTCTACTAAATCACACAGACTAATATTTGTAATAAATATTTTCTGTAGGAATTTTTTTTTTTAAGGATTGCTGCTGAGGAGCCACAGGATATAGGTATTTCAGTGTTCCTCATACTTTCGTGATGTTAGTGAGGTCAGCAATGGAGAGGGCCAAGTGGGATTTCACAGACCGTGGGGATCTTAGCCCAGGCTACTTCTCAGCCTCATTACATGACTGAGTGCAAATGAATTCCTGTTTTGATCTCCATAGCCAGCTTCCTGGGCTATGTGGAAGTTTTCAAGTTCTTGTTCTATGCATAGGTCTGAGCAGTTTGAATTAGATACACCAAGAAGATTCTGTTCGGTAAGTTCTGACCAATGGTGAATAACAGTGCTGCACATAACTCCTCTTGTCCTCAGACCCATAAGCACTAATTCCTAGAACGAGACACTGTCTGATTTGGGAATCAATTTGTTCTGCTCTATTTACTAACTCACCCAGAAAAGAATTGTATAGACAACAAAGTGTGTTTAATTTATGCTTCTATAAAAGGATGCACAAATAAAAGTAGCTTCACGATTGTCAGAAAACAAGCATACATTTATACTTCTAGTAGAACTCTGAATATTAAGATGTATTTGAAGGGCGGTTGCACAACATGTGCCCTGAGCTCTAAAAAGTGCACACCATTATTCCCCAGGAAAATAACTTCTAGGAATATGTTACAAGAAGCAAAGTTTTATAAAAATGGATTTATAAACTCAGTTGGCCATCACATGTCAACACACTGCTTTCATACCAAATTGTGAAGGTTTTTTTTTTTATTAAGTTTATTGGGGTAACATTGGTTAATACAATCATATAATTTTCAGGTATACATTATAATTTGACATCTATATATTCTATTGTGTGATTACCACCCAAAATCTAGTTTCTTTCAGCTACCATATATTTGATCCCCTTTATCAACTTTATCCTCCCCCTACCCTCCTATATTTGACTCCCTTTACCCCATCTACCTCTCCCCTCCTCCCCCACCCCCTACCCTCTGGTAACCACTAGTCCATTGTCCATGTCCATGAGTCTCTATTTGTTCTGTTCATTTGTTGCTTTTAGATTTATACCCCACATATAAGTAATATCATGTGATTTTCAACTTTTTCTGTCTGTCTTATTTCACTTAGTATGATTATTTCCAGGTCCATCCATGTTGTTGCAAATGGCAGTATTTCATCTCTTTTATGGCTAAGTAATATTTCATTGTGATATGTACCACAGCTTCTTTAGCCAATCATCTATTGTAGGACACTTCGGTTGCTTCCATGTCCTGGCCACTGTGAATAGTGCTGCTATGAACATTGGTATACAAATATCTTTTTGGACATGGGTTTTCAAGTCTTTAGGGTTAATACCCAGTAGTGGGATTGCTGGATCATATGGTAGATCAATTCTTAGTTTTTTGAGGAACCTCCATATTGTTTTCCATAGTGGCTGTACTAATTTGCAGTCCCACCAGCAGTGTCTGAGGGTTCCTTTGCCTCCGCATCCTCTCCAACATTGGTTATTACTTGTCCTGTTGATTATAGCTATTCTAACAAGTGTGAGATGGTATCTCATTGTGGTTTTGATTTGCGTTTCTCTAATAGCTAGCAACGTTGAGCATCTTTTCATATATTTGTTGGCCATTTGTATGTCCTCTAGGAAGAAGTGTCTGATCAGGTCCTCTGCCCATTTTTTGTTTGGATCATTTGGTTTTTTTGTTGTTATTGAGTCGTATAAGTTCTTTGTATATTTCGGATATTAGTCCCTTATTGGAGGCGTTGCTTGCAAATATATTTTCCCATTCAGATGGTTGTCTCTTTACCTTGTTGATGATTTCTTTTGCTGAGCAGAAGCTTCTTAGTTTGATGTAGTCCCATTTGTGGAGTTTTTAATTACTTTATGGAGGTACCATCTATGTACACCAAACAACACACAATTCAAGTGTATAATTCAATAAACTTTGATTTATATTTCCATCCATGAAACAATCAGAAAACTCAAATAATGAGCATTTTCATAACCTCCAAAAGTCTTCTCATGCCCCTGTGCAATTCATCTCTCCCTTTACCCTAGTCCTCAGGCAACTGCTATCACACTATAGGGTACCTTGTAGTCTATAGGATGTGCAAAAATGGAATCATACAACATGTATTATATGTCTGGATTCTTTCAGTCTACACAATGATTTTGAGATCCATCCATATTGTTCTATGTATTAATAGTTCTTTCCTTGTTACTTAATGCTAAGTAACACCGCATTATATGTATATACCACATTTTATTTATTCCTTTACTTCTTGATATACATTTGGGTCATTTTCAGTTTAGGGGATTATAAATAAAGCTGCTATGGATATTCATATATAAGCCTTTGTATGAATAGATGTTTCTTTTCTTGGGCAGTAGGATGGCTGTATCATGTTATAGGTGTATGTTTAACACATTATGTACAATTTTTACACTACCTAAACAAAATAAAACAATAATTAAGCAAATTAATGATACTATCTCCAAATAAAATGCTATGTAATAATTTATAATTTTAAAATTATGATTGTGAGGAATATTATGAACATTAAAAAATGTTCATAATACATTGTTAGGTGAAAAAAATTTAAAGCAGGCGGGCTCTCAAACAATGTATATGCTGTTTAGAAAATGAAGTATGTGCAATAATGTCAATAATGGTTATCTCTCAGGGTAATTTTCATTTTTTCCAGCTGTCTTTCCTTTCTAAATATTCTGAGACAGAAATATATTTACAGAGAAAAAAGTAAATGTATATTATATATAAATACATAAAATGTATATATAATAAAATACATGATATATCTATGTAAAATATATTTTACTCTCCCCAAAAGTACATCTTTCCTCTGAAGAAAGGTCTTTTCCAGCATGGGAATTCTCGGGAAAGATGGTAGAGACAGAATAAATCTTTAAAATAGTATCTCAGTTGCTTTGCTCCTATCCAAAATGTAAATGGCCAGCTATTAATTAAAATGTAAATAATAAGCCTTAATTTATTTCTGGAGCAAGACTTGGAATGAATAAATTAATTCTTAAATATTTTTACCATTTTACTATTTGTGAAGTGTTTTTCACATATGTTAGTTGGTTAAACCTCCCTGTGAGTGATCCCAAAGGAGTTTATTGCTAGTAAGACTATACATTGTGAGTTTAAAATTTTGCTGGCAAGTAAAGCTACCTTTTCAAGTGTTTTATTCAAATGTATAAACTTAAGAAAAGTCACTTTATCATAGGCTTACTTTGCACAATCTATGTGTACAGATGCTTGAGGAGAAACGCCACCATGATGGTGCCAGTGAAGGAATAATTCTGAGATGCTTTTGCATTGCTATGAACAATCATAGAGATGGGAGCAGGAATCTAGGTTCTGGGCCTCTCCTTGTCTATAAATTTAAGCTCAGAAGTAGATCCCGACACAAGAAGATGAAGGATGCTTTTTTCTTCACATACCTCCTCTTTTCCTTAAATTCACCATCATCTGCTGTCTGCTGTCTCAAATAATGTTTTGCTCAATGAATGATGAGTGATCCCAGCTCTAAGATCTAAATTGGGTAAATCTAGATTAGTGCCACTAAGGCTTGGTCTTATTTAGCAGATCTTATAATGAATGTTCTCTCAAGGTCCCTGCTCTGACCTTCTTTAGGGAGAGGCTTGCCCATTACCTTTCCCCTAGAACATACAGACTAACCAGAGAGATAAAATTCACACATATAGAGCCATGCTAAAACAAAGGAAGCTCACCTAACTTCCTTCCTTTAAAATTTCTAATCCCTTACTACTGCCACCTCTTATTTTTGTATAACTTATACAATTTATTTAACTTACTTTACTCAAACTTATAATATGATTTATACAAATTTTTCTCACCCAAATTATAAGCTACCTTTTACTTCTCTCCTTATTCATCTCTGCATCATTTGTAGAGCTCAGCATAGTGACTTCGTACCTGGTAGCTGTTCAATATATTCAATATGTTACTTGAATTGAATTTGTTTCATTGATTCACAGTCCATTTACAGAATGCTAACAATTAATGTACCTTAACAAACTGCTTTCATCATACTTTTTCTGGCATAATGATCTTCGTGAGCTCCCTATTGTCACCTAATGTCAGTTTCTCTAGTGCTAGTTTAATGCAGACAATACACTTTCTTTTTGCCCTGTGGATTTGCTCTATGTTGCCCTAAAATTGTCTCTTTTTCCCACCTCAGCAGGAGAGATAACTGCTAAATTTTTGGCACCTTTAGAATGATCAATCTTTAGTATGATCAGTGCTATTTCTAGTTCGGTCATTTAACTCCTCTGAACAATATCGAGAAATATGAATTTTACTCTACTTGCAAGTTAACAAGTTAACCTGCCACAGTTTTGTGGATTTGCTAGTAGAAAACATAACAGTCCTGTGTCAGAGACAAAGGATATTTATTACTCTCAGTAACAGCAAGTACTAGACTATTAGCATTTAATTTGGTTCTCTGACACAGTGACACAAGGAGGGCCGAATGAAACCATCACATGAAGTAGGTTCCATTATAAAATAGGAATCGTGAGCTTATGGAAATAGAATCTTTTATAATGGTCAGAAAGTATGAATACTCTTTGCTCTAGAGGGAGACACTGTCTCTGTCTTCTAAGACTCTAAGTAAATCTGTCATTTGCTATGGAGGGAGACACAACTTCTACCTTTCAAAGTCATTTGCTATGTAAGTCTAGAATGAGGGGCAGTCATTTCAATGTCTGGCTTCACAAGTTGTGCAGAAATGCAAGAGACCTATGGAGAATTGTCTCCCAATAATACTCACCCCTCATTTCTTTGTCACCCCTGCTTTTGCAAATTTTCCCGTGACTATCCCACTCAATGCCTACTCTGATTAATCTGACCAACAGAGGCTGAAACTAAGTCCATTCAATTTATCTCATACAGCATTTAATAAAGGCTACTATGAACAAGATTCTAAGCCGCAGGATAAGGCCACCTATAGCAGTAACCTCAACCATGCTTCCCAGGATTCCAGAGCTAGCCAACTGAATAAACCACATAAGCCTTCAGGTTCTACCTTAGAAAGTCAAGTGGCATTCTCTCCAAGTTTCTGTATTGACTTTTCTACTTAACCTGAGACATTAATCCAGGTACAGCAGGATGTATTAGGATTTTCTCAGACTCTGTGCCTTGGCCCATAAGGAGTAAATTTAGAGCAATTTTATCATCCATGATAACCCTTGTCAAAGAACTAGGGCTAAACCAAATGCTTTCTAGGGTAAAATCTGAGTTACTGATGACATGAGCTCATGTAACACAAATTTATTGCCAGCTTTTCTAATTGGATGTCACTTATCATATGGATAACTGTCCATCATCTGGATAACTATTTACAGGGTGAATATAAATAATGAGTTAGTTATGCCTTCAAAAAATTCCCCCAACATATAAAGGTAGCTTTACTTTAGAGAGATCTTGCGGTCATCTCATGACTGCGTAATCAATTGTCGGTGTTTTGTTAAACATTTGAAGGTCTATTATGACCACCTGTAAGGTACAGGTCACCATATTTTTGGAGAGAGAGAAGTTAAATGTCTGAACTTCTCACAGGAAGTATAATCCAGAGGGCACGCATGGTACCTCTTAAAAGAGTCTATAATTATTAGGGCCGGCCAAGTAGACTCCACATCAGTCTGATAGCAGAGGTTGACAGTACCTCCAGTATGACCTCCTAATCAGATGGCAGGTTTTAGGTTTTCCAGTTCAATTTGAATAATTGTTTTTGGAGGAATTTCCAAAGGGCAGTCAGTCCAATCTGTCATGTTTATCCACACCACACACTGTGTAGCATTTGTCTGCCCTATTGCATAACTGGGAACAAGGGGGGGAAGACGTTAGAAGGGGATGGCAGGCAGAAACTGGGGCCCTCCCCTGTTGTTTCTGGTAGACTTGTCAGCAAATTTAAGAGAAAATGTGATCAAATCACAGTCAGGACTATCTCGTTGGGAATGGCAGACGCAACACTCAGATAAATTTAAGGCACTTACAATGGTTTAAAAAGAGCACACCACAGAGTTTTCCTTTATGAAGAAATCTTTGGAGTCAACTCTAAAAGACAGAAATCATTAGTATCTTTCAGAGTCCATGGTGTTCTCTCCCCGGGTACCCAGATCTTGTTTCCATTCCACTGCCAAAAAATGTGGCCTGTTTTCTATGTGCACTCAGAACTTTTGTCTAGAAAGATCAAGTGCAAGAGGGGAAAGTAAATTTTTATAAATCCTATGGAGACCCAGTATGCTCCCTAATTTGGGCCCACATGACCTCCAAAGGGGGATTCTGCAAGCAGTGTACTCAACCTAGTATTTATTATCTTTATGATCTTAGACCCTATGAATCAAACAAGAGAACCTAGAATTAAGTTTCAATCTCTACGTCCCCTTTGGGCTGGGCTGTCATTCAAAGGATGAGCCAACTGGGATGACCTAGGGTTATCATTAGGGAAAAAGAAAAAAGCATAATGCCCAAGAACGGTCATAGAGAAATCTCAATTTTTCAAAATAAGTGGATATTATTTCCTATGCCTTTCATCCTGATCATTACCCAGGAAGCAGCTAAGAGAAAATAAACCTTCTCTGGGGAGAACTCATTTCATGACCAAACCACCTTACTAAGGTATACAGCAGGTAAAAGAGATAGAGTCAGAAATCTTTTGTAGTCTATTTTTAAGGAGGCCATTTCAACCTCAATAAAGGTAGATGCCTATGTGTGACAAGGAATGTAGGAAGTCCATCAAACATCTTTACTATTAGCCCATTGTTGAGTGGTATACAACTGCACCACATTTTCAGTCTGAAAATGATCTGGAAAGCTGAAAACATGGTACAGTTGATTTCAAAGGCCACAGGGTATAGCCAGAATTGGCTGATTGGACTGGTACAGCAACACAGTTACCTACACCAGCAATGTAGAGCCTTTTGTGCCCAGTCTATAGTGGTTGATGTGTTGCTGTATATGGTATAATGATACCCCGGCAGATGTGGCAATTTATATAGTTCAGGCTCCAAGAGCAGCTTGATTAAAGTTGGTCTCATCAGAGAACAGACCTTCACCATGGGCATTTTTGTGAGTAACACAGATAGTTCAATCAGCAGTCCCAAAAGTGCCTTTAATCTGCTCTGATAGATGCCTTTAATTTGCCCCAAAGGGTATCTTTAATCTACCTGTCTCTGGTTTTCTAAGCAGCAGACCAAAGAGCGAGACCATTGGCAAAAGCTCAAGAATCAGTAAAAATATAACAAAATGGACAGGAAAGCGGGTATTGGCCAGAGCTGTGAGAAGAACCCTGTATTCTATCCACCTTGTGGAACAACCACATCCATTTTTACTGATGTGTAGCTAGTGTAGCAGCACAGTGGACACCATAAAATGCCAGCTTAGCCAAACCATCTGTTAACCTAAGGCCCAAGCATTCAGGAGAAACTTTGAAAATCGAGAGTTCCATTGAGCCAGTGACTTTGCTACGGGCAGTGGAGTTGAGAGTAAGTTTCTCCCAAATAGAATAGCTGTCACCTTTTCTTGGAAAACTGAGGTACTGCAGGAGCCAGGCCCTCTACATTCTTGAATATACCATTTCCGATTGAAAAGCAAGTCTTGATGATCCCCTCTCACTTTGTCAGTAAGTACAAACTGACCCACCCCAAAATAGAAATACCAAGCTGCAGAGTATTAAATCCTCCCTGATTTATGGGTTTGCTTTTAACAAAAGCCCAATAACAAGCTAACAGCTTCTTTTCAAAAGGGAGGCAACAACCAAAATCCCAAGGAACATTCACAGGTAGAGGCTGGATCCCTTTACCTGAGGCTCCGCTTGATAAAATCCCAAGTCACAGAGACTTGTATGGCAAAGTGGTCTTTACAGTTAAGGGACACCAAAGATATGAGTATCTCTCTACATGCAACAACTTCTGATCAGAATAGTCCTCTCTGGTATTTATGTCAAAGCATATAATATCAATTCTTCCTATACATTTAGGTGTAGAAACAACATCGGTACTTTGCATCGGTACATTGAATCTGCCCAAAGCCTCACCCACAAGGTCATGTTAGCTTTCTTTTCCCACTAAGCTTGCCCAAATTCCAAGTGTTGAATTAAGGTGCCCCCTCCTTTCACAAGATTGGGCAAGATGGCAATATAAGTTCTGCCCCTCCCGGAAGCTCCCTCACCTGCTTAGACTGTTATATATGGCCCTTGGTAGTCTTTGGAAACAGAAAGACCTCAACCCTACCTCTCATCGTCTTATCCTTAAAGCAGCTGAGGTTGGAGTAAAGGAAGGAGAGATCTGGTGGCACTAATCACAAGGTATGTTTACTTTCAGTTTTGAGCAATATGGTGGCTGTTTGTGGCTCAACCAAATGAAATTTCATTGTTGTTTGTTTGTTTGCTCTGTCTACCCAAAGCCCATCCATTTCCATTTTGGAAACCCTTTGACTCAGCAGCCATAGGCACATTATTTTCTACCTAGTACCACAGGGTTTACATTTTTTGTGGACTTGGGCTTGGTTTGCATAGTAGCCCTTCTTTTTGCTTAGATAATAAGATTAAAAGATTTATTAAACAATTTCATTACGTATGGGTACTACATAACTTTCTACTTCTTAGATAAAATTGTTGTCTTTTTTATAAGTTTTATTGAAATATAATTAACATGCAGTAAAATTTACCTTTTTAAAGTATACAATTCAGATTTTTTAATACATTTATAGAGTTGTGCAACCATCACCACAATCAATTTTAAAATATTTTCTTCACCCATTACAGTCATTAACCATTCACCCCACCACTCTCAGCACCTGGCAACTGCTAGTACACTTACTGTTTTTATGGATTTGCCTGTTCTGAACATTTTATATGTACAGAATCGTACAACATGTGGCCTTTTGTGTCTGGTTTCTTTCACTCAGCATAGCGCTTTTAAGGTCTAGCTGTGTATTTTTAATTTTTTACAATTTTTTATTATTGAGATATAACCCACACAACAAAAAATTTATCATTTTAAAGCATAGGATTCAGTGACTTTTCGTATATCCACAGTGTTGTGCATCCACCACTACTGTCTAATTCCAGAAGAACATTTCCATCGCCCCCAAGAGAAACTCTGTACTTGCTAACAGTGACTCTCAGTTCCTCTCTCTTCTGTCCCCTGGCAAGATGCGTCTGTTATACTGTGTCTCGATACTTCCTTCCTTTTTGTGACCAAATATTCCATTACACAAACACCATGTTTTATTTATCCATTCATCAGCTGATGGATATTTCCGTTATTTCTACTTTTTAGCTATTATAAATATGACTGCTCTTAACATTCAGGTACCAGTTTTCGTGTAGACACATGTTTTTAATTTTCTTGGATGAATAGCTAGGTGTGGAATTGTTGAGTCATCTGGTAACAAGATTTAACTCTTGAAGGAACTGCCAAACTGTTTTCCAAATCAGCTGCACCATTTTACCATTGCACCAACAATGTACGAAGGTTCTAATTTTTCCACATCTTCACCACTCCTTGTTATTATCTGTCTTTTTTATTATAACCATCCTAGTAGGTATGAAATTATATTTCATTGTGGTTTTGATTTGTATTTTCTGAATGACTAATGATACTGAGCAGTTTTTCATTTGCTTATTCATATGCTTATATATCTTCTTTGGAGAGATGTTCATTCATATCCTTTGCCAATTTTTTGAATTGAAGTATTTATTCATTTATTATTAAGCTGTAGGTATTCTTTAAATCTCTTATATAAGGGATTTGTGAATTTATATTCTTTGCCCAGTTTTAAATTGGAGTATTTATCCTTTTTATTAAGCTGTAGACATTCTTTATGTATTCAAGAAGTAAATCCTTTATATGATATATGATTTGCAATCATTTTATTCCATTCTATGAATTATCTTTGCATTTTCTTGATGGTGTTTTTTAAAGCATGAAAAGTTTTAATTTTAATTTTGGTGAAGTCTAATTTGTCCTTCTTTCCTTGTTCTCATGATGTCATATCAAAGAAATCTTTGCCTAAGCTAAAGTCATAAAGATTTACGACATGATTTCTTCTAAGAGTTTCAAAATTGTAGCTCTTACATATAGGTCTATGATCCATTCTAGTTCATTTTTGTTTAGGTGTAAGGAAAGGGTCTAAGTCCATTTTTTTACACATGGACACCAGTTGTCTCAGCACTTTTTAAAAAGACTATTCTTTCCTTTAGTAAATTATCTCAATATCAATGTTGAAAATCAATTGACTATAAATGTAGAGGTTTATTTCTGGCTTTTTTATTCTATGCCATTGATCTATATGTCTATTCTTATGCCACAGTAGCACCTATTTTTTTTTTTAAGGAGTCCATCTTAATCCCAAGTATTTGCTGCCCCGTTGTCATAATGAGTCCTTGTAAATTCTTGCCTGATTTCACTACAGGAATAAGGGAGTTTTCTAGGACAATGAGACTGATCACAAGAATGAATTCTTTGGGACAATTTCTTATTCTCCAATAGGTGACCTTCGTCAGCAGAGAAACTCATTCTGGCAGGGGGGAATACTCAAGTATTATTCATTACCTTATCTATGGTTTTCCACAGGATATTTTTTCTCTCAGGGAAATCTCCCCAAGGAGGCTAAACACTCTTGTAGCCTCCCAGTCCTACTGAAAAAAAACTCTAACACCTTTCATTGTCATCTTCAAGTAGATTGAAGGTTTGCATAAGAGGCTTCAGGAAGGGCTGCACCATAAGATGATCCTGCTGCCACCTTCCTTCCTTCACAGGTATTACATGCCCTGCCCTGTTTCTTCCAAATGAATCAGTCAGTGCTCTAACACATTTGGCCTGGATTCTGACCCTAATGACTCTAAATTTCATGATTGTTTAGATGCACATCTCTATAACTGTGAAAGGTCTGAAATTTTACTTTACTTACAAGCTAAGAAGGTAACCTGCTGCATTTTCATGGATGCTGGCAGAAGACGTAAGACCACTAAATCAAAGACAAAGAACAATTTGTTACTTATGGCAATATCACTAGTCAGAATAATGTGTTTACTAGATACTCAAGCCTGTATTTCTACATGGTGATATGAAGAGGGACATATGATAAGTTGCAGTCCAGGAGAGAATGCCAGAGCTTTGGGAACCCAATCTTCTATAATGGGCATAAGCATGTTTATTTGTTATTCTGGAAGAAAACACTCTCTTTACCTTCCAAGGCTTTAATCAAACCTGCCTTTTGCTCCAGAGGGAGACACTATTTCCTAAGGCTGCTCACTATATCAACACCTTTAAAAAGATAATTTGAACAAAAGCTAGACCATGTGTCACTTAGTAAGATGCGCAGAAAAATGCAAGGCCCATAAAAAATCGCCTCTCAACAAGCAGTGACTGCTAAAGTTCAGTCTTTTTCTCCGGTTTCTGGGATCTTTCTTAAGCTCTTATTGTAAAAATACCAAGCATGCCTCTCCACAAAACAGCAACAAGACATGGGCCCATGCATACCACTTTGTTGATTTTTTTTTTTCTTGTGAGTTTCTCCAGTAGAGCCTTTTAGTACCAAACCAAGTGATTTTGTGGGTTTTGGTATTTTTCAAGAGTTCTAGTTTAACCACTCCTCTTCTGTCAGATAATTTAGTGGAGTTTTGTTTGTTCGGTGGTAAAGGAGGGATTGTAAAAGGTGTGTGTGTGTGTGTGTGTGTGTGTGTTTACTTTTTTAAAAAGACTTTATATTTTTAGAGCCCTTTTAGATTTACATCAAAATTGAGTGACAGATACAGAGATTTCTCATATACCCTTTACCCCAACACATGCATAGCCTCCTCCATTGTCAACATCATTCATCAGAATGGTACATTTTTTAACCAACAATGAACCTGCACTGACACATCATAATCACCCAAAGTTCACAGTTTAACTTAAGTTTCATTCTTAGTGTTGTACATTCTACAGGTTTGGACAAATGTATAATGACATATATCCATCGTTATAATACCATACAGAGGATTTTCACTCCCCTAAAAATCCACTGTGCTTTGCTGACTTTTTTTATTGTCTCCATGTATTTACTGTCTCCAGAATGTCACATAATTTGAATCATTCAGTATGTGACTTTTTCAGTTTGGCTTCTTTCATGTAGTAATATGCCTTTAAGGTTCCTGCATGTCTTTTCATGCCCTGGTAATTCATTATTTTTTTACCGATGAGTAATATTCCATTGTCTGGATGTACCACAGTTTATTTTATCCATTCACCTACTGAAGGTCATTTTGCTTGCTTCCAAGTTTTGGCAATTATGAATAAAGTTACTCTAAACCTCTGTGTGCAGGTGTCTGTGTAGACATAGTTTTCAGCTTCTTTAGGTAAATATTAAGTAGCAGATTGCTGAATCTTATAGTAAAAGTATGTTTAGTTCCGTAAGAAATCACCACAGTGTCCTCCAAAATGGCTGTACTATTTTGCATTCCCAGCAATCAATGAGAGTTCTTGTTGCTCCACATCCTAACTAACATTTTTTGTTGTCAGTGTTCCAGATATTGGTCATTCTAATAGGTGTATAGTGGTAGCTCATTGTTGTTTTAATTATATTTGCTTTATGACATAAGATGTGGAGTATCTTTTTATGGACTTATTTGCCATCTGTATATGTTTGATAAGGTGTCTGTTAAGGTCTTTGACCCATTTTTTTTAACAGGTTGTTTATTTTCTTATTGTCTATGGTCACTTTTTATATTTCATTACTGTACATTTTTCCTCCTTGCTTCTTTTTCCTATTGTCAAAAGATGCTTCTTTCTTCTTTTTTTCTCGCTCCCAGAATCTATATGTTTGAAGACTGAACCTTAAGATCGCACATACTTTTAAGTCCTTTCCCTGTAGTTTGTGTTCTGATCTACCTATATACATTTTTAGTAATTTTAGACATAAGGTAGACTTAATCTCTCCAGTGATATATTGAGATTGACCCATGGCTTCTTCACTGCTTCTCTTTTCTGTGTTCCCTGAAGTTTTTCTTAGTCTGTCTTTGCATACCAAAACCCCTGCTGTAGAGAAGTGAGGCTCCCAGAACTTTAGAAATAGTACACTGAGATTCGGTTACTTTTTTTTTTCTATTTACCATTATTTTGAAATTTGACATTCTTTGTTTTTAAGTTAGGCTAAAGGTATGGTTTTTTGTGTAGACTTATCTTTCTCTTTTTATTATTCTCTATTGTTTTCTAGAGGAATATTGGTTTTGGGCGGAGGGGGGAGCTAGGCAATCACCATTATCTCCAGGTACCTGGAAATCCTAGAGGGTTTATTAAAACATAGATTAAAATACTGATTATTAAAGCACTCCTAGAGTTTCTGATTCAAAAGATCTGGGTGTGGCCTGAGAATTTGTGTTTCTTAAAAATTCCCAGGTGACGTTCCATGTTGCTGGTCTAGGAGCCATACATTGAAAATCACTTTTCTGGTGCAAAACCAGGAACTTGAGAAAATGAAGCAAGAAGAAAAATTTATCCCCATAACATAGGAGTATGTACCTGACCCCAGGTTAGATTGTATTTACACTTATTACTTCCATCTGACATGGCTTCAGAAAAAAATATGACCAGTCAAATTATCTGAGTAATTGCAACTATGTAATTATGGCAGTAGAAGATAAAGCTGAAGCTGAAATAGTAATGGATCACGTTATGAGGCCATGAGAGGGATAGAGCAAGGCAGACAGCATGAGATAGGTATAAATAAAAAAGGCTCCCTCTGAAGAGATAGCATTTGAGCTGAGGACTGAATGATTAGCGCAGTAAGCCATGTAAAAATCGAGGGAAAAGAATTCCAGAGGGAATTCCAAGTATGAATGTCCTGAGTGGGAATGTAAACGATAAAAACGACGTTTGAATTAACATCTTCATAGCTCTTTGACCAAAAATCAAATGTCTCCTCACAAGTTCTTGCCTGAAAAATAATGAAATAGGAGACCTAGTGGATTGATTTGGTCCATGTGCTTATCACTAAACCAATTACTGTGGCCAGGGAATAGGATCTTATCTGAAGAAGAAGAGGAGGTATGGAAATAGCCTCTGGGGATGTGCTGGAAGCGAGGTAGCCAATCCAATTTGTATCTATTAAATTATATCTCTAAGCTTCTTGGTATATGTGTATATATATATGCCCATGTGTGCATGAGCACATGCGCACACACACACACACACACACATTTTTCTATGCATACAATTTGAGAAATGTCTTTGCTTATCATAATATGCTGCTTTATATATAAGCATAAACAAACTGATCTTACCCAGTGAAGGAAAAAAAAAATCATGTTCGCCTTCTACAGTTCATTTTTAAATGTAATTAGATCCATAATTATTCCTCATGATTTTGCAATCTTTGAGATAAAATTGAAACCATCCTTAATACTTCCAATTTACAAAATATGGAAAGAGTAGGATCATCACATTAAAAACACCAATGTAGAAAAGGGGAATGTGGAAAGCAATATCTAGTAGCATATCCTGCTTTCTGGAAAAGCACAGACTTGTTGAAGTAATATGACCACCCTCAGTTGTGTTCTTTGGAAGTAGTTCTCTGTCCATTATCCTTGAAGGCTAAGAAGGGCACTGAAAAGGAATATTCTGTTAGGGGCCATTTCCCTTTAGCAGACCTTTTTTGTCAGCACAATATGGAAACCCAGATGTGGCTTGAAAGAAGACAAAAGTTAGCCTTAAAATGTGGTCTTGGTTGAGCCAGTGGTAAGCATAAGAAGGGAGAAAAGATATTATCTATGTTTAATTCACCTCTGACATGGGACTCAGTCCTGTTAAAGCAAACCTCGATTCATCTGGTTAATGGCTATTTCTCTTTACAGTCTGGGGGATCAGAGCTGTTGAAATCTGTGATACAATAAATGAGAGAGTAGAAACATGTCTTAAATGTTCATAAATTTGCCATTTTGGATTTACTATTTATAAACATATTTCTTTCAGTCTTTGGGTATAGATTATACCTGGTAAAGAAAAGAAACTTTGTAAAGAGATCATTTTCTTATCTAAACAAGTTTAATGGTGACTTTATTTACAGACCACTGGGGGACAGAGAAAGTATCACCAACTCAGAATCCTATAAAATGAAAAAGAGAAAATGACCTACAGAATTTGATTCTAATAGAGATCCTGGATAAGTTTTATAAAATCTATGATACACACATAAACACACATACGCACACATATACATCATATATGTAAAGTTAATCCAAATAAAAATGTAGATGTCAGTATGCCTCAGTCACCTAAAAATATTTTCTTTCCAGGTGGCTATTTTATTTAGATAGTGGCCAGTAGCTCTAATACTTCTTAAGCACTCCTATTTATTTTTCTCTAGTCCTGTGATTTTCAAAATTTGTAGACATTGAATCATATTTTTAATGAAATACAAAACTTTTCCAATAAATAAAACAAAAGCATACTTATTAGTATAGTTTACATGTGCAAATGTTAAAAAATATAGTATATACTGGTTAGGCTAATCAGTATGTAGTCAAGGTAATGCGCTGGTTATTTGCAATGTGTTAAATGTTCATATAATATCCGAATGTGCGTATTTTCTTTTAATTCACTTTTTAAAATAGTTTGAAATAAAGTGAAAAAGGAGGTTTAAGTCATTTGTGGAACTTATAAATACCCCTGAGAAATAAGCATAGTTTGAAAAACATAGTCACTTTCACTTAAAACTTCTGTATCATTTTAACTTTTTAAAGTATAAAAAAATATCTTCCTGTAGTTTCTTTAAGAGTAAAGTGCCTTCAGAGCTATTAATTCACTTTTAAAAAATTATCCTGGTTGGGTATGTAACTCCAAAAGCCATCAATGAATTATGTGTCTAGTAGATGCCCAGGAAACATAGTTCATAAGTTCTAGCTATTCCCTTCTTGGAAATTTGCCAACATGGAGATGACTATTTTCAATTTTCCATTGAAAATGTTAACTTATAATGGAGTATATTTGATATTCTACATGAAGAAGCCTATATACAGTAGTCCTCCTTATCTGCATTTTCACTTTTTGTGGTTTCAGTTACCCCCAGTCAACCAAAGTCCAAAAATATTAAATGGAAAATTCTAGAAATAAAAAACAAGTTTTAAATTGTGTGCTATTCAGAGTAGCATGATGAAATTTTACACCATCCCACCTGGAACATGACTCATTCCTTTGTCCACTCTGTAGGTGTTCCCCACCATTCATGGCATCACAGTGCTTGTGTTCAAATCACCCTTGTTTTACTTCATAATGGCCCCAAAGCACAAGTAGTGATGCTGGCAATTCAGACACACCAAGAGAAGCCATAAAGTGCTTAATAAATGAAAAAGTGAAGGTTCTCGACTTAATAAGGAAAGAAAAAAAAAATCTTTTGATGAAGTTGCTAAGATATACAGTAAGAATGAATCTTCTTCTATCTGTAAAACAAGCTAAAATATTTTGAGAGACAGAGAGACCAAGACCACACTTACATAACTTTTATTACAGTATATTATTACAGTTGTCCTATTAGTTCTTGTTGATATTCTCTTACTGTGCCTAATTTATAAATTAAACTTTATCTTAGGTCTGTATGTGTACGAAAACATTGTATATATAAGGTTGATACTATCCACGGTTTCAGGCATTCACTAGGGGTCTTGGAACATATCCCCAACAGATAAGGGAGGACTACTGTACCCATGTTTATATAGGAAACTGGAACTCTGGGTGGTGTGTGTGTATGTAAGGAGGCATTTGGACAACAATTGATAAAGTAAAAAGCAAAACATTGATCACATTCTAATTTGGAAAAATTTGGATATTCTTTGGGCAAACATATTAGACAACTAAATACTTGAATTATTTTCATTTTGTGATTTTTTTTCCAAAATGGATGTGAGGGGTGATTGTAAAACTTAATAAAATACAACAAAATAAACATGATTTAGGACTGGATTAAGTATTAAGACCTCTGGGTTAGAGTTTAAATTAGCTCTGTGACCTTGGTAAACAATTTTATTTCTCAGAGAGTCCCCTTTTTTATTTGCATAAAAAGACTGTTTAACAATGTGGGTCGCAATAGGAATCACTTGGGGTGTTCTTAAAGATGCTGATTTTGGGGGCTCATCCCAAATCAGAATTTCTGGAGCTGAAGCCAGATTTCGGTATTTGATATTTTTTTTCCCTAGGTAGTTCTGACGTACAGACTGTGTTAAGAACCATTACTCTAGTTAGAACACAGTTGGCCACTAAGAGCCACTTCCACATTAAGTCTCTTCTATTATTCTAGCTCAGTGTGTAACTTTACTGTGTATCGGAATTTCCTGGAGGTGGGGCTTATTAAACTATAGGTATCGGGTCCCATCCCCAGTGTGGCTTCTTTTTAGGTGACGAAAATGTTCTGAAACTGATTATAGTGATTCTTCTACATAAAAAGCCATTAAATAGACTTCAGAAAAAAAAAAAAGCCTTAAACTCTATTAAATGAAAACAATTTCAAAAGCTTTAAAATATTGAGCATGATTATTTCTGGGTGATAAAATTAAAGGTTATTATTTTTTCCTTTATATTGCTACTGTATTTTCAACATACCCAAACACTATTTTTAAAATGGAAAAAAAAAATAAACCTTTATTTTAAATGATTAAAATGAAGGGGAAAAAGCCTGGTTAATATAATAAGTTTCTTAGCATGGCAAAGAGAGCTATTTATGATAATAAAAAATAAAATCGATATAAAAGACCTATTAATCCAATCCTGGGGCGACAGTGTCTCAGGACAGAAATACACTTGACCCAACTTCTGGTTAGCTGTGAATGACTAACAAACTTGCTAGGGCCAGTCCTGTAAAAGATCTTCTTTCTAAACACCACCACCTCAGGTGGCCTGGAATTGTTATCAGAACTCCTGGAGCCATTTATTGTGTTGAACTTTTGTTTCCTCATCTATAAAAAGTAGAGAGAAAATAAATATATATAATGTAATGATCTAAATGGACTAGATCTGTGGCTTTCCACCCTGCAACATCAACATCCCCTGTGAACTTGATAGAAACATCGATTCCTGGGTTCCACCTCAGACCTACTGAATCAGAAACTCTGGGAATGGAGGCCAGCAATCTGTGTGTTAGCCAACCATCCTCATGATTCTGATGTGCTGGATTGAAAACTACTTATCATTATTTCTAAGCGGTTGAGAAGGAAAATCAATTGGTACCTGGGGAATATTTTCAAATCACATAGCTCCAAACCACAGGCATTCTGAAATGTCCTTTCAAGACCTTTCATATTCTCTCTCTCTCTCTCTCTCTCTCTCTCTCTCTCTCTCTCTCTCTCACACACACACACACACACACATACATGCATACACACAATTAAAGGGAAAGGTAATATAAAGGCAGAAATTTGAAAACGAATTGCTTTGCCCATCTGAAGGAATCTAAATTCATATTTCGTTTGCTCATATGTTTGTTTTTCACCACTGCTCTCTTCTGAGAAACCCAGTTTCTTAGTCCAGCACATTTTGCAATGCCTAAGACTGTCTGTAAGTGCCTTGATCTGAGGACTACACAGAAAAAGTCTTCAGGCTGAGAAGGAACTGAGGATGGACAGCAAGTTAAATATCTTCTCTCACCTTTACAAAAGAGCAAAAATAAGCAGATGCAATTTGTTATACTCACATTGTTGACAAGATTACCGTGAGCGCTACAGGCAAAGATAGCAGCAAAGAGCTTACTTCATCTGCCAACTGTTCTGTGTCTTAAGGGAATGTATTGACTCACTGAATGACTGAACTAAGCCATTTTGCAGAATATATGAATCTTGCTTCTGATCCTAGCACTTGATGGCTGTGTTGCAGGACTGTGTTCTCAATGTCAGACACGATCTGTAACATGATAACAGCGCTATCTCCTTTCTTCCTTTTCTCTCCCTATTTTTTTAAGGCTAAAGAGAAAGAGTCTGTCATCTACCACTCATTTTTTAATCTTTCATCTACTTTTTACAATCCGGCCTAAAAAAGGGGGATAGACCTCACTCTTTTGTAGGTTTCAGTAAAAATTTCTCACACTCAGAATTTTATCATAATGACAAGGTAATATTTGTTCATCTATTTGTTCACTCCTGTCAGACCAGAGATCCGGAAAAATATGCTCATAACACACTAAATCAACTGAGAAAGGCAATAACTTTCAAATATGTTTGTTTTGTTCTCTAAAATAATCTAGTAGTCTATTTTAACAAAGAACACAACTCAAAGTTAGTTCGTATCTGAAATCCCTTTACTTCTACTTCCCTCCTTAGATCTTCCTGGTCTCTCTAATACCCCCAGTGGAAATACTTTGGGGCCTCAAGCCTATCCTAGTTCCTTGCTTTCTTCTGAAAACATGTAACTTACTCCAGGGATATTTTTCATTGTTCTCTGGCCCCAGAACCTTATCCAACCAAAGAACTAAAAGAACAATATTCTTTTTCAGTAGAACTATATTGGGAGGGTTGATGCTCCACCTTGTGCCCACAAATCATCCAACAGCAATTTATTGCCTCAAAAGACTGGACTAATCTTTCCCATTCAATTTTTAATCATCTCTTTGTCTGTCTTGGATAATCATGGACTGATATTCTGCATCATTAGCAGTTTTGCAAGTTGCCAAGGAATGTTTGTCCTCTGAATCTTTTCCTTCTCCTCATATTTGCTATAGAGCACATCCTCTTTTTTTTTTTTTTTTTCACTCCAGACACAATCACAAGAGCAATGAAGATATGCAGATGAGTCTCACCACAGTGTGTTGGATGATCAGTAAGCTCACTTACTGCAGCAGAATGTAAAAGTGGAAATTCTCCAGTTTCAGGGAAGAAGTTGTCTCCAGGCACCATCTCCTAGGGAGAGCAGTAACTTAATTGAAGGGAGGTGACATCCCCCTGCGCCAGCCCCAGGGGGAAGCGCAACATTCCAAGGCAAAGGTGATAAAACTGTCTATTAAACCCCGTTTGCTGGGAGTTCCCCTGAATATATTTATCTGTGTACAAAGAGTTAACGACTAACTTCTACTTCTTGTCATCTGTTCATTCAAAGATGTAGTAAAAAAAACCTTATAAGCAGCCTGCTTGGGAAGCTCGGGGCTGATCTCCTCTAACCCTGCGTGGTAGAGAGTCAGTCAATGGCGGGCTAATAAAGGCTGATAATTAATCTCAATTGGCTCCGTGGGTCTCAGAATCATTCGCTGCACAACAAGAATGGGATGATATCTTGGCTTCATATCTAAGCTCTGCCACATATTGGCTTCATGAGCCTTCCTAAGGCTTAGTTTTGCCTTATCTGTGAGGTACTGAAGATAATATTAACTGTAAGGTATTGCTGTAAGAACTAATTTGTTATTTTAAAAGTTACAGTCATAATAGAACATGGCATCATAACATCATAATAGAATTCCAGACCTCAGGGAAACTAGCAATGCTATAAGACTAAACTACTTCTAGTGGTAGAATTTTTTTAACAGTCTAGTTCTTAGGAAAATAATTCATTTCCCTTTTCTTACCTCTCTAAGCTTCCCAGAAAGTACAACTAACTGTTAGAGATATGACATGTTACATAACCAATCCCTGTTACCTGGTTCAAACTTATCAATATTGCTAAACTCGTGTTTCTTCTATCTAAGAAATTACTGACTCCTGGACATCTTTAGAAACCATATTTTGCATTTTAATCCATTGGTGTAAAAATTAAATACTTTTTCTATAGATGTGAATGCTATTAAAACTGCTGATGATTTTTTAAATCTCTATAACCCAAAGATTGAATTCTTCATAAGCATATTCATTCTCTGACTTTTAACCAATTATGGGCTGAACTGTTTTTCACTATTAAATTTCAAGGCCAGAACTTTCCTCTGAGTACCTGTACGCCTGCATTTATAGACTATGTACAGCTAACCAAAGTAAATGTAATCATGAGGGCATGATGCCAATGTCAGAGCTAATGACTCTCAACATTAGCAACTAATACACATTTGACATTTATTTAGTTGGTGTAAGTATAATACTGAAGAATAATTAAGAATCTATTTCTCAGGGTCCTGGAAAAGCAACTATGCGCTGAGTTAAAAAATGAAACTGCAGCTCTCAGATGTTATGAAACCTACTGTGGATGAAAAAGGGGCCACATACTAAACCTGACGACCTCAGGGGAGGCCTGCGTGGTGGTGAGCCTTACAAACTCAGAGACCGACAGAAACCAACAGGATGGTCTGAACATAAAAATTTTTAACTAAAAGCTAGTCATGGTGGGTAGTTATCTGTTAGGCCTCTAGCTTCCTTCACAAAGGTCAGTCTTTATGCAAGTGATCCTATCTATCTGTCTATTGTCTTTTTGCATCTACTAACATACCTTTGAAATGTCAGAGTAAGCTTTTCCAGACCCCTCAGGGCACATCCACCACACCAGAGCACCAGAGCATGAGACCACAGAACCCTCACGGTTATCTTATTCCCCACATTCCACCCCTTTGTGCTGTAAATGTTAAGCATTAGCTATCCTGTACCCACCAATGTAAAAGATATAAGTGTCTCTGTTTTATTTTGCATCTAATATCAGATTTCCCCACTTTGCTTTCTCCCACCCCCTTAATCTACCACCAATGGATTTCATATAACCCCCCTTACATCTTCTCCTCCTTTGATTCTAATGTATAAAATAAACAGCAAAATTGCCATTCTCTGGAGCATTTTCTCAATTCATTGAGATTTTGCTTCACAGTAACTGTCATTGGTTTGGCTCAAATAAACTCATAAAACTTCTCTGCAGTTTTGGACGTTTCTTATGTCAACACTACTGATTTGGTTTTTTACAAATTATTTTCATATTCTACTATATTTTGCCCCAGTTTAAATTAGTGAGGTAATATGACTTAAAACTCTGTCACTTTGTGGGGAAGTGCCTGGTTGAAGAAACTACTACTTCTGAATCACTAGCTTCTACATAATCACAGAAGATGGTACGAAATGAAGCCTGGGGCTATCATTTCTAGCTCATACTGGCCTTCTCCTCTGTAAATATTAAACACAATGGATAGAGCTTGTCGATTTTCAAAGACCCCGAAAAGCAACGAAAATCACAAAGCACTATATACACAGTTTACCTGGTTCAACTCTCATTAGTCAAATTTTGAAAATGTCACTTCATGTCCTAGAAGTCAAGATTTATTTTTTCCAGTCAAATCTTTGGGCCCAGCAGATTGATTTTCTCAGTGAACTTTTTTTCCTGAATCTAGATTTTTTTAAAGATAACATTTAAACAATTTCATGTTAGGCACAATACTTTTATTTGTATCTAAAATCAAAACAGAGGAATAGTCAGTTCTTCCTAATAGCCATTCCTCGCACAAATCCTCTATCTTCCATCTTCCTTCAAAAAGATCTATGCATGAGAAAACAGAAGGCATAAAATCATTTGCCTGAAAGGAAAGCTGTGTGTCATGAAAAGGCTCAACTTGTCATTGCAAGGAAGGAAGGGGTGTGGAGAGTGGAGGGGAGTAAAGACAAAAGAGAAAGGAAAGCAAGGGAGAAAGAGAGAATGGAAAAGAAAGGGAGAACCACTTTGTTCTGTTTGTATTCTGCTAAGTTTTCGACTGTCAGAACTGACGAGCCCTGCGCAGCATTTAACTCAACCCTGTTCTTAAACTGTTGGGCTCGTATTGATGAAATTAATGCTCTGCAATCAATCCTTTGAATGTAGATGGATTTCTGGTGCCCAGTTCAGCAGATCTATTAAGAAGGAAGTTAGGGTCTTATAAGTGACACCTATCAGCTTTTCTTTACTTAGTGGCTTAAAGATGATAAATTTTCTTTTATTTCCTACATTGACAGAACTATTCAAATTATAAATGCAGAAATGTAACTTAATTTGAACTACATGGTAATGTTTTTTTCTACACAGTAATTCCAAAGTGGTAATAATGGGCATTCAATTTCCTAATCTGATCAAGAAATGGCTCTTTGAATCTCTCCAGAGACCCCGTAACATTTTATACCTGCTTCATCATCATTCATCAACATTCATAGACACATCTATAATTTTCAAGACACCAAACAAAGCTCTGTTGGTGCTGGGGAAAAAAAAAAGCAAAAAACAGTCCCTGTAGGACAGTATTATCAAGGAAATAAAGTGTGCCCTTCGGGACCCTCTACTCCTGCCTCACCCCTGCCCTGATCACTGTCTCTTCCCCAGGTGTGCAGTGTCTCGCCACTGTCTACTACTACCCACAGCCCACTAAAATGTCTGATGTGTTCTGCTTCCCTTCCTTTCTAGTCCCAAAACACCTTGCTACAATGCTGAAGTGATTGTAGTTATCTACCTTGCATGCATGTGTTAATGGTTTATAAGAGTTTCATGTGTTCTCTTTCCAGGCATTTTTGCTTTAACTTCCAGGGCTTTAATCTAAAGAAGAAACCTAACATCCTCAAGATGGTATTTGCTGTTATTAATGGAACTCGGGGCTAATTCACAGACCATCTCATATTCAGCCACTTGCAGGAAGAGCAACTTCATTCTACCTCCTTTTTCCTGTAATATGAAAAATCAATAACCAGCTTCTCAAAATGATTCTGCACTGGTTAGTCCACCCTGAGCAGCAGAAGCATACTGCTCAAGTGACAGCCTCTGGATAAACACATCAGCCCTCTGTAGTACTACTGGCAGAAGTATAGATGTATTTGTCACTTTGACAGCACTGCCATGTGAGTACTCCTCAGTCACTATATCCAGTGGGAGGTTCAGGTGTTCCAGCCCCAAAATGGAAAAGCACCTTCAGTAGTTATTGATGCCAGGACAGGAGGATACAGAAGAGCATGCACTCTCCACGTACCCTAAACCAAAAATTGCTAGGGCTAATAACAGATATCTCTAGGGGTCCATTTGCCACTGCCCTGACCCCTCCTCACTTTGCATACTTCCTGGCACCATCTCCTTTACCCTCATTCTCTATCATCTAAACAGCAGCACGAGACCCATTTTAAAGATATCTAAGAAGTTTATTTTTCTTTGTCACACAGAGCTTTGGGGCTAAAGAATAAGGCACTTGCAGACCTGATAATTTTTCAAAGAAAGAATCTGCAACACTTGGGAAGCTGTTCTTTTTCTTAATCCCCTAGTTTCAGATAACCATTGTATAGACCTGTTTGGTGGCACCATTTTGTACCAAAGACATTGTTTTGTTGATGTTTGTTCCTTCCCAAGTAACTGTGGAACCATCTGGCACACAGTAAACAGGCTTATGTATTAACTGACTGAACTCAGGAAACCTAGCAGTTAGCAATTAATTTTATCCCTGAATAATGCAGTGGAAATGATAATCGATGGGACAAAAATGGACAGCATTGGAAAAGAGTTTACTAAACACTATATGTTCCTATGTACTCACTAAGATCAGAAATCAAATCAATGTCAGATTATCTTGTAGTTTATGGATCCTAGTTGGTTGCATAAATGGCAGCCCACTGATCATAAATTCCACACCGTCTTCCCTTAATGACCTTAATGGGTTGCCATTATTTCACTGTGCTATTATTCAAAAAAAAAGCCCATCTGGTATTCATAAATACGTGCAGAGGAGGTGGACTTTGACATTTATAAATGCACTGAAGAATATCTTCAGTTCAGATGAAGTCAGGAGCTTCTCTGGTAAAACAGTTTTTCCCTCAATGAGTTTCCATAATTTCTTCAATAGATGCACCAACTCAAATTCCCACCATCGGGGACTGGTTAAGTAAATCGCGGTTGTTTTACCCTGAAAGCTTGTTTAGCAGACAGGGATGTTCCTGAATGATCTTATAGTCCATCTTTAGAATTTTCTACAATAAGCTTTAACGGGCAAAAAATAAGTAGATTGTAAAAAGTTAGCAAAATTGCTGTCTTTGTTCGGGTGGCCCAGAGCTGACCCTTAGTCAGAGATCAAGGGCAAGTTGTTTTACTGGGAAGTTCTTCCAAGAAAAATCATAGAGGTACAGGGAAGTGAGAGAGGTAAGGGATAAATCAAATAAAGAATATGCTATTAATTGATTACCAGTTACCACAGTTGTAAACTAACCCTCAATCCACTGGTAGATTTGGGAAGACAGTGTAGGTTATGCCCCAGAGATACTTTGTGTGAGAGCTGAGGGACCTGAGGGCTTATCTACCACCTCCCATCAGTCATTTGCAGAAGACTGCTTCAATTGGAGCATTAACTCCTCAGCGTTTCTGGCCTATGCTTTGGGTAGCAGAGTAGGCGTAAGCAGTCAAAGAGCATCCTCAGGCAACGAGAGCAGGTCCTTGACATTGGAAGTCAGTCAGCTACATGGAAATGGTGAGGACAAGGAGTGGGAATACTGAGAGCATCTGCTATAAAAGAAGCTAATTTCTCAAGCCTTTATAGTATATACAGAAGCACTTGAAGGTCTTGCGATGTGTTTGTTATGTATATACCCTGCAGTTTGCTGCATTTATCCACTGTAGGGTGGAAGGGACCCAAATCAGAACACTTCAAAGTCAACTCAAGCCTACTGCCTTTATTTCATCAAAGGTCTCCTAATCACCACAGCTGCACATCTTTGTCTTCTTCAAACTCTTTCCATGACGATATCGTCTCTACCACTTATTCAGAACTATGGTACCCTTTTTGATTTTATAAGACAATGACTTGTCTTTCTAATTATATAATAAGTTTCTGCAGAACAGAGCCACTGTCTTGCTACCCTATTTCACTCACGCAGCAATGTTCCACACATACTTGTTGCCTTTGATAAACTACAAAATTTAAGTATAGAAAAAACTAAAAGGAAATATGCTCTTTAAAATGGCATCAGTGGCTGGTGTAATTGTTTTTTGTTTTTGTTTTGGCTTTTACTTTCTTTTATTTTTAACTTTTGTTTTTCATAAAACCAATATGTGCTTTTGAAAGAGAATTAAGAAAGTATAAAAAGAGCAATTTTTTTTTAAAAATCATACTTTTCTTACAATGATGAAAGCAAGAAAATAAGCTCCTTCTTAAAATCGAATTTATCCCTACATCCATGACTGATTTGTATAATATCAGAATATTTCAATTCTCAGACTATGTGGTAATTGATCATTTAAGTGATGAATTTTTATATGTCCACCTGAAATACCAATGTCATATTTCAACAAAGAAAAGAAATGATAAAGTGGAACAATTAACACATCCATGTTAATTTCCAGCTTCTCAAAGGGTTCTTTACCCTCTTGCTTCCAGACCTCTCTAGATAATATAAACTACTTTCAGGTACAAATCTTGCCTGATTTAATTTAGAAACCAAAATACAGTTTAGTGTAGTCCTAATCTTGAGAATGAGCTTTGAACTGTAGTGACCCTCCTTAATTTCAATACATCATTATAACTACCAATTTAATTTTTCATGTTTTAGAGAAACCTAGGGTTCAATCAGCACATTATTAACAATTAATGGTCAGATTTAGGATGGGATACTCTAATTTTAATAAAAGGCTTCACAAGAAAGGTCAGTGAACTCTACAGAATCAATCATTTATAAGAAGTCTTTGGTTTTCTCTAAAATATTTATGAATAATAAAATTATTTTGACAAGGCAAAGTTCGATAGGGAAGCCATTACTAACAGTATGACATGGTTCATAAAAATTCCTGGTTACAATCAAAATAAGGCAAAAAGCTAAGCCATAAGAAATAGAAAATTCCATTCCAAACTCTTCAAGGAAGAACAGTATTTAATGTGAATATCTGCATGATCATATGTGCAATATGTTTTCAGGATCACACCAAAAGAGACAGACAAGAATCAAACTTGAAATAAATATGAGAAAATAAAACTATTCTCCAACGTCTTAGCAAGCAGATCTTTAGATATTTCTAAAGCGTAAGAATGGCATTTGATCAAAAAGCTGGTTATACACCCGAAGAATCAAATCGACATTTTTTTAATATAAAATTGCCTACCCCTTCCACAACCAGCTTGCTACAACAGAAACAGACAGCATCATGTTATTCAATACAACTGTAGCAGAGATCATAGTGGGTTAAATTAAGAATGTGCACATCTTGGGCATAGTTAATTGGGACCACCACCTTGGATATCACTGAAAGAAGGAGTTGCCTTTCAAGCCACTTTCTTTCTCTAACATGTGTATAAAATTAGCCCCTAGACCCCCAGCCCCACCGCCAAACAAAAGGTAGTTGATGTTTGTTTTAACCTAATTTCGCAGGCATGCAAACAGGAATCCAGGAGGAAGCCATTCATAATGGGCTGAGTTCACAGTGGTTTGCTGCTCACCCCTAGGTGGCCCACAGCTCCACAGTCCTCATGGTAGATCCAATCAATAAGGCCTTAGTGTTCAACTGAGAACTGCACTTTATGTGGGGAGCAGCATTAGGTATGGTAAAATGAATTAAACAAGCTTAAAGTTCGGCAGCTTGGTTTAATTTCTCTCCATATCATCCCATAATATGAAACATATCTAAGTATATTGGAGTCATTTAAACTTTCTGGAACTAGTCTGAACATGTTTAAACTTGTTTAACTTTGTTTAAACATAGGACTCCTTGAGTCTGTGGAATATTAGAAAAAGTAAAAATATTTTATGGATCTGATATATAGATTTGCAGTGTCAGTAAACTCACATCTATTTAGAATAATTAGGCAGAAGTGAAATATCCAGAATATAGAAATGTTAATGTTATCTTAACACACACATATATAATATATTGCATAATTAAACTGTTTCCAACAGGGGGCTGTGAAACACTCTAGTTGTAATATTAATGAAAGTTATCTATTTTTAACATTAATCATATGCCATGGACTGCTGTTCAAGTGGTTTCAGAATACATGTAAACAATTAATTTTCTTGGTATTTTTGAAGACAATGTGGGCCTGCCTTTATTAGTAATCTGCCTAAGGAGTAA
The DNA here is from genome assembly GCF_000325575.1 of Pteropus alecto. NCBI lineage: Eukaryota > Metazoa > Chordata > Mammalia > Chiroptera > Pteropodidae > Pteropus > Pteropus alecto. The sequence continues at coordinate 6,157,968 of NW_006439192.1, forward strand.
TTATTTTCTACAGATGGTACAGAATTTCCAATAGACCCTCTTCAAGTGATCACAGATTTCAAATTAGTAAAACTAAAGTTTATCGGAGTATTTATTCCATCTCAAAGATCATTTTTTTCTGGAGGTATAGAGTTCAGATTATAGTAAGATAATTACTGATATAAGATTTAACTTTCTGAACCTGTGAAAAATGAGTTTGAAAATGTGGATGCTTGCGAAACCAATGGTGTTTCTGCCAACCTACAACCTAGAGTGAGCTCTATCTATGTTTCCCATTGCCAATTCTCTCTTTCTCCCAAACAGGTTCATCTCCAGCATATTTGAGATTTCTCATTTACAGTCCTTTCAAAAGCATCCCATCTTTTTCATTCAGTTTTTCACTGCTGCAGTTTGTTGTCCCTCCTCGCGACCACCACCCATCTCCTCCAAACTATTTTGAATATTTCCCCAAACACAATCCTGAACTTGGTTTTTCTCTATTCAGAAATCAGTGGTCCCCATCGCCTGAGGTATAAAGTACAAATTCATGAACAGCGAGTAAACATAGATTGAGTAACACAGTTGCACAGTTGTATTAGTACAGTGAGAAAAAAATGCACTTGTTTGTGATTTTGCTCTATATTGATATTCACATCTGTTGCATACCTACATTTAACTGTATTCTAAAATAATTGGGAACATTAATCAATAACATAGACATGAGAGTGCTCTGAAAGGTATAAAACTATAAACACATGCAGGCTATCACTGTAAAGCTTGTTGTTTTCTTCGCTTAACAAAGTTCTGGTGGTACTAGGTTTCTCAGGTTGTCAAATACAATATGAGGTGACACACTTCCTTCACTGGTCCTTAATTTCTCTTCTGATGCAGAGGTAAATAAGCTAAAGTCAGATACACTTAGTCTCTTGCTGTGAAAACCCTTATTATTCTTTTGTATAATTATTGTGCTTACAGATTTTGTAATTCTTCTCTTACATTTGACATTTTGCTTGGTACACTGTGTCCAATTTTTGTGAAAATTGATTCAATTTAATCTCACTATCAGCCTCTTGAAACAATAGTTTCAAAACATCAGGCTTCAAAGTCTTCTATTCCTGCCTTCTCCGACTCTTCACTTGGTATTTCCAACACTCATACGGTCTCTTTAGAAATCACCACATAAAAGAAAGACTGCAAAAGGCCATAAGGAAACATTCCAAGATGCTTGTAAACCTAATTTTCTGGGTCCTTATTAAAAGTCACATTTATAAAATGTGCACTAACAAAAGCTCAGTTACCTATTATAGTGCATTAAACTTAATCCTCTGTGGACTTTCCTATTAGACTGAACTCCAATTTCATTAAGCGTAGGTGATCCAAAGACATTAAAAGCTATCTAAAATGGACGGGCACACACACATAACGGCACACAAAATCTACCTGTTTGGAAACCATGCAAAAGACATTCTGGCAAAGGTTTAAGATTTGAACTTGACAGTTTTCACCTTTTGCATTTATGTGGATTCTCATGTGGCAGATAATTCTGTTGTGTTTTGTTTTTTGTTTTTTGTTTTCCATTGAAGAAAAAATAACAGAAGGAGAAAAGGAAGGAAGGGAAGGAGGGACAGGGAGGAAGAGAGGGAAGGAGGGGGTAAGGAAAAGAGTCAAGGCAAGAAAAGAAACTAGGAAGGAAAGAAAACAGCCAATGGATAAATGATTTTTAATTTTGTTTTTAAATTCAAGAGTGAGATAAGAGTAAAGAAAATATCTCTTTGAAGGGCCAACTCTAATGCATCCCCTCTATCTCCTACATAAAGGACAGCTTAATCAGTCATTTATTTTCTGAGTTCGATTCTGATTTTCAGTGCTATTAATGAGAAAGAGGCTCTTCCTCTGAAACTGAGAAATATAATAAAATAATAATAAAATATTGTTGTTAATACATATATCTGTGAATTAGCGTGAGCCAACCTTGCTTTTGCATTAAGGCTCAGAATAGTTTAGTCAGGTTTAAAACTTATTAAAAGGCAAACACTTAACCTTTGTTCACTTCCATTCCCTGTGTAGAGTTATTTGGTAATTAGGCTAGAAACATCAACGTAGCATATGTCTAGACTCTCTAATGTTCACTCTCTGTGGTTGCTATTGCACTTTACATCGCGTTACAAAGTACTGGCAAAATATGAGTTGTTTTAAGAGTCTTGACAGAGTACATGAAGCATAATTTTCAAAGGAAGGAAGGAGTTAGGACTTTCTTTCCTGTTTTGAAAAGGCCTAAGTAGGTGCATTTAAAAATACATATAATTAATTTTTTGGTCTTTGCATTTGGATGATACATTAAAAAGAAGATGCAGTGATAAACAATTATCATTAAGATAAAGTATGTTTCTTCCCTAAAAGATTATTGAAAGTTATTCTAGTTTATTACTCACCAGAATGACACTATGAACAAAGAAAATGAAATCAATAAACAAAAGAAGGAAAGTGAAAGTAGATTGAATTGACTATAAAACATAATCTACATCACAACAGGAGTACATTAATTTAGAAGCAAATTAGCAAGGTTCTGTTAACAGAATAATGAATAGTTTCAAAGGTATACAATATCAAAAAAGCCCTAATTGTGTTCATTATTCTCAAGCCAACATTACTGTGGAAAAACTAAATGTGAACAAAGCAATAATGTTCCTCATATTCTCAGAAACCTGAACAAACGCTTGCTACCCGTTATATTTACTTCAGACTGCCCCATCTTAATTACCATGGCAATGTGATGAATACAATAGTCTCTAAAGATGAGGACATGTGTTGATCTGAAGTATGATAGTCAAGGGTTGTATGGGGAAAGGTTGAGAAGAATACGTGTGACCTTATAGGTCAAGATAGCTTTACAGAGAAAAGAAATCAAGGTAGCATAATTGAAGAATTTATACCACATAGGAAAAATTTAAATCTGTTGTACCCCAAATATGAATAAGAATCTAGGCTAACAGAAAACTGAATTCATATAATTCAATGGGAAAACAAAATTAGTTAAATTGGTAATTTGGAAACGTCTAAATGAGTTGTCCAGATGAGTGACTAGAGTTTTCCCTTCTCAAACTGGTTGTTTTGGCAATATTAGACTCAATATTGATGTCTGTGTTCTTGGGGAAATAAGTTTCTCTGTTGCAATTTTTCATTTTTAATAATATTAGTTCAAATTTCTCTAGTGCCTTTTATTCCATTAGCTCAAAGCACTTTTCAAACCACTAATGAATTACATTTCCTGACATTCCAGCAAAGCAGAAAGCATCCCATTTATTTTCATAGCAAAATGCTTCACTTCTAGCAGTGCCAGCCATTAGAGAGTAGCCACGATTTTTTTTTTTTAATTTCTATCATTTTTTTCACTTCTCGTTTTATCTTTTGCTTCATAGGTAATCGGAGGCATTAGGAAGTTTAACAAGATCATCCAAAAAAGGAGAGGTCAGACCCTCCATTCTCACTAATTTTATCTGTTTTACAGCTTAAGTTATCCACAGGAAATTGATCCACTGGGAGTTTCCAGAACTCTTAGTAGAAGGCAAAGAATAAAAGAAGGATGTCCCAAATCCAGTCTCTTATCACTAGGCATCTCCATTATCCTGTCCATATTCATCAGCCTGAAATATAAAGTATTAAAAAGAACAGGTTAGGTGACAAAAGTTATTTCCCAAAACTGAGGGAATCATTGACAACATCATCCATTATACTGTGAGAGAGAAAGCAATTGCCAAAAAGAACAACATTAATTTCAGGTTCATTTAAATTCCAAGTCACTTCTTTACAGAAATCTATCCTGAGTGAGTCCTTTTGGGTTTGTAAACAAACAAATGAGATGAGATGAGAGCAACTGAATGAGTCCATTTGTTTCCACCCCAAACAATCAAATATGGTAAGTTCTATAGTTACCGTTTCTGCAATTTTTGTTTCTAAAACTTTTCACCAAGGTTAAAATGACTTTTATCAGTTCTATGTCTACTGTACTGACTATATTAATATATGTGAAATACCCATGACATTGTTGCCTCCAACTTATCTCCCATGATTACTGCATTTAGATCTTTAATTGCATGTTTCCATCACTAGAAAATTAGACACTTTGTTCTTTAAATGCATAGGTCTTCCTTTTTCCCTGTAGGCCAAGAAGAATGAGAAGAGTCATGTCCCAAATGACACAATTATGGCTCCACGGACCTAAAAACAGTACAGTTGCACAAGCAAGAATGAGGTAGGAGATTTGATATTCATCTCAGAGGTCTTGATAGTTCTGCTGGCTAGAAGCAGAGCAGAAGGGAAGAACAGAGCAAGAAGACTCAGTAGGGAAACACAGCAACTTACTAGTCTTCTGAGTCAGAACTCTACGTTACAGTAGAAATATATGACAAAATCTAAAATTATCAGATATGTCCATAGTCAAATGGCATTTCAAATATACTCTGAAGTCAAATATAACCCTATGAAAATTATACCATAACATGATAAAAACAATATCGAAGGATACCATAACTGCTCCCAGTTTGTGGAGGTAAATAAGGGCCCACTACAGCCTGTATTGGTATGTATAACCTGTTTCAAAACACACACTAGAAAGCAGATGAGGTGGAAAACACATTTCCTAAGCTTCCACGCAAACCCGTAGTAGCTCCCCAACGACACCAGATGGCCTTCACCGCCAAGTGTTTATTCAGATTTTCCCCCACATTAAAGTGACAAATATTCAGAATGCTGCAATAAATACTAAACATGTGTTAAAGCATTTTTAGATAACCATGTCAGCCAAATTTAAAGCTATAGAAAAGCTTAGACTACCCGTAAAGTTTTTTTTTAAAGAGGTCAGTGTATTATTGAAGTAATTCTGTTACATCATTGATATTCATAATTTCCTTTGGAAATAGGAAAATGGATATTACTCTTTCTATGTGACTAATGGAGATCAATGAGATACATAGAAATCAAGTTCATGGCTAGAAGAAATCAGCAAAAAAAAAAAAAATTAGTGGAATAGAAATCACTTGGATCTTAACCTAAGTAAATTTTATATAAAATATAAAACAATAAAGTCATCAATATGTTATTTTCTATCTTCTTTGTGCAATTACCTTTCAAAGAAAGATCAGTCTCAGGCCCCAAGCAAAATATGTTAAGATCTCAGAATAAAACATGCCTTATTCTCTTAATTCGTATACTCCTATGCCCTCCCTGCCTTTGCTTTCTGTTCTTTAGATATTGCTTCCTAAAGTATATGCACGTGTGATACTTTGTTCAACACTTGGAGAGCACAAGTCGCTGAGATATTTCTGTTGCTGTGTAGCTCAGACTCAGTATGAATAATTGAAGCAGATTAAGACAGAGGAACTAAATGAATTGCCCTTGAAAAGTTTCCATTCATGCTACTGAAGAGGTAAAATGCATCTTCAAATAATCCACTTGGCATATATGCCTTGATAAAAGGCATGTTTTAGACTTCTCCAGTATGTTGTCCGTGGTTGAATCAGTCTGTTAAAATGATGGCACTAACAACTTTCTGTCACAGACAATGGTTATTGCTTTTAATTTGGCTGATGTGTGTTATTTTAAAGACGGACATATTCACCAAAAGAAGGAAAAAAAAACTTGGTGGCATTAAATTGGTGCTCAATATGAAAATTCTGCATCTTCAAAGTCGCCTCTCAGCTTGCAAAGGTCTTTACTTCTTGTGTTTACCTGCTTAACACAGTGCCAAAATACCTCCTCATTTTAATGCTAACAAAGGGCAGGGACTATATCTTTCCTGTAACTATATCATGAAAAGGGGAGATAGGCCCAAACCAGGTACCCCTTTGTTTCCTTATTCTCTACAGGCAGAAATAATGCCTTTTCCCTAAAGTCACCAAACAGAAGAGAGGGTGAGAGTGTTGTAATGCTAAAGAGCTATTACTTTTACAAGTAACAAAAAAAAAGATTTTTTTTTTTTTAAACTTTTTTAGAGGGATGGAGGCTGGGTTTTAAAGTATTCTGGCTAAGTTTTTCTTTTTTCTTTCTTTCGTACTACTTTCTTTTTTAAAGTACTACTTTCTTTTTTAAAATTAATTAATTATTATTTTTTAATGATGACATGGGTTAATGAAATTCAATAAGTTTCAACTGTACACTTTAACAATAAGGCATATATATATTTACACTGTGTGTTCACCTCCCATAGTTAGATTTCTTTCCGTCACCACATATTTGACCCCCTTTACCCCATCTACCTCCCCCCTCGCCTCTCCCCTTACCGTCTAGTAACCACTAGTCTATTGTCCATGAGTTTTTCTTTAATATATGGTTTTGGCCAATAGCTCAAAGGAAGAAAGGCCTAATACACCTGTAAGATTTTTTGGGTTTTTTTGTATTTTTGGAACCATTAAACTAGATTTGAATTTCAGCTTTACTATCTACAAATTTTGTAATCTTGGACAACTACTTTCCCTAAGTGTCTGCTTTTGTAAAATAGAGATAACACTTTATTTAGTTTTAGAGGTAAATTTGGGGTTATGAGAATATATATAATATGGTGACTACATGAGAATTTTACATGTAGAGGGGTTTGTACTATGCATAAAATATAATTAATGCTAAATAAACATTGGCTTTTCTGTTCATATAATACAAGATGAATGAAGGCTCCATCTAGTCTTTTCCACATTATGGGGCAACATTACCTTATAAGGCCACAGTATTCAATTTAAGAAATAGTTTCTCCTCCTCCTAGTTAGTATTTTATTTAAAAATAAATAAATTATTTGGTTTGTAGAGCATAAAAATTGAAACATTTTTTAGTTTCTTCATCTAGATCTCATTTTGCATAGAGCCTCACAAAACATCTTCCCTTCCTTCCTCCTTCCCTTCTCTCTTGCTTCTTTTCTTCCTTTCTCTTTTCCTCTCTTCCTTCTTTCCTTTGTTCCTTCCTTTTTTCCTTCTCTCTCTCTGTTTCTTTCTTTCTTTCTTCCTTCCTCCCACCTTCCCTCCCTCTCTCTCCCTTCATTCCTTCCTTCCTTTTTAGTGCAAATGTCTTTTTATTCATTCCCTAATTCTTTATCACCTTGCATTTGCTCTAGAGACTCTCTCACATCCAAACAAAACAAAATGAAATGTTTTTCCAGATTTTTAAAGTAAAACGTGTGAGCAAACATATATGTACGACTTTCTCACTTTGTAGTAGAAATGCTGAGTCACAGTGTACGTGTATCTTCAACTTTTCTAGGTATTGTTTTTTAAAGTGGTTTTAACAGTTTTACTCCAACCAGCAGTATATGAGAGTTCCTGTTTTTCCTGGTTCAAGCCAACCAAGATAGCGTTTTTCAATTTGTTGATTTTTGCCAATCTCATGGACAACTCATAGTTTAATTCTCATTGCTCTGATTGAGAAGACATTTGAGCTTTTTTTCAAATATTCATTGACCATTGGATTTCCTCTTTCCCAAATTGCTTATTCATGTCTTTGGGCCATTTTTCGACAGGATTGCAGGAGTTCTGTTTTCATTCTTGGTACAAGCCCTTTGGCAATTATGTGTGGCAAATATCTTTTTCTACTCTGGTTGTCTTTTGTTCTATTTGTAGTATCTTTTTATGAATAGGAGTTCTTAATTTTAGTGCAGTCATTTTATTAATCATTTTCTTTGTGGTTAATGCTTCTTACCTCTTTTAAAGGAAATGCTACCCTACCCTGATTTAATCGGTTCAATTCTCTTGCCACTTGGTCTTCAAAAAAGATTGAGTTTACCAGGCACTTGAAAGCTGCTGTTTCGGGCTTGATTCAACAACACTAAACTGTACTTAGAACAATACTTTCCCATTAAATAGAAACTGCTTCCCTGGCAGAAATAATATTTTATCCTTTTATCGCTATGATGGCATTGTCAAATGTTCTCACTGCTTGTAGACCTATAGATTTGCTGCTTTAAGGCAAAACCCTTCATACAAAATCATCAGCAAAAGATACATTCCTACCGATAGCTGATCTTAGAGAAAATGCCACAGAAATATTGGTTCTTTACAAGATTAAGTGGTAAAAGCCACTTAAAAAGAAATGGCAGGATCATCAAAGTATCATTGAATGTGTCTCAATTTTATTCAGGAAGTGAGATCTTCTATGCTAATAAAGAAAGTTAAAAAAAAAAATTGGCACCATTCCAGCACTAAAGAGGTTACAAAAATGAAAAAGCATAGGGTAAAAAAATCTCTAGGACGTGGTTAAAATCTTATAACATCAAAGTATCATTGAATGTGTCTCAATTTTATTCAGGAAGTGAGATCTTCTATGCTAATAAAGAAAGTTAAAAAAAAAAAATTGGCACCATTCCAGCACTAAAGAGGTTACAAAAATGAAAAAGCATAGGGTAAAAAAATCTCTAGGACGTGGTTAAAATCTTATAATATCATTCAGCATCTTTCTGCTTGGTCTATATCACCAGAGAAGTTTAGTATTCTTAATTCTATGGTTTTCAGTTTTAATAAACCCAGTGAAGATCTTCTCCTTAAAAGACACCTTCCCCTTACTAACTGAAGTGAATGTCCCATGCTCCACTTAGAAGCATACCATCCTTGCACAATGATTAATGTTTACCCCAGGGCTCAAAGTACCCATTCAGACTGCTGAGGCTTATAGACACAAATCAGGAAAATACAGCCACAAATCATCCTCCCTAAATAAAAAGGTCAGCTGGTATTAAATTAGTTCATTTACAGAACTCATTGAAATTAGCAGCATGTTCTTAAATTGCTTCTTGATTGAGGACATTTGCCTCATTAACTCTAAAGAACCTGAGAAGACTATTAAAGTCTCAGAGAAAAAAAAATGACCAAAGGACAAGATGCACAATATGCTTTACATCAGGGTGAATGTTAAATCGCGGAAAACGTATATGCAGAGAGAGAAATCCAAGACTAGAAATTTTAACTTCCATGTTAACTTCCGTGTTCTCCCATGGAAGTCCTTATCTTCCCCCCCACCCCCCGACATTTATTTGTGCTTTCATTTTTCCAGCCAGAAAGAACTTTCTAAAATACAAACCCAATCACACAATTCTCCAATTCCGTGGTTCCCTTTGCCTTTTAATAAAGCCACTGAAGATCTAGCTCTGGTTTCCCCTCCACCTGCCCAGTTAGTCTCCACCACACCAGGCCCTTTTTGTTTCCTGAGTGTGCCATGCTCTGGCTCACCTTTGAAGTTTTTTATATGCTTTTCCTTTTGCTTCCTTAGTCTAGGTTAATTTCTACTCATCATAGGACTCAACTCTGAGTCCCTTTCTCTAAGAAGTCTTCTCTAAATCCAACAAGTCTGCCCTTGATGGCAGTTATCCTTACCATAATACTTACCACACTAACACAAATGCCAGTTAATTCTTCTGTATTACCTACTATAAGTTTTGTAAAGACAGAGACTATGCCTTATACACCATTTCATTCCTAGCACAATTGACTGTGCCTTGCCGGAAGCTCAATAAATAGTTGAGTGAATGAACAAATGAATAAATTGATTAGCTCAGTGCTTATTGGGCCCTTTCACTGTACAAATCTGTGTTCTTGTGGAGAACACATGATATCACTGTACTGGGATCTATCTTCAATAAGCATTCAATATTTTACTGGAGAAAAATCATGCATACGAGGTACTAGAATATAAGGTGCCAAACGCTTCTAAAAATGAGAGTTTTGAGGAGGGAGCAATTAAGTTGAAGACATAAGGGAATCCTTTTGGTATAGGAGGAGGTGGCAATATGATATAGTTCACTTAAATATCAAATGATGATATGCAGGATTCGGATGAGAAAAAAAGGGACAGGAAAAGGCATTCTGATTACAGAGAAGGAATGATATGAGCAAAGAGCCAAAGGAAGAATGTTATTTATACATTCTTTCATTCATGCACTTATTAATCAGTCATCAAAAATTATTCAGTACCTCCCTACTATGAGATAGACATTGTGCTTGGCTCTAGATATTCAATAATGAGTTAAACAAATTAGATTCCTGCTCTGTGACATTTTTATTAAGAGAAGAAAAAAAATCATATAGCTAGTTATATAATTATTACCTACCTATAATTATAAAGGTATAGATAAGATATACTATAAATACTATAGATAAGAGGAATGTCATACTTATCAGGAGAATGGGATTGAGGAAGGATACTTTTATAGTGGATGAAATGTGAGCATGTTCTAATTCTGATAGCAGGGATCTAGAAGATAAAGTAAGATAGAAATCAATGAGCAAGTAGCCAATAGCATAATGCCCCATAAAAGGCAGAAGAAAATGGTCTCTGGAGAACATGGATGAACTTAGATTGAAAAAATAAAAAATAAATGAAGAAGAAGAGGAGGAGGAGGAGGAGAGGCAGGGAGGGAGGGAGGAAGGGAGGAAGGGAGAGAAGAAAGAAGGAAAGAAGAAAGGAAGGAAAGAAGAGCAAGAGAAAATGGGCCTAGGTATCAGGTTTAGAGGTTTTGCAGTGATAAGCTGAGATTCACCTGTGATTCTATTTCTCTGTGAAATTGGAGATCAGATAATTTCCTGAAGGTATAAAAGAAAGTTCAAGAAAGAGAATACTCTATAAGGTTTGAAGAGCATGAAAATGGGCATTTGTGGAAAGAAAAATGCAGTTCAGTTTGATTTACATTTTGAGTTGTGGGAAATTAGACTGGGAGTAGAAATCAGGACCACATTGCAGGGGCATTGGTTATAAAGCTCAGCACATCTGCCCCTCACCTTCTGGCTACCTTATTGGAGAAGTGGGAAAGAAACCTGTAGCTGGAAGCTACTTTTTAAAAAAACTTAAGTGAAAGTGATATTTTAAACACCTTTATTGTTCTTGGTTGCACTAGGGGAAAGGCAGACATCTTGTCTTACATTCTGTGCTACTCCCAGACTGGTGAGAGAATAAATTCTTGGAAGAAAGGAAACACAGAACACCTTTGTACATTGACTGCCTCACAATCTCTGCATTATCAGTGCACAGAGATGGTCTTCTCGATGATCCATCGCAGATAAGATGGTACTGTCACACAGATGGCTGGAACAGAACTTAGAGGCTATTTCATTCATTTACCTCATATCCCAGTTCATAAGGTACTGCTGGGAAGTGAAAATCCACCACATCATGTGTCATGAGACCAGGGTTCTCATACAGCTTCTGTATGACATTAAAAAGATCACTTAAATTCTATCTTCTTCATTTGTACAAAGAAATTCTTTAATTTGTCCAATTATAGAGTATTTAAATTTCAAATATTGCTAAATCACTACTTTCATCTCTAGCACAGCTTCCAATCAGTCATGTTTTAACCGTGACTTTATGCACTGTATAGGTCAAAGAATTTTCGTTGGCCGTTAACAGCAACCCCTTAATTCTTCTAATCAATTTAGAGTTCTCCAGATACTATCAAGACCTGAAACATAATCAAGTACATTATTCTATACTGGAAGGGCAAACATGGTTCAGGAGAAAGATAGGATTATGTTTTCTATTTTCATTCTTATCTATCTCAGTGATGCCTCAGATTGTGATTAACTTTCAGTTTTCAGAATAGCTCTAAGCTAGTGTCTTTGGGGGCCAATCTATAATGTCTCTCAGGCATCATTTTTCTGCTTATTCACTGTTATTTTTGACATTTTCCTTACTGGGAGTATTCTGTTGAACATACCTACACTGAAAATACAGATAAATATCCCACTATCTTTTTAACCAGACTTTGGGAAATTATCTCCATGTTCCTATTCTGAAATGCAAATAAATAAAAAAGAAAAGCACAGGCATGAGTCCAATCAGCATCTTACCCTGCTCCTGAGCTTTATCAAAATCCTAGCTGGCCTTTACTTTGCAAGGAGTCATGAGGAGTGTAATTGTAGAACAGACGTCTACTTGTTTGCAAGATTATTATTGACCTCTAAGACTACACACAGGTTACACACATTCTATAGATCAAAATATGAAGGCACATTCTGGGGAAATTTTAGATAGTCTGTGTCCCTCCCCTTTGTGTTTACTGCCCCGCCCCCCAAAGGTGTACTTGCAATGGAATCATCTTGAACTTTATTTTTTGTCTATCATATCTAGAGATCCTTTTATGTCAAACAACATAGTGTCAACCCTATAGGAGGCAGACTTACTGTAAAACTGCATGCTCAGGTTGAGTTATTAATTTAGCCTCAAATTTCAATTTCAGACAGCCTGAGGCTAGCCTCACTAGTTACCAATGCTCTCATAGTCCAAAAGCCCTCTGCATTCCCTGTAACCTCTGGCTACCTCATTACCCTCTCTTGCATAAATATGAGCATTGGGTAAATGAGTTTGAGAAAAAATGGAACAAACAGTGTGTGAGATGGCATGGAGGGGGTTCTCTGCCACCCCAACTTGGTGACACACCGGTCAGCATAATATGAGTACCAAGATAATTAGTAGGAATACTCTTTATGGCTGCATAATTTCCAGCACATCTTTAAAAAAATCTCCACCTGACACTGTGTTCCAAGGTTACTTTTTTTAATGAGCTGGTTTGTGTGAAATATTATTCCTGACACATAAAAACGGAACCACCACTGACAGGAAAGCCCAATGTGGTTTTTCAAACTTATTTTTATTATTTTTAACTCTTAATTTTTATATGCATATTATGTGGTCTGGACACATAAAGGATGCGAGACTCCAATAATACAAAATTCAAAATGTTCAGGCCAATTGAGTGAGTTACAATTTACAATTTATCATAGCAGAATTTTATGTATTCACTGATTGAGAGTCTAAATTTTTTTTTCAGAGAATAACATATTTTTGCTAACCCATAATTTCTGTATTTATCTTTGCAAATAAGTAGAAATACATTTAAAAAGATATGAGAATACCATCTACAACTATATTTTCTTCTTTTCATAACCCAAGCATGATATTCAGCCAAACTTCAAGTTTCCAAAGACAATTGAGAGAAAACACTGAAAAAAAAAAAGAAACTATAAAGTATTCTTTGGATTTATTTGACTTATGGGGTTGTGTCATTTAAGAATGCTTTCGGCTGGGCTGTATGTCTAAGAATGGAATATATTTATTATCTCTTTTAAGTGAACTAGTAGTAGACACTCCTGGGCTGATCAAGTTTATCAGTGTCAATGGGACAGTCTTCACATCTGGCTGCTCATCCTCATGCACATGGTCTCTGATTGCATAGCAGCTGCCAAACTCCTTCTACAAAGAAGTCAAGGCAGGAAATAGGAACATGGAGGAAAGGCTTATTCCCAAAAAGGGCTTGTCTTTTTATTCTGTAAATGAAGTTCCCCCATCACCCATACCTCACTTTATGTTCTGTTTAAACCCACACCTAGGATGATCTTTGTCACAAGGGAAGGGCTTGCCATGGCTGAATTACACCAAAGATAGCTCATCCCCTAGGTCTAGGAACAGGGCTTACCTCTACAGAATGGAAGGTCTCCTTCCACCTTAAAATCAGGGATCTGTAAGCAGAAAATAAGAGAAAGTGGCTCTTGGGTAAGCAATTAATCATGTCGGCCATAGAGAGTGGACATTGTGTCTCCAACCACCTGGATTGTTAGGAAGGTCTTTCTTCTATTGCAACCAGTTTGCCTGTATATACCTTCACCCATTAACAGCTCACAGTTCACTCCTGGCAGACCTTGAGGTTTCAAAAATCAAGACCCTCATTCCTAAGTCTAGTGCACTTTCCAGTACTTAGACCATAACACCAAGCATCTTCCCATGACATGTAGGAATACTCTCCAAAGCAGCACTGAGAGAGCATCCAGGAAGTTATATATGATGTCCATATCAACTTCATAGTCTGTAAAGTTTTTCATCAGCATTATTCCATTTTACCATTAAAAGAATGAAATTGCTATTTGGGCAAGACCGAGATGAAACTCAGGGGTTGAAACTGGCTTGCTCGTCTAAGGTTACATAGCTATTTGGTTACAGAGGAAAAGCTTAACAAGAGATCATCTAAACCAAATCCAAGGCCTTTTCTCTGCTACTCTGAGGCAGCTCTACCTATGCCTAGAACCACTGTAGCACCTGCATCTACTGCTATAGCTCTAGCTGCCACTCCCAGCCACTATGCTGGTTCCATACATATATCTTTATATAACCCTTTCAATTATCTTTTAAGACAGTTATAATTAGTTTCATTTTTTAGACCAAGATGATGAGGTACAGTTAGAGCTAAATTTACTTAACCGAAAGTAAAGTAACCGTCAGTA
>NW_006439192.1:6172234-6173650 GCF_000325575.1 Pteropus alecto
AGAACATGGCTTCTCCATCACTTTTTGCCCCAAATGAGGGGGGGAAAAGTGAAGGAGGAAATGAGACCAGAATACTATTTTTCCCTCATACCATTAATGTAAATTCTCAAAAACTTATCTAATTTGTTTATCATCTTGAGGATGGAAGATTAGACAAATGGTCATTGGGGGTTCACAGCAAATGGGGTGACTTTATAACTTATTTTAGTGATTGGAATATTTTGAAAGTGGAAGAGGCCCTTTTGAAAATTATATCAAGATAACAGGTGCAAACAAGAATTGTCCCAAGAAAATTAGGACATATGGTTGCCTGATCTATAAAGTATAAAAATAAAAGCTTACAAAAAACAAAATTTAAGGGGAACAAAATCAAGTAATATTCAATTTAAGCTCCTGGCATCAATGTTCACTTTTTATGCTCCAATTCTGTCTCTAAGAAACTATTTCCACTACTGCTCCATGTACAAAGTGCATCTGAATTGCTTTTACAAAGTGTAACTCCCCTTATAAGATTTAAGTCAGGGACGTGTTGGCTTTTTTGTTCCAGCAAATCTTGTTTATCTGTCTTTCTGGTCTCCCAGCCTCATTCTCAAGGCCAAGCTTTTAGGGAAGAGAGGTTCCAGGAGAGCCATATAATGAAAAGAGCTTTATCTGCTAAAACTGAGGGGAGCAATGCACCATGGGTCCGAAAGAGATTTTGAGTTCTGTTTGTACTGGTTTTCCTTCAGTACCCTCTAGGGAAAACTCTCTGGGCAGAAAATTGGCACTTGAGCCTGACAGGATAGTGGGAAGATCTTTGTTCAACTTTTCAGATTGTTTTGAACTATTTGCGGGCTTTAAGAAAATCCAGCTGAAAGGGAGCTAGTCAGGATTCCCTTTCACTAAACACAGGTGTGATTAGAGAAAGATGATAAAACTTGGTGTTTTTGTTTTTGTTTTTCAAAAGCTTTCAGCCATCTGGTTGCTGGGAAAATGGGAAAAGGTAAAGGGGAATGCTATCCTATTTAGTCTGACTTCCTGGGAATGCTAGAGGAAATCAAAAGTAGCAGTGATATAGCCATATGTACATTACAGAATGACAGTGCATTATTATCTATATCAGTATATCAGCAATCACACTACAATATATAAATGGATCAAAGTAACATGTTGTACACCTTAAACTTACATAATGTTATACATCAAATTTATTCAATTAAAAAAAAAGTAGTGCTGAAAGCAACTCTGAATTAGATCATCCCGGATGGAAATTGCTGGTTGAGGAGAGGTGCATGCCCGAAGGCAGATGGAAGGAAGACTGATCTCTCTAGTCATGTTCACTCTTCTTGAAACTGCAGTGGCTTCTTGTTTCACTCGAGCCCTGACTGCAGCGAAGGGATATGACTGGAACAGACCAAGCCCTTCCGTTGTTCAGCA
>NW_006439192.1:6173682-6175171 GCF_000325575.1 Pteropus alecto
TATTGGTGTTCCATCCCAAAGAAACCTGGGCCCTGGGTGCTGTGGTTTTTGTCTTAGTCACATTCAGTATCGAGAATGAGCCTTTCCCACAGAAAAGCTCATAACATTAAGAGAGCAGCTTTTCTCAATTATAAAAAAAGTAACTACAAATAAATTAATATGGAATCTTAAAATATTGTTCAAGCCATCCAAAAGAAGGTAAAAAGAGAGAAACAAAGGAACAAATAGAAGAAAACAACAGAAAACAACAAAATTGCAGACTTAAGTCCTGCCATATCAATAATTGTCTTAAAAGTAAATGATCTAAATACTAATCAAAAGACAAAAAATGACAGAATGGATTTAACAATATGATCAAAAACATGTTGTATATAAGACATATACAAATACAAAGACATAACACCAAATACAATGACCTCAGTAGATTGAAAGTAAAAAGATGGAAAAAGATATACCATGACAACATTAAAAAGAAAGCGGAGAGGCTCTATTAATTCCAAATAAAGTAAACATCAAAGGAAAAAAGTAATAGAGACAAGAAGGGAACATTACATAATGATAAGAAGATTAAACTGATTCATTCCCTCCCCTGACTCAGGAAGTATGTATTATAGGATAAAAGCAGACTCTCAGTTGTCATGCAGGAAAGATAGTGGGTTCTTTCCTAACTCAGTGTTAGGTCCAGGTAACTTTGAGCTCTTTGACCTACCATCGCCATCCACATGTAAACCTTACTGGGCATGAGGGTAGACTCCAACTTAAGGCAATTATCCACCTAACTTTTGAACCTAGAAAAAATGCAAATGGTCTGGGAAGGTAGTAAGTGCACTATGCTTCAAAAGTGTACAGGTAAAAAAATAAAAAATGAAAGGTTTGCTTTATCTGTAAAGATTTCTTTTAAATCTACAGCACTAGTTTCAACCCCTCCACAGCATCTAGTAGACATTAGTTGTGTAGCATGTCTCATCCTATGTTACGTTCATGTGTCTGTGAATGTTCTTCTCCAGTACACTACCATCTCCTCCAAGGAATTCCAAATGCCTAGAAGAAAAAAATAGGTCTGAATAAATACCTACTGAATGATTAAATTAAAAGCTACTCTTTACATGGAAGCCATCACAGTCAATCCTAATTCTTATTTTTACTGCCATCGGATATGGAAAGCTGTTCACAGCATGTGTTTGAACATTAATCATCCGCAGAAGTTTTTTAATCGCCTTGTATTCTCCTCTGCCTGGAACACTGTTCCCTAAGAGTGTTGTAACTAATTCAAATGTATATTTAGCTGGTCTGTGTTCTCTGGACTGAGTTTGGGTCTTAATCTTAGAAAGAAAAATGCTTCCATTAGATCAGGGACTAGTCATACTCAAAAAGATAATCTTCTTGCTTGTTGGAAAGTTATGTAAAGTTGTGGTTGTAAAACTGGGTCTTAATATCTGGCTGATGATTAAGTCTATAATCACCCACTCAGTGTAGTGATTTAGGAGCT
>NW_006439192.1:6175224-6201777 GCF_000325575.1 Pteropus alecto
TGTGACAGCAACTAAGGGTTCCATAACACTTAGATCTGGCTAGGCGTCTGGTGCGTCTCAGTTTATTAAGTCCTTATCACAACTCCGCAATGTTGATTTTCTCATGTAAGCAGCAAGGATGGTCATCGTTTTACAAATAGGAAAAGTAGGTTCAGAAAGGTTAAGTAAATTTCCCAAGTTTGCATAGCTTGTAGGTTGTGAAAGTATTATTTGAGCCCAGAATGATGTACATTCTGAAACCCATTATATATTTTTTTGTTTTGTTTTTTGTTTTTTGTTTTTTTGTTTTTCTTTTCCCATCTGGGGCACAGGACGTCTATCCCCTTAGGCCAGTAAGATCTTTTTAGAATTTTGTTAATTTTGTGTTTAGTTATACTGATCATCTATGCAAAATATAAGCACTTTTATCATCACTTCACCATCTTCTAACTAAATGTAACTTAGAAGTTCGTGTAATATGTAACTTAGAAGTTCGAGTTTGCGTTTATAAGCATATTCCTTCCAAGTGATAACCAAATAATATCAGAGAACACCTTACAAATCAGTATTTTACTTTGATTTAAGTAGGAAAAAGAGTAAGAAAATGGAGCCATCTCAAGCCCTGCAACCTTATACAGCTAAAGCTGTTGCAAAGCTGTCCGGGCCACAGGCAGATTGCCAGCCAACATCCTGCAAAGACACTTATCTCTATGTGTATCACACGGGAAAAGAAAGGTAGTAGTAAACATGAATTGGCAACTATTTCTGCTCTTAATCCTACTGAAAATTGACCATTTGAAAGCAGACTTCAATAACGCAGCAATGCTAAGATCACCGGTATATTTAATTGAATAAAACAACTTTACACAATGAAACTTCATTAAAATTTGCAATTATGAATTGATTGGTGGCAGTTTTTATTAAGTATGTGGCCTGATTAACTTGAACTAGCCAACAATGCCTTAAAGGTATTAATACTAATTTATAAAACAGAATTACGAATTAACATTTTCTGTATTATTAAAGTAGAAATACTGAGAGAAATTAAATATAGGTTCAAACTTGAGGCTATATAGTTCAATCATTAAACCAAACATTAGTCATTTAGTTTCATCAAAAGTGTCTTGCATTATATTAATGTTATCAATTTGAATTCTATTCATTTTATAGTGTTGTTTTTATATTTAATTTATAAGCTTGTTTTGATTTTACATGAGAGCCAAAACATAAGAAACATTGAGTTATATATTAGTATATATTAAGTAACATTTTAACACAACTGAAGTCAATAATCAGGGTCTACAATAGTTTTATTTTCACTTTAAAATAATTCAAAATACTCAACTATGAGAGAGGTTGTACTATTTCCTTTAGAAAAAAAACAAACACTGGAATCTCAACTTGAAAAATGAAGCAAACTGGAGAAAGTTGTAGATAAAACATTATATACTAGATTAATACCTTGGTTAGAGAAGCTGCATTTTTATTTATTTATTTCTAAATAGATCTAATGATAAAAATAACATTTATCATGCTGTCTTTTTTCTGTAAAAAATAGAGAAAGAGATACATAGATAGAATACATGATAGATAGAAAGATGATAGATCATAGGTAGATGATTCATATATGTCATCTGTATATATATGTGGATGATCATAAACATGCTGATGGTAGTACCTCAGATGGTGAGATTTAATATCTTTCATTTTTCTTTTCATATTTTACGTACTGTTCATTTTTTTTCAAGGAGCATAATCAGGAGGTGGGAAGGGCATCCACCTTCATTGTGGAAATATTAAGCCAAAAAGAGGAATACAAAAAATAGTACCTACATTATGTTTATAGTTTTAAGATTATATCTGCACATTAACAATGGTTGGAAAGGAGTTTTGGATATTGAGATCAATGTCAGGAGGCTGAGGAGGTGAGATTTTGTTAAGTTTAGGTTTCTGTTCATTTTTCTGTACAGTTATAAAAACAAATACTTCAAGGGCTATCAGAGGAAGAAAGAGCAATGAAGGAAGGAAAGAAGGACGGGAATGATGGAAAAATGAAGCAGAAACTGATTCCAGACCAGATCTCCCATCTCTAAGTCCAGAGTACTTTTCTTGAATAACTTATTGAATATTCATTCAATTATCATGTATTGAATGCCTATGCTGTTGTAGGTGTCAAGAACCTCAAATCCCTAATCTCATGGAGCTTAATTGTAGTGGAGAGAGAGACAATAAGCAAATAAGCAAGTTATATAGTATATTAGAATCTGGTAAGTATTATAGAAGATAAAATGGATCTCGGAAAGTTGACTTGGGAATGAAGGAAGAGGAGGACATAAATAAATGAAGGGCTCATTGGCTTTGGAGCAAAGGTGAGGGAGTAATCCGAGTGGTGGGAGAAGAAGCCCTGTGGATATTTGGGAAAACATTTCTTGCAGAAGGAGCAGCTGGTGCAAGGACCCTGAGGCAGGGGTAAGCCTGATGTATTCCAGCATCGGTGAGAAAACCATAGGGTGAGGGGAGGAAGGAAAGAAGGAAAGGGAGACTGAATGGGTAGTAGAGGGCAAATCACACAGAGCCTTCCAGACCATTGCAAGGACTTTGGCATTGACTCAGTGAGAAAGGAGCCACCGGTGTTTGGAGCAGATGAGTGACATGACCTGACCCTACCAGTCTTAGCAGTTTCATTTTAGCTGCTGTGTTAAAAATAGACTGGGTGAGGGCAGTAGGGTGGGTATAAGGCTATTGCTATAACCTAAGTATATCAGTCAGGATTCCAGAGGACACAGTGTCACACTAAAGTGGGCAATTAGAAGAACAGTTTAGTAAAGAGACTATTCCAAAGCAATGGGCAGAGTGTCAGGAAACCACAAGGAACAGAAACATTTTCTGTAACCGCCCCTAGGCCTAAAGTGGTAAGGGGGCAAATTGTCACAAGAACCCAGAGACAGTACTGTGCTTAGTGGGCTGCTTGAAAGCTGAGCCTTGGTTTGAGGGAGGTAGCCAGGCAGCAGTGTATCTGCGGAATATGTACGCTAACCTTCTCTCCTCAATCCCTCTCATTTCTTGCTAATATTTCCCCATTGACTAAAACCAATGGATTCCACAGGGCAAGGGAGATCCCTGATATAGTCCAAGTGTTGCCCCTCTGTGGCCCACAGGCCAAATCTGGCCTGCTGCTTATTTTGTAAAGGAAGTTTTACTGGACACAGCCATGTTCATTCATTTTCTTATCATCTACAGCTGCTTTCATATCACAATAGCAGCACTGAGTAGTTGCAATGGAGACCATTTGGCCTGCAAAGCCCTAAACATTTACTATCTAGCCTTTTACAGAAAAGATTTGTTGACCTCTAATTGCCCACACAAGTCTGCCTCCAGGGCACAAGACATAAAGCTGGTAGGTAGTAGATCAGGAGGGAAGAGGGCCTGGGAATGGAAGCAGCTAGTGCCTCAGGCATGAGGTAATGATGGCTGACCAGTGTTTTATTTTGCAGTATGTGGTCTACCTTGGTAAATGTTTTCAGGAACAATTGAAAAGCATGTGTACTCTTCTGTCGTTTGGCAAAGTATTCTATCAGTGATAAAGATGCCAACTTTATTGTTAGCAGAGGAGCTCTTGAGAAGCGATTGGATTCTGGATTTATTTATTTATTTATTTATTTATTTTATGTCTGATCTTATTTGTTACTCTTACAAAATCTCATTTTTGACTGGACTCAGACTTAGAAGCAGAAGCTCTCAGAGAGAATAGTCTATGTCTCTTGGCAATCTGTTCCTGGCGTTTCTCTTTGACCATCTTCATTCTCTTGGCCAAAGGTTTAGCATATTCTGCAGCCTCTTCCTTATTTTTCTTAGTACACTTTCTTCAGAGCAATATGCTGACATTTATGTTGCAGGATGCTGAATCTCGGGTGCTTTGGTCCTAGATTTCTTACCTTCTTTGTTTAGGGGCTTTCTCACAACATATTGGCGGATATCATCTTCTTTAGAGAGAATGAAAGGTTTGTGGATTCTGCTAGCTCTTTTGGGCTCCAGGCAATGTGGCACAGTAATATCAGTGAGACCACGAATATTTTTCTCCTCTTTATTCTCAATGATCAAGTTGAGAACACTCAGATCGGTATCCACAATGCAACCCCGAACAGATATGCGCTTTCTTTCTCTAGTTCTCCTTGGTCTATAATGGGAATGGCCCTTATTCAGTAGCAGGAGGACATGACCATGGGTCAAGACACCCTGCTTCATGGGAAAACCTCGTTTGTCATTTCCATCACTGATTTGAACCACATAATCCTTCCATTCTTCACCCAGAGCATCAGCAGCAACTTCTGTGGCCATATGCTTCTCATAAAAGGTACGAAGTTTGCGTTCATCTTCCACTTCAGTGAGCCTCTGGCACCAGTGGCTGGGAAGGAAATGTTTAGTGTCACCCTGAAGCAGCCGACCACCTTCGAGGTGCCACGAAAAAGAGCGGATTCTGGAATTATTTTAAAGCTAGACTGCAAAGGACTACAGATGAGTTAGATTTGGAGTTTGAGAGAAAGTGAGGAGACCTCAAAGGGTTTTGGCCTGAGGAATGGGAAGGTAGACTATAAGAGGAGAAAGGCTGATGAAGGGATAGAGATTAAGAACTGAGTTTGGATTTGTCAAATTTTAGATTCTTGTTAGATAACCCAAAGGCGTCTAGTAGACAGTTTTATATACAAGTCTGGAGTTCAGGGGAGACGTGTATATTAGAAATATAAATTGGGGACTGCATACAGATAATATTTGAAGTCCTGAGACTACATGAGACCACGGGAAAGAGCGTAGATAGAGGAGAGAAGAGGTCTAAGAACTGCACCCTAGGCCACTTTAAGTCCTCTGCACATAATTAATTCTCACAATAATCCCATGATATAACTAAATGATTGTCCCAACTTTATAGATAAGAAAACTAATGCTCAGAGGTCAACCTCATCAAGAGTCACAGGGCTAGGAGTACTCAAATCAGGATTTGAACTTGCCTCTAAACTTCAACATCCATCTCTTTAGTACTCCAGAACTAGCCTTCCCATGCTGCTGCTCTGTAAGCTTCTCTCTTTCACGACTTCAGGCAGGACCCTCAATCTCTAGGTTCTTCCTGAGTCTCTTGGTGTTTGTTCTGCTCTGGTATACACCTTCTCTGAATCTCCTTAGACTGTTGCCTGAAGAATTGAGAGAGTGAAAAGAAGCAAAATTAACTAGAAGAAACAAGGAGAAAAATAGGAAACAAATATCTAGTTAATGTAAGATGCTATCTAAATTATAGTAATAGCGATCATTTTTATAATATGACTATTAAAACATCTGCGAAGAGTAGTTCTAAATGTATTTGCATGGTCATTGGATGGGTAGGTAGTCTCTCGAGCTATTTCAAAGCCAAAATTAATTTGCACATAAATGCATCTATGTGTGTGCATATATATTTATATATATGTATATATACACATATACTACAAAAATATATATATTAATATCTCAACCCAAAAGTCACTGAAAGATGATGATAATCATCTGTTCTATAGCTATCTGTAGAGTCTCTATAGTTGAATTGGTAAGTTTTTTAAGTTGTGATGTCAGAATCAATTTTAACATTGAACGCTTGGAGTTTTTCTACTATTTAAGCTAAAAGTACGAGACTCCTGCATGACACCAGGGTGTAAGGCCAAGTATCTAACATTAATGAGCTGACAAATCAAGAAAACCAAAAGGTTTTCTGTTCAAAAGCAGTAGAACCATATGATGTCTAATTCCTTGTTTTACTGCAAGAAAGTATAGTATGAAGAAAACAAGATGTCACAACAGAACTTTGTCATTCAGTTACTCATAAAGCCATATGTCTGAATACAACTTCGAACTTCCTCAAAGAAGCCTGTAAAAGCATCTAAGGAAGCCATTCTACACTCATCAATTCTGATGAACTTCTTCATTTACCTTCTTATCAACAAAACGTTTCGACTTAAAGTTATTTTTAATGGAATACCAATGGAAAAAAACAAGCACAAAACACAAATGAACAGTAAAAAATTTACCGTGATTCAATTGATCCTGTGTCATATTAAATATAAAATTATATGATTGCTTATCCTGCCTTATCTAACCAATGTATACATGAGGTTTATAATTTTTTAAATATATATAAATATGGTTTGATAACACTTCTGGAAAAGTTGGCCCTCGGCCCCTTAGCCGGAGTGAATAAATTAAGGCCTAGTCTCATGCTATATTAGAGTTTCTGTAGGAAAATCATGTTGACTGAGGGCTCTTCTGCTAGGAATATAAACTGCTGTGTGTGTCATGGCTCCTCTCCTGTTGCTTTGCACTAGCATTCTCCCAACTGGCATAGGCCTATTGCAGTAAAAGAAAGTCGGCCAGTCCAACTCTGCCACTTCCACGGCAAAGATATATGAAGACTTCTTACTCTTGATCATCGATTTACCCTTGCCAAGTATGTAAGACACAATCCAAGCCTCTCCCTCCTGGAGTCTGGGTAGAAGAAAATGATGGCTATGCTTTCACCTGTGCCCTGCCAGCCTGATTACATGGGGAGAAGTCAGCAGAACTGCTCCAGGTCCAGCTGCTTGGGCTGGTGTTGAAAAATGTTGAATAATCAAATTGCCCATTTCTGCTCAATTGCTCTAATTTATTATCCCAGGCATTCTGAATGCTAATGAAAACCACCTATCAGGCCAGTCCATGTCATTCTGCTTTATGATCTTATTAAAATCTCAGTGCTTCTTAGCCCAGTGACAAGAGTAGAGAGTGGGATAGCTGTACCCTTGCCTCCAATGTGGTTCATACACCCGCCCTGTCACTGCTAACAGGTGAATGATTTAAGCTACATGAGCAGCCTTGGAGTGATATTTTTATACCCATGACAGAATTATATAACTTAGAGAAAGGCCATTAGCGACTACAAAGGAATAAGCAGGAGGGGTAAGCAGGTGAAAAATGGGCAAGTAAATCTTTAGATTTGACTCTTTATAATAAAATGCCCTTCATATTTAGATTTAATGAGCTGGTTATCTTACCAAAAGGGAAGGGGGAACCTTCCTCAAGATGTGTCCAAGATGCCTGGCCCTTACTGGTGCACGGCGGCACTGTAGCCAGAAAACAGTCCTGTGGGAGCAATTAGCTGCCCTCAGATCTCCAAGCCAGAGAAGGGAAGCCAGGAGGTCATGCGTGTGACCCAAGGAAGAGATAAAGCAAATGAATTTAGCTATTTAGGCTTTAATTAAGCGTGTTTATCGGTTCTTTGTATTCACTTCATTGAAATAGAAATAACACTATTTTGCTACCACCACAAGGTGGGAACTATTTAACAAAAAGGCCTAAAGCCATATTGCCTGGTTGGAGAAGGGGGGAAAATCAAGATTCTTGATCTCAATATTTTATTTTAATATTAACTATGAAAACCGTATGATATGAAAGCTTCCAGAGAAGTATCACCACCATTCTCCATTCAGAAAGTACATGCATTTTGTTCCCTCTTAGAAATGATTCATTTGTAAAAGAAAAATAATATATTTGATATTTATGTGCATATTTTAATAACCATTTATCAAATTTCCATTTTTTTGTTGTAGAGCAAACAGTAGCTTTTGTTTTAGATGAGGCTCATGTATGAAGCTGTGCTGTTTTTATTATGTGATATATATGTAACATATATGTATATATTTATGTGTGTACATGTGTAAGTAAATATATAAAATTCCTAATGCCCCTTAAGTTCACCAGCTTATGGATCCTAAGTCAGATTCCAGTAGTTATCAGACCCTACATCCATAATATTGATAATCTCCTCCTACTGAATAGCAGGAGTTCATTGTATTTCTCTAGATGTTCAAAGAGAGTTGTAAACAGGTCATGGAATTTGTTTTACATTTATTTTGGCCCTGGACTACACCTCTGCTTTTCTTGCCAGCCCACTATGTTTTAGTGCTTGCCCGCCTATCCTTGGGTATAAATGGGTAGTACCCATCTTACCTTCCACTCCCCGTCCCCCACCCACCCACACACTCCTATTCACAGACCTCTGGGCTGCTTTCCTCTTTGAAATTCTTAGCTCTTCTCTCTAGATGTCTGTTTATCGTTCTCTGGCTTGTAAGGAAATTCCTTCTTCCCTGTTTTCTAGCATTGTAATTTTTACAGAAGAGGTGGAGGGATGGTTGTTACAGCAGTAGGGCATCTCTCAGCACAAGTGCTTGTCACCACCTTTAAAGAATGTAGACATTAGATTAACATGCAGACCTCCCCTCCCAAGGGAGCTGAGTCACCTTCAGGAGGCTGAATTGGGATGCATTTAAACATAGCTTTAGTGTACTTAGATATTCTCTTCCCTCCAACTTAGTTCCTATTATTGGGCGAGACTGCTTTCTTCTTTATGTTGATGTTTTTAATCAAAGCCCTATAGTCCCTCCCTGCATTCTGATTTCTATCAAGATCTATTTAATCCCTCATAAATATCTGTACTATTCTGAATCTCAGTTGTGGTCAAGGTTTATGCTCCTCAATCCCAGGCAAATCAAGAATATGTCTATTCTTAGGAGTGGGGGTTAATAAAAAATTTTTTTAACCCCACATTCTTGCATATCCTGGATCGAGCTCTCTAGCTGGCACCACTACTAGGTAAGGAGAAGATTTAGAGGACAAGTAAATGAAAGAAAGCAAGTGAGTTTGGAACTTCCTAGCCCTGAGATTAACTGATTTATCTGGGCGTTCATTAAATGAAGTATTAAGATCCAAGCTAAACAAGGAGAAATGTTATAAATGTTAGCTATGTGGTGTTAGACCTTAACCGAATGAGCATGTCAATATTGACTCTAAAGATGTTGCATTCTTAAATTTGTCAAACGTTACCAAAACAATGTGACCAAGAAGCATACTGGTTGTCTATTCTATACAACACATGCAGTTCAAACTTTGTTTTATATGTCTAAAGGTAGCTCTGTGAATACCAGGAAAGCAAAACTATTTTTATGTTAGCCATAGCTTTTTAATTCTACTCACTCACTCCTGGAAACAATACTGCTATAGAAGGGAAAAGACGGGATACAGTGTTTGTTCTTACTCAGCAGGCCAAAATCAAGCCTCTCTTAGTTTATTTCAACTCTCTTCTGGATAGCTCTCTGTGCATAAAGGCAGATTTGTGCATGCATGCATGCATGCATGTACATGACTGTGTGTGTGTGTGTGTGTGTGTGTGTGTGTGTGTGTGTGTCTACGTTAATCATCATTGTCATTCACCTGTGGAGAGAAATATTTTCAGAGAGATTAGACTAATAGTTGAAGACTTTAAAAGTAAGACACACTTACTTTGTATCTCAGTGGATGAGAGGTTATGAATGTTACTCTCTCAAACCTAATGCTCTCTCCTTTGCTTGGTGCTTTGGTAAGCGTAAAGAACCCTATAGCAGAGCTGGGCAGCGTGAGTCCAAAAAATAAGAGGAGCTAACTCCTTCACTATTGCTGCCTGCCCCTTCCTTAGCCTTTCTGTGCCATGCCCTGCTCTGCCATAGAAGAAGAAATGTATGATCTAGTCACACTACCATGTTGGTTGTTAAAAATGGTCCATCTTTTGAACAGGTACACATTTTTCAAAGACGGTCATCAGGAGAACCTAATAGCTAATAGAAATGAAGTGTTGATAGTAAATTTAAAATATCAATAAAGACAGTGGGGTAGATGTTTAAAGGAAAGTATGAGGTGACATGCTGCCATACCTCCAAATTCCTCAATGTAGGCTGTCACTTTTTTTGTCACCATTGAGATACTGCAGGGGAGAAAAAGGAGCTGATAGACTGAGTTAGGTTATATTGAGAGAAGTTTTCCAGTTTGGGTAGAGAGCTTAGAGATTAACCAGGATTACATATCTTAAAACAAAACTACACAAAGGAAAAAAGATGAGGCAATTGTTAACTCCAGGGAAAACCAATAGTACAAGAAAACAATGTATTGTCATATATTGACCCCCTTGTCTCATCTATAAACACTAAAAATTTATTTAATTAATAAATATGTTGGTAGGATAGGACTAGTGATAAAAGTTATATGGAAGTTGTAGTGTAAGCGTTAAATCCTCATCTGTCATTGAAGAAATTTTAAATTTTCTAGAATTGAAAATTTAGAAATAACAATGTTATTTGAAAACATGGAAGTAAATAGAAGAAAATTAAAAGTGGCTGCCTCTGCTGAATAAATAGAAATGGATGTGGTAGGGAGTTGCTGTTTATCATTAGAATAAGTGTTTTAGATCATTTTATCTTTTTTAAGTATGTACGTGTATTTTGATAAAAATAAAGACTAAATTAAAAATTTTCTAAAAGCCTCAAGACAGGGAAAGCAAATGCTATCATCTTGCAAGACATGCTGTAGATCCAGGAATCCAGACCAATAGAAAAAAAGATAGTGTGTTTTCTTCATGTCTGTCTTTAGGATTAAGGAACTGTCTTCCAGAAAGCCCCAGTAGGTTTCTTCTCATATCATACTATCTAGAACTAGCCAGATACCTATCCTTAAACCAGTTGCTGGCAAAGAAATGGCATATGATTAACTTAGGCTAATCAGAACTTAACCCTGAGTCATATGGGGGATAGAAGAGAACTTTCAAACACAACAGATGCTCTGCCAGTAAAGGAACACAGAACTAAGTCAGCTGGGTGGTCAATCAAAAGTGTCTATTGTCACACAAAACATATTTTTATAAAACCATACTTTATTGCCTTTTCCTTCTTGTTTTTTAAATTAGTGAAAGGCTATAGGAGTAGATGCATTTGGGTTCTTATCAGGGTGAGTGCATCAGCATTTGATGTTTATGGGCTTTCGACCTATACTCAAGATGAAGGGAAAGCATCCCATAGGTAATGCCGCCAATATGCCATCATGGGGAACTAGGTGTTATTCAGTTTTATCTGGTTTATATAAAGGCCATCTGCTTTATTTTCTTGTTATGTGTTTGTTCTTAGTATTTACAGAGTTACACAGTGCTATGATTCTGACAGCAACTAATATTAACTCACCACCTGCCTGAGGTGTTTAAAAAACATGTGAGCTACACATCTGTAATATGTACCAAGAAAGGGGCTTAACTCTTACAAACCATATACATCCAGATAACACTTTGCTAGAAACTACACTTCCTAAAGGTTTTTAGACCTGCCTAATATAGTTGAGCATGCAATGCATATTATAATTGTGTTCTGGGTCACTTTTGAATATATTAAGTCCTTAACATAATCTGTAAGCAAGGTAGAATTCTTTTCTTAAAAATTTTAAGTAGTTTTCATTAAAGTTGACATAAAATATTATATTAGTTTCAGGTGTAAAACATAGTGAATAGACACTTTTATAACTTATGAAGTGAGAATCCCAATAAGTGCAGGACCCATTTGACACAAGGTGGAATTCTTGATATTTCATTCATGCTAAACGAGTAGTTGAGGTATCAGGAGGATATGTAGATTTTTATAAGATTTTGTGGATGACGGGGTATACAGGTGTGACAGGAATCCAGGTTCTTTGGCTTCTAGCTGCAGGACCCTGCTCGGAACACTTGTGATCTCTACTTACAGTAGAAGACTTAGTAATATAGGGAGGAGGCAAGAGAATGAAATGTTAACCAAGTTCCATTCAGAGAGTGCACTATTGCTAATCAGCCTTGCAGCCAAACCAGAAGGACACCTGCAGAGCAAAGGAAGGTTTCTGCTGGGATTGCTAAAAACCCAATTCCCCTCACCTGTGGAAGGGGAACAGTAATAAAAGTCTTTAAGTGGTGCCCTTCACAAATAAATTTGTTCATTCCCTATGGCTAAAACCATGGGGAACCTATGGATTAAAGGCTGGGGACTGCCAGCAGGCCTTTCAAGCTACATACTCTTCCCCTTCCCTTTCCTCACTGTATGTCCATATCAAAGGAAAAGGGTAAACAAAGACTTTAAACTATAACTCGCAGGAACGAAAGAACAATATATGAACTGGCTGACACTCAGGGCTTCACTGACTCTCTCGCTGTCCCTCTCACTCTCTACCTCTGAGGGTAGATCATACTCTGTCTGTGGAATGTTACGCCTTTTCTAATAAACTTTCTTTTTGACTCTAACTTTGACGTGTGTTGAATTCTTTCTTCACCCTCCACCAAAGGACCCTCTTCTTCTCTAGCTTGAGGGCTTGGTCTCCCCCCACCTGGGGAAATTAGCCCTGTCCTGCATCATTAGGATAAAATTTTTCCTAGTCTTAATCCTAATTTTACTCCAAAATGATGTTCAAGTCTACATTATTAAAAACAATCCTGCTAGGAAGCTCTGCCTTTGTATCACAGATGTAATAATATCTTTAGATTATACTTAGGGACCCACCAAGCAGGAGAAAGATAACCACAATGTAATTCCTGGGTATTTCCTAGGTCTAACAACAACAACAACAACAACAACAATGACAATTAATATTGATTGAGCATTTGCTATATGCCAACTGCTATGCTCAGCACTTTTTAAACATTCTCTTATTCAGTCTTTAAATAAAACAAAACCTCATTGAGATATATACTATTATTTTCCCCAAATTACTGGAGAGAAATATGACTTTCAGAAAGGTTAAGTAGCTTGCCCAAGGTCAGACATTTAGAAAGTGAGATGGAATGGGAACTTGGATCCAGGTTTTTCCAATTCTAAAACCTCGGGTCTTGGAATAACTATTTTCTGTTTTGTTTTTTTTTCTGCCTATTTTCATAAACAACTTCCCCACTAAAAATGCTATTTAGCTATAAAATTCTCTGCTAGATTTCCTGAGCTAAGTCTAAGATACAGTCATCTAAACTTCATGGACTTGCTCTACAAAAGCTAAAGAAAACACACAGTTCAGGTGCTTTTAGGAGACCATATACTTGCAAACTCTATAATCTCAATACTTCTTCATTTACATTGACCTTCCCCTGCTTTCATCTAGTACTATTAAGTTGTTACTAAGGTGAAGGAGGGAATCTGCTTACCTTACCCCTTATATCGTGATTTATAATAAGAAATACATATTTGATGTTTGTCCCTGTTTCTGTCACAGAGCTCCTAAAACCTTTGGAATTTCCAGTGATGAGCATGATAAAGGTGTCTTTTGTTATGTTAACAAGGTGACTTTTGTAGAGCACCGGAGGATGGGAGCAGTTGCCAGTGGAGCCAACTATGTGATTGGAGGGTTGGAACATTGAGTCCCACCCCTCACCTTTGTATAAGGGAGAGGGGCTGGTGGTTGGTCAGTTATTTAATCAATCACGATGAAGCTTCCATAAAAAGTCAAAAGAACACGGTTTGGAGTGTTGTGATGTTGATGAAGACCGGAAGATTGGAAGAGAGTGACCAGCCTGGAGAGAGCCTGGAAGCTTCTCACTCTTCTCCATGCTTTGAGTCTCTTCTGTCTGGTTGTTCCTGAATTACATCTTTTCATAACAAACCTGCAACCTAGTAAGTAAAACGTTTATCTGATTTCTTTGAGCTGTCGTAGCAAATTAATCAAAGCTAAGGAGAGGGGTTTATGGGCACCTCCCATCTATAGCTGGTGTGTTAGAAGCACAGGTGACAACTTGTGATTGTATATGAAGTGGCGGTGGGGGTTGACAGTCCTGAGAGACTGAAATCTTAACCTGTGGGGTCTGTCTCCAGGTAAGTAGTGTCAGAATTGAGTTCAATTGTGGGACACCCAGGTGATGTCGGATAACTGCTTGGTGGTGTGGAGAAAAAAAACCCTCCTTGTTGAAATTAGTGTCAGAATCGAATACCTCTTCTGGTTTTTCACTTTGTGTATTTTGTGTATTATTTTTGTCTCAGTGTTGGGCTCCTTTGACTCGCTCAGGTGGCTTATATTACTGGATTTTGCCCACCAGCATCAGATAATATTAAATTCTTTAGAAACACTTTGTTCCCTTCTACCCCAGCTTTCTTTTGGCACCACTAAATTTAATAATTAAAACAATAATCATTTTATCATAAGAATTACCAAACATAAAAGTTTATATTTAAAGAAACTCCTGTGTACAACTTCCCCTTTCAGGTAGGAGTTCTAGGCTGAATCTTATTAACATTTGCATAATGCCTCTCTCTGGCTATTCCCTAGGCCACTCAGAAAACTTAAACAGGCCCTGAAGGGTCAAGCCTAAATTAGATGATTAACTTTGGGCAAAATCTGGAGTGAACTCTGAAAGGCAGTTTGAGGAATTGTGTAGTTTAGAGAGGTCAAAATAAAAGAGCGACAAACTTCAGGCAAGTTCTCCGTACAGCCATGATATATGCTCACCCAGTTAATTAGAAAGGGAAAAGTGTGAGATACCTCTCTCCAGAGTCTCTTCTTTCCAGCCATCAGGAGAGTTACTTGTAGTCATTTTATCACTTGACTAATCCTTGCAAATATCTTGTAAAAATCTCTTTTTCCAAATATCATGAAATTGGTTGTGATAGAGGGCAGAACTCTAAATCTGTGTTGATGGATTGTATCAGATTAGTAGAAATTATCCTTATTCCTATTTAGCTGCAACTCATTCTTATTCTAGTATAGACGGTTTAAACAACAGCATGTAGAATCAAAGGAAAAGTGGACTGAATGGTTAAGGGAAAGGTAAATCTCCTTTTTACTCAGCTTGTCTGATTAATCTGAGATTAGAACTACCCATGATTTACTTCTATAGGCCTCCATGATTTCTTCCAAGTATCTGAAAAGGCGAGCAGAAACACAGGTTGCTAATGGAAATAACTTGGCCTTGGAGAAGTGACACTCATCAACTTGTGGTTAGCTTCCCCCCTATCTTGTTTATAATTAATAGCTGATCATTTTCAGATGTGTTCTTCACTTCCCAACCCTCACTTTGCACTAGATGTACCATTCGATGGTATTTTCAAGACTGAATTTGCAGTGAGCAATAAATTTACTAGGGAGTTGATTTTGTTATATAAAAAAATCACTGTTACAATAAAGAAAATTTAAGGGTAGTACAACAAATGTTTTTACCTTGTGGCAGCTGGTGGGTATTAGGTAATTAATGTGCTCGTAGTCTCCCAAAGAAAGAGTTAAAGAATGGAGAGGGAAATACACCCAGAATCTAGAGTAAACGGATAACAAGTAAACATGATACATTCAATTCTGACCAGTTCCTTGTTTTTTTCAACCCCCTACTCCAAACACAATGTGATTGCTTACTATTCAAGTGTCTAAACTACATATAATTCAAACCTCTTCCAGTCATCAGCCCAAATCCTACCTATTCCCCAAAACCTCACCCAAGGCTACTTTCTCTATGAATCCTCTTGGTCCTAATTTCCCTTCTCTGAGCCTTGGGTCATGCAAGTTCGCCTTTATTTTTGGTTACCTATTATTCATTAGAAGAGTGTTGAAATCCTTTCTTCATATTTGATGTATACCAGTCATGTTTCTGTAACTAGACTGCATGCTTCTTGAGAGCAAGAATGATATCATATATTCCCTGTTACATAAAGCACAGTGGAAGAACATGGGTGATTTTGTCGAATGATCTAATTTGTACATACCTCCTGTTTATAGATCAGACTATTGTGAGCATTCACCTTCTGGGCTTGAAATAGTTTTAAAAATTCTGAACAGATATTTGGTGTATGATGAAATACATGTTTGTGTTTTTGGTTTATAACTCCATGTGATTCTAGGCAATTATTTTTTTCATGCTACTCCAGCTCTGACCTGTCTAGGCTTCCACAGCCTGAAGTAACATTATATCATTGATCTGACTTAGATTGAATCTTCTGTATGTCAGGAAAAGGCATCAACCCATAGTGTGTTTTCAGTCAGGCTTAATACATGTAACAAACCCTAAAAAAATATATATATAGGTCGAAGATAATTAGAATTTAAATTGCATCTGTGGGACGTGGTTTCATAGTATAGCGGTTAGCACGTCTTCTTTACATGTAAAAGGTCCTGGGTTCATGCCCTAGTGGAGCCACAGTCCATGGTCTACAGCCATGCTGCCCTGAACAAGCCTGATGTCTGATATCGGAAGCTAAGCAGGGCCGGGCTTGGTTAGTACTTGGATGGGAGACCACCTAGGAAGACCAGGTTCTGTAGGCATAAATAATAATAAATAAATAAATTATTAAAAAATGCATCTGTGAAAGTATGCTTGGCATTGAACCTAGTGGGAGAATCTTGTAAAAACCTCAGAGCCAAGATGATCACACAGTTAACCTTTGGCCTCATGCTGGTTTCTGCTCAGCTCAATCAAGGTTTTTAAATGTACTGACGTGATTGGTAGTTTCTTTTTTTACATTCTCCACTTTAAAGTGAACAAATACATATTGGGGGCATTCCACTTCAATTAGGCACTTATTCTTCTACCATAAATTGCCTTTGCTAAGGAAATATTCTTTTTATGAAAATGCCTTATTGTCTTGTGGCTTATTGGTTCTTTTTCTTTTTATCCCATTTCTTTATCACAGTAAAATATAACATAAAATTTAAAACATTAAATGGTATTTTTAAGCTTATAGCAAAAAATAGCAATTTTTTCTTCCATCCTATTTACTCCTAATTCTTGCTCTCCTGAGACAACCCCTATCAGCTTTTTTAGCTATTTTATATTTACTTCTGTATCTGTAAATACTATTTATATACTACTCTTTATTGAATTATTTTTTTAAGCTTTATGTATTCTCCATTGAATGCCTATGAGGGAGGGTGAGAACTGAGTTCTCTTAAATATTTAAAACACCCACTATATACACAGTTACACAATGACATGCCTACACAATGTAACCACATTTATTCATAAATATCCTATTCTCTTAATACAGTTATTCTCTTTTCCAATATAGTGGTATTGTATTTTTAGATTAATATGTTTATATTGCTGAAACTATAAAACAATAATAGCTGAACCATGTACTACATCACAGTCACATTTTATTTCTTGTATAATGTTAAGTCCTTCCTGAGCTCTCTCATTAACACATTTAAATTTTGTTTAGTTAACTCTATCAGTCACAAATTTATCTCTAGAGCCTCTAACAGATTTAAAGATATCCTAAATATATTCAAACACATCAGATGTTTTTTCTGTTTTATTTTCTTACCGGAGACATTGCTTCTGGATCCCAGTTTTCCTGTTCTAATTTTGATTGATTGCTTTCTAAGCTTGGAGCAGAACAGTCATTCTGGAAACTTTGTCATCCTGGGAATTCCTTTTGCTTCTCTTTTGTTTTGAATGTTTGTTTTCTGGGTCCCAGATATATCTCTTTCTAGTTTTCTAACTTGTTTACACGTTCATCTTTTTAGAGTTCCCTAAGAAAATTGTGACACCTTTTCTGTCTGAAATTGTCTTTTCAATCTACCTAAATTAATGATAACTTGGCTAGGTATAGAATTCCAGATTGTAAATTATTTCCCCTAGAATAGAGAAGTGCAATATCCTTTCTCACATTCTTTTGTCTTTTTTATTCTGTGAACTTTTAAGGATTTCTATGTGAGGTGTTTTGAAATATCAAAGTACAATGTCTAATTGTGGATCTTTCATTTCAGTATTTCACAAGTGTTCTCAATTTATGTCATGCTCTGCCATTTGAGTTGTACTTTTTTTTCCTTGGGTAAATTCAGTTATAATGTTGTATCTGGAATTGCCATTATTTGAATATTTCAAATATTTCCATATTTGAAATTTAATTGCCTAATTTTGCTCATTTTTTAAATCTAATTTTCATATCTTTTGTTCTAGATTTTGAGACTTTTTCTCAACCATTAAGTTAAAACTATATTTTTATGCAATAATTTAAAATTTTGATATTATTTTTAGATTCTCAGTTTCTTCTGATACTTTAATAGACTTTTTCATGTTTCATAGTTGCATTTTTTATCTCAACAATATAAATCATAGATGTTTTTAAAGTTGTTTTAGTTTGTCTTAATTTCCTTTTCCTCTCATATCACCACTTTTTCCTTAGTTTTATTTCAATTTTCATATCCTTCTTTTGGCTTCTTGAGGCCTTTCCTCAAATGTCTGGTCATCATTGACTTTTACTTCATATTTTAATGTGAGGTGCACGCATACACACAACCCTATTCAAAAGCTCTCTAAATTGGCAGTGCTTGTCAACTCATAAGCTTCGTGGTTGGCTAATCAAGTTGATCCTGCCTGTCTTGTTTGAAGACCTCCAAACATCACTATCCAATGTTTTTTTCTCTTGGGCTTTTCCGTTTCCTCACAGAGAAATCTACCAATTTCTTGCATAAATGATAATAAGCATTGTAGGAGACAAGTGAAGGTAGGAGGAGTGTATGGTGATCTCACTGTTCAATATATTCAGTGTCACTCTCACTGTTCTAAGCATAGTGTACACTTCTTTCTGTAGTTACACTTGAACTCTTTCTCTAGGGCTTGCTTGATTTAACTCATACGAAGTAAACAAATGTGTGTGATGGGCACAGGGCAACCACCTGGGGTGATGAGGAAAGTATGTGGGAGTCTATCTGTAATTTAATGCCTTTTGAAAGTATTATTTAAAACCAATCCTACTTGCTGATGGAATATGCATCCCTACTTTCGCTATTTGTTCAATGCATATCCTCATTCTTAGAACAGTACTTGGCGCATATTACTCAACAAATATCTGTCGATCTAATGAAATAAATGACTTTATATCATTTGCCTTTGCAGCATTTTTTTATGTTTTGTTGATTTGTACCCTAGAGGCCCAAGGTTCACCTTTTTCAGATATGTTCTTTCAGTTACAACTCCTCTGCTGAGATTAATTTGTCTTCACTGCTCTTTGATCCTTTCCTGTTCTGTGTTTATGAGCGTATGGCTTGTTTATTTCTTTGCAGTCATTTTTTGTAGGCATTCGAGATGGAAGAGATGGAGACAAATGTGTTTAATCTGCCATATAGCTACTTAAAGATTCTCTGCTTTAATTTTGTTAAAAATATATTTTTTGAAAAAATATTTTGAGGATTGAGAAAATATAGAAAATAATGTATGTATCCATATCTGCTTTGAAGTCTTATCATTTTACTTATCTTTGCTTCAGATTCCTATTTCTCTGTATACTTATACACACACATCTCATTTTTAAACAAAATCACACAGTTGTATAATTAAAGACTTTCGAGTCTTCAATTTCAATCTTTTCCCTTACTCCTCAGGGCTATTTTAACTTCATTTGTTATCTTATCCTAGCCATATTTATCTTAATGTTCATGTATATAGCCCTAAATCTGTGGTTTTATTTTGCATGTTTGAAATTCTATGTAAATGGTGTATTGGACATATTCTACAGCTTCTTTTCCCTCAACATGGTTTCATGATATATACATGTTGATGCATTCACTTCAACAGCTGTAAAGCATTCCATGCATATATTCTATATCCTTTACTACTGTCTATCTTAGCTTAAAAACTATCACGGAACACAAATCAAATCCTTAAAGCTCATTGCATTGCACCACTGCAAAGGAACAACAAAAATTTTAAAAGACTGGACTTTGGTGTCAAGAAGATCTGGATTCAAATCTAGAACCATCCACTTACTAGCTGTGTTATTTAGGACAAATTACTTAACCTCTTAGGCCTTGGTATCATTATAAAACAAATACTAATAGCTTAGACCTTACTGTATTAAATAAGCATGTAGATTTCACTACAGTATTTGACAATATTAAGTAGTCAAATAATGGAGCTGCTGTTTATAATTACCAACAACTCATTGACTCAAAGAATTTTAGAACTGGTAGTTCAACTATTTTAGGATTT
This sequence comes from Pteropus alecto, assembly GCF_000325575.1. Lineage (NCBI taxonomy): Eukaryota > Metazoa > Chordata > Mammalia > Chiroptera > Pteropodidae > Pteropus > Pteropus alecto. The sequence continues at coordinate 6,194,975 of NW_006439192.1, forward strand.
TTAAATTCTCTCTACAAAATTCCTTCCAAGAAGTATTCTGACCTCTGCATAAATACTTTCGTCGACTTGAACTTCTGAGAATTTATCCAGGATTTGAACAGCTCTGTGAAAATGATGCTCATTCTAAGGAATAATAAGAAAAAATATCTCCCTGAAGTTTCTGCAGAATTGGTCCTCATCCTACCACATGAGACCAACAGCTCTGGTTTAATCCTTCTTCTATGTGACAGACTTTCAAATATTTGAAGACAAATATCAAGTCCCCTTGAGTCTAATTATATTGAAAATGGGGGAAAAAAATAGAAAAGGAGGGGAATTGGTATATGTCAGTGATGGCTGAAGCCTCACATATCGAAACAAATATGTAGAGGTAAGTACCTTAGAATTTCCCTTCTAGTTTCTCCAAAATGAAAAGTCACCAGAACCTCCCTTTGAGGAAATCTTGTAAGTGCTATTGAAATTTTTTGTTACTACCTTTTGGGGACCTGCCTTGATAGTATTAACATAAGTGCTACCAAATGGAGTGGGAAATAATCTTTAAACTATCTTATAGAGAGTCTTTATTGTAATCTATTATACTTTCAGCATGAAATGGATAATAGAAGGAGATGCTCTGGTTTTACAAGGCAATAATTTGGTGTCTGAGCAGTCAAACTTTATTGTGAGGGAGACTGCAAAGCAGCGTATCCCGAAGGAGCGCTCTCTGACAAATGCAGAACTGCTGCCACTCTAGAGGTACGGTCAGTCTCAGAAACAGTTTTGTTAACAAATATAGTTCTGCTTCCTATTTCCCTACTTGAGTTTCTGACTTTTACTACAGGCATTTTGTTCAAAACATACATATCAACAAAATATTTTCAACTGGAACCACTTTTTAAAACTGCCCACTTAGACTGAGCACTGGGACTTTTTCAGCCCCAAATCTCAACATATCAGCCTGTATGGCCTCCTTTGAGATGTCAATGAATCTAATTGTGCCCTTTGGACAAGTCTATAATGAGAGGCTAGGGTAGGAATTGGAAAACTATGGTTCAGGCTGAATCCAGGCTGCTGCCTGCTTAGGTATGACTTGTGAACTAAGAACAGTTTTTAAATTTTTAAATGGTTGAAAAAAATCAAAAGGAGTTTCATATTATGTGACACACAAAAATTATATGGAAATCAAATTTCAGTGTTTATAAATAAAGTTTTATTGTAACAGACCCATTTGTTTACATACGGTCTATGACTGCTTTCTTGTTAACAGTGGCAGAGTTGAATAGTTTCAAAAGAGACCTTGTGGCCCACAAAGCCTAACGTTTACACTCTGGCTTTACCAAAACAATTTGCTCATCCCTGGACTAAGTAATGAAGATCTGGTTTGTGGGAGGAACTAAGAACCTCAATCTGAAGGGAAAAAGAAAAAATTTAGTGGCATCCTGGAAGGGAAGGTCTTATCCAAAATTAAAAAAAAAAACAATGTTAGTGAAGAGAGTTTGACACTGTGCATGTTTCCATGAAAGCCATGAATCAAAATGACCAGAAGCTTTTAAGGTTCCTTAAAAGTTCCTCCCAGATTTGGACAGCTCTATGAAAATTATGCTCACTGTAGGGGAAAAAATGTCTCCCTGTAGTTTCTGCCAAATTGGTCCTAGTGTCACCACTTGGGGCCAGGCAGCCTTCATCTAATTTGTCTTCCATATGACACTTTCAAATACTTGAAGACAAATATCAAGTCCCTCTGAGTCTAATTATATTGAAAATGAGGGGAGGAGAGAATAGAAAAGAAGAAAAAGGAGGGGAATTGGCACATGTCAGTGATGGATGAAGCCTTACACATTGAAACACTCTGCTCCCCACCCCACCACCACCCAGGCTCACCATTTTATAGTAACTATAAAAAACAATTCTCAAAGTTCAGGATTGGCAATTACTTTAGACAAGGATGGAGATAATAGAATAGGCTGCGAAACTTCTATCTTGCTCTAGCGACTTCAGATGTTGAGTAACTGACATTAGAGCCAAAGAAAGGAAACGGGCCTGCCAGTTCTTGGGGGTAACAGAAGAAAAACCAAAACAAAATAGTAGCTACTTGGAAAATTGTTGGGAGATGATGCACAAGTGAAATGTTCACAATAGATTCACTGAGTATTGTCAAGAAAAAGTTGTCAAAGACAAACTTGGGCACAAGAAAGTACTGACTATCTTGTCAATGAACTGTTGGATGTTGTTTAACTGACCATTGGGGATTATTTGCTTCCATAAGGGTGTTCTCCTCAGACCTCTTTTGACTTGGTGACATTACAGCTCTATAGGGGGAGAAGTTTAACTACAGAAAACTGGAAGTAATGCAAGTAATTTTTATCCATAGCCAAGCAAATGAATTGTGTCTAGATACAATTGAGTTCAACTCTGTAGAAAAGATAACCACAAATGTTACTTTTCTATGGCACTGTAAGATAGTAATTTATAGGCAATAAAATTGGTCAATATCTTACAGGGTATCTATTACTGCCCTATAAGATATTAAGCAGTTTTCTTTTTATTAGCATTTTCATTTCAGAATTACCATTTGCATATTTATGTATGTGTGTCTCCTCTTCAAATTCTTTTTTGAACTCATGTTAATCAGTTTCTTCATTAACGAATGAGTTAAATAAACCTTTGACATATGTTCATTTTGTATATGCGTGTGAGATGTTTTAACTCTGAAAAAAATTTTAATAATATAAGAATTATATCAATGTATTCACTACAAAATTCTTTTAGATATGATTAAGTTCCTTTCCAAAGTAGTCTTTTTTTTTTTTAATGCAGTTATTTCTTCTGATTGCACCAGGAAGAAAGCCTCAAAAGATGCTAACATGTCTTGACCAACTCTGTTGTTTTCTAATTGTTCCAAATCTGTCAGGGCTGCTGATCCTTCAAACAGAAGAATCGGGCTCCTGGAAGTCTGTGGTGAGCAGCAACTGTTGGAAGTCTATGCAGGAATTCTGACTTATAGACCACAGAAGCTGTAGCTGGTTGAATTACTTCACTGTGTGCCTGGGTGGCCCATTCTATTAGAAATCCTGAATTCTACCCTTGAATTAAGAAGCCTTTTTGTTCTACATATAGTATGGCTTAAAAAAAAAAAAAATCAACATTTTTGTTTAAAAGGGAAATAGCACCACACAAGAAAACCTTGTTTAGATCTGCCACCAACTAGCTTTGTAACCTTGTGCTAAACATTTCTTTCATTTTTCTTCTTTGAATAAGCAAAAAAGTCCCACTTCACAAGACATTAAAGAAAGTTTGTAGATACAAAACAGACAATGTCTAAATGAATTTTTATTCAATCAATTCCTTAATTTATTCAGTTTTAATGCCTACTTTTTAAAATTATAGTTGACATACAATATTCATTTCAGGTGTACAACACAGTAATTAGACATTTATATAACTTACGAAGTGATTACCCTGATAATTGACTACTCTTATGTCCTTTATCTTTGCTGAGGTCAATCATCAAAGAATGTCCATATCTCTTATCTCCTGGACTGTGGTCCTCTCATAAGGGGCTGTACATCTGACCCATCTTCTAATTTTCCAATTTATGAAACCCTTCTTCAGTGCTGTCAGTCATCGACAAAATGCTTCGTCTTGTTGGAGTTCAGGACATTCTACCCCAAAATATGGCACTTTGGCATAATGAGAAAATGGCAGAAACAGAAAGGTCACTCTGACCTCTTCCCCTCCTTCGCTGAAAGCAAGAGATTAATCTTCCATGTGAAATGTGCCATGCCTGAACCAGGAGGAAGGGAGCTATTCTCATCCCTGGACACAGAATGTAGGGCCCAGAAGGTAAACAAACCTTGTTACTTCTTCACTATTTACTACCACTACCCCAAACCCCTTTGTCTCGTCAGTTCTTCACATATTTCTTTGTTTAAAAAGTCTAAAAGCTTTCAGCTCTGGTCACTTCTTCAGGTATTCATTTTCTTATGAAGGCTCCCATGTACTTGTAAAAATTCAATACAATTTTTGTATGCTTTTCTCCTGTTAATCTGTTTTATGTCAGTTTAATACTTAAGCCTAACTAGAGACCCAAAGAGGATAAAAGAAAAATTTTCCTCCCCTAAAAATTATACCTCAATGTTTCCTTCTTTATCTTGCTCTTACTGAAACCTGGCTCTTTTTAAAAGAAATTACTTCCTTTGAGGCTCTTTTTGGTGGTTTCTATTTCCTCTCCCATAATTTCCATACCATCAGAGGTGGAGTAGGAGATCTTTCCTTCTCATGGCCATTTCCATCTCTCTCTCTTTGCCCTGATATTTCTCATTTTTGATGCTCATATTTTGAGAGAATAGTAGCCACTGTCTTTTCCAGTTGCAATAATCTACAGATGCCTAAATCAGTTCCTGTTCACTGAAGAGTTAGCTTCTGGCTCACTGTCATTCTAGGCAATATACTTCTGTTTTAACTGGAGATATCAGAATACATATAGATGATTCTTCAAACTTGTTCAGTTCCTTGAATTTTGTTCAGTTCCTTGAATTTTGATTCTACAAAGATTTTATCTTCTACTCTGCCTCAGCTACTTACTGTGACTTCTCAACATATTATAGACCAATAGTTCTCAACTGTGGTTGTTCCCTAGAGGATATTTGGAAATGTCTGGGGATGTTTTTGATTGTCCTAGTTGGTAGGCGCTATTGGCATTTAGTAGGTACAGGCCAGAGATGCTGCTAAGCATCCTACAAAACACAGGACAGCCCCTCACAACAAAGAATTTTCCAGCCCCAAATGTCAACAGTGCCGAGATGGAGAAACCCCCACATAGACCTTGTTTACAACAAATACACCCCTCCATAATCTCTGTTTCAAAAATCTCACTTTCCAATCTTAAAAAAAACTTCTGAGAAAACAAAATACGTAAATACACACACACACACACACACACACACACACAATGACAGCTCGGTAGCATCAACTTTCCTTATGGAGTATATACATTTACATTCTGATTTTGAAGGTAACAGTTTTGTGCTACTTGATCTGTAGTGATGGGCATATTGCCAATACAAAATAACAACAAAGATTCCACAGTGCTTGATTTAAAGGTCCATTATCAATTCTCATCTTATTTGACTGATTAGCATTTGATACGGTTGGTCATGCCCTCTTCTTTGTCACACTTTTTTTTTACTTGCTCGAACATTGTTCTGATTTTCCTTTTACTTCACTGGCCACTCTTTTCTAGTCTCCTCAGATTCCTTCTCATCTCCTGAAGCTTTTAATGTTTGAGTGCCCCAGGGCTTGGAGCTATTTTGTGATTTTAAATGCCATCTACATTTGGACAACTAACAAATGTATACCACTCTCCTGAACTCCAGACTGGTATATCCAGCTATACATTCTAAATTTCCACTTGGATATTTAAAAGGTGTTTTGAACCTCTAACACATAAAAACAGAGCTTCTGGTCTCCATCCTCCCCCCAAACCTGTTCTCTCTATTCTGTCTTCATCTCAGATAACAGCATCTCTATGTTTTTGATTGCTCAGCCCAAAACCTCGAGGTTGTCATTTTTTTTTCTTTGTTTCACAGCATCCGTCCATTGCATAAGCAAATTCTGCCAGTTTACCTCCCAGTTATATCCATTATTCAGATAACTCTTATTCCCTCTATTGCAACTGCCCTGAACCAACCCACAGTTATCTCGCCTCTCTTTATTTCTAAGGGACAACCTCCTTGCATCTATTCTTCCCCCACTGCAACGTATTCTCAAGCCAGCAATGTGATGCTGCCAAACACAACTCAAATTCTTCCAGTGTCTTCCCACTTCACACAGATTACAAGCAAAACCCTGAAAGATCATATTTGGTCTATTGTCCTTTACTTCTCTGAGCTCATCGCCTATTACTCTGTCACACTGCTCCAGCCTCAAGGACCTTCTCTCTGTTCCTTGAATAGGATGGAAAAATTTCACCTTGAGTTTTTGAAACTGCTGTTTCCTCAGCCTTGAATCCTCTTCCACAGATTTTCTTAATTTGTTCTTCACCGCCTTCAGGGCTTGAGTCAAAAGTCACCTCAGGGAGACAGACCTTGCCTGATAACACTGTTTAAAGATACAACCTGAATCACACTCTGAAACCCCATTCCTCTTTCCTTTGTCTGACTTACTCTATATTTCACTTATTTAGTCTTTATTCTTTGTCTCCTCTCAGAAGAATCAAATCTGTGAGAGTGGCGTGTTAAGTTTTTGTTCACTGTTCTATTCCCATTGCCTAATATAGTGCTTCCGCCCTAGCAGGCAATCAGTATGTATATGTGTGTGTGTGTGTTTTAAACCAACTCAACAGCTGAGTAAAGTAGTAAACTAATAGAAAGCACATTTAAATGATAGATTGTTTTCTCTCCTTTGCCAAAAAGAAATAGTTCAGGCCCATAAAAGCCAGAAGAATAGTGTTAACTCTTTCAGTGATAACAAAAGGATAGTTGACTTTAGTATTTTACATAATTTTTCATTTATGATGTTGTCAAGAACATACTCATATTGATAATCTTTCATAAAGTATTTGGATTTTTAGAGATACAATGCTAGGAGAAAAGACCATCTCTGTTTTTTCTGGGTATCCTAACCAAATTATTCAACCTAAGGATCAGAAAGATAAAAGAACAAGTATGGATCACTTAAAATTTTTACCTGCATGTCTAATAATGTCATCTAAAAGTAGTGAATTTCTGATCTTTTACCATTGACAGTGACTGTGTAGTTCTCATTCTGTTAAGATATCTGCATAACACTTATTAGAATATGAAGTTGTCCGCTCCCCCCCCTCC
>NW_006439192.1:6201824-6214983 GCF_000325575.1 Pteropus alecto
AGGATATTTATGATGCTGATTTTACAGACGTGAAAATTGAGACTCAAAAAGTAAAATTAACTGAAATTCCACTGGTAGGCAAGAGAATTAAGATTAGAACCTCCTTTAGTTAATATCTCTTAACCTACCCTGGGCTCTTACCATTTATCTCATCCCTGGCTGTATACCAACACTCACACCTTTAAAAGGAAGGATCCATTGCATTTTTCTCTGAGCTTACAGCAAAGTTGTTTGATACAAGTCATTTAATTGTTAAGATGCCTCCAGACTTTAAAAGTAATCTTTACAAGGTTGAGCAAAACATTTGTGATTCATTCCTATCAGTTTTAAGTGTGCATTTGTAATTATAGAAGAACATGGTTAAATCAAGCATTCTCAAGCAATAATTAAAATGTTAAAAAGGTTGCTATGTACTTATGTTTAGAGATAAGAAATTTCACAAACTGCAAAGAAATGGGTTGACAGATGAGAAAAAAAGTTGAAGAAAATTTGGATGAAATTAATTTAGGTTGGAGGATCTAATTTATCGCATACATTTTTACAAACGCGAATCCCAAAATGTGAGATGTTACTACATGCTTATTAAATTGGAGTTAATAGGTGATGAATATTTGAAAAATGTGAAAAATGTTTCAGACAATAGCCTTAGCTGAGTGATTAAAAACACACATTAGCATAACTTCTCTTTTCTTCAGTTTCTCTACTTACAAAATGTGATAATAGTACTGATTTTATATGGTTGCTAGGGGATTAAATGAGTAAATCCATGTAAAATGACTAGCACACTGAAAGTACAGCATGTCCCCCTTACCCCACGGTTTCACTATCTGTGGTTTCACTTTCCTCAATTTGTTACCTGCTGTCAACCTCAGTCTGAAAATATTAAATAAAAAATTCCCAAAATAAACAATTCATAAGTTTTAAATTGCGCACCGTTCTGAGTGGAATGATACTGAGGGGGATGTGACTCAAGCCCTTTGTCCAGCGACTCCACATTGTATACACTCCCTCCTCCACCCCCCACTACCCCAACCATTAGTCACTTAGTAACCTTGGTTATTAGATTTGTTGATGTTTGCCGTGCTTGTGTTCAAGTCAACCTTATTTTACTTAATACCATATTCACATAACTTTTATTACAGTATATTGTTATACTTATTCTATTTTATTTTTAGTTGTTGTTAATCTCTTCCTATGCCTAATTTATAAATTAAATTTTATCATATGTATGTATAGGAAAAAATAGTATATATAAGGTTCAGTATTATCTGCGGTTTCAGGCATCCACTGGGGGTCTTAGAGAAAGTATACCCCATGGATAAGGGGGGACTACTGTATTTAAAGTGTCAACTACTATTATGCATGAACTTTGGTAGCTCTTATAATAATGAAACCTCTATATATGTAGTTAACTCAGGTTTCTCAAACATGGCTAACCATAGGATCAGTACCTAATAACGAAGCATAGAAGTTTGGAAAGTGCTATTGTAGAAGATCTAGAGGATCATGAGGACTAGATGCATGAAAAGCAGCATGGCAGCCTTTCCTGAATAAAATGCTTATGAAGGTGTTTATCAGTGCTAATCTTCCCGTTTGCTCTTCCTCCTCTGTTTTCACTTGACAAATTCTTACTCAGATGGAGAAGTTGAAACCATGACCCAAATTCTCCATCCCTTCCTGCATGCACAACTTTTGTACTGTGATTTTGTAGCAGTTCCTATCAAGAGGACCTATCTTCCTATCTCTTGAATGAGGCTGATCTTTTGTGTTATGTTGGCTATTAGAATATCACAGAAATGATGGTGTTCAAGACTAAGCTTCAAAAGACTGCATACTTCTCCTCTGCCTTTACCAGGAGGATATATCCAACCTAACTTATTGGCTTGTGAGACGAATGGAGCAGAGCTTAGTCCTACTGTCCTAGCCAAGGCCCCGAGACATATAAGAAGCCTAGGCTAGAAGAGCCTGTCCAGGTAACCTCTGGGCTGATTGTAGATACATGAATGAGCTCAGCTGAGGTTAGCCAAGCCAGGCTCAGATCGGGACCTCCCAGCTGACCCATAAAGTTTTAAGAATAGTAGATGGTTATATATAAGCCACAAGTTAAGGGGTTTGTTATAAAGTATTATTATAGAAATAGCTATATTAGTATATCTTCTTTAAATCTTACCAGCAACTGGTCCATTTAATTTTTCCTCACACAATACAGCCTGGTCTCAGTGTTCTTCCTTTATTCTCCCTTAGTTAGCAATCTGTGCTCACCTCTTTTCATAACACTTGGTTAGTGGTATGATAATCTCTTGAAGCAGAGAAAGCTTCTTGAAGTTTGAGTAATGTGTTTTATTTATGAATGCCTGATTTGTAGCACAGCGTCTGGCACATAAAGGTGATAATGCCCAGGCAACTCTTTAATTTGTGTATACTCATATTTTTAAGTCCTCTGTGTCATCTGAAAACCAGAAATTAGGTCATCTCATTAATGTAAGATTACTGTTATTTTAAACAAAATATTATTTGTCTTAGTGATGGATACACTTTAAATATGTGCCTTAAGTTCTTTGTCTCCTAAAATCATTCTATGTGGATGGATATATGGGACCTTATTTTTTAGGCTTACTGTACTAAGTAAGCATCAACCTTTATATTTGAAAACAAATTTCATTTCACTTATTTCAGGGGTAGTAAGACATGCTTTTTTTTTTCTCCTTAAATAACTTTCAAGTATCAGCAAGATACTAAAGCTGAGTACATCTTGGCCCTGTTGTCACTTTTCTAGATTTATATACTGACCCCCTCTAGGATGTCTCAGAGTAGAGCCAGACCTATCCAGACAGCTGGAAATGTGTTTGGTCATTACAGTCATGTGCCATATAACCTTTTGGTCAAGGATGAGCTGCATATACAGTAGCAGTCCCATAAGATTATAATGGAGCTGAAAAATTCTTATAGCTCGGTGATGTTGTAGCCGTGGTAATGTCTTAGTGCAATGCATTACTCATGTTTTTGTGAGAATGCTGGTGTAAACAAACCTACTGCACTGCCAGTCATATAAAAGTATAGCACACACAATTATGTACAGTACGTAATACTTGGTAATGACAATAAATGCCTGTTACTGATTTATGTATTTACTATGTATTTACTATACTATACTTTTCATTAGAGAGCACTCTTTCTACTTATGAAACTAAGTTTTCTGTAAAACAATATGTTGTGTTATGCTGATAGCAACCTCATACATCTCACGGTTACCAAATCTCTTGATTGCATTATTTTCTCTTGTGCGTGATTTAATGTTGTTTGGTGTAAACATGCTGCACAGGTTTGTAGCTTAGGAACAGTGGGCTATACCATATAGCCCAGGTGTGTAGTAGGCTATAGCATCTAGGTTTCTGTAAGTGTACTCTGCTATGTTGATACAACAGAATCACATTTCTCAGAACTACCCCTGTTGTTAAGCTGAACATGACTGGATATTACTTCTTGAACATTTATTTTGTGCCCAGTGAGCTTGATATGATTATCTCCTTTTAAAGATAAATATTTTTTAGCCCAAGACATGTATCCAGAGAATGGCAGGCTCAAGATTACTACTCTACCATGTTGATCCAACATAGTTTAACTACTATGCATACAGCCTCTCTAAAATAAGACAGAAGCTTGCTAGGTATTTTTATCTGATATCAAATGCTAAATGATAGTCAAAATTTGAATCCATACTGTTATCATGTAGTAAATGGTAAATATTTTTTAATGAATAAGTAACCCTCATCAGGATAAGTTTGATCAAATTCTAGCAAATGTTTTCTATATAGAACATAAATTAGCTCCAAATAGCTTAATCATCTCAGAATTAAGATAAATATTTTTGAAAACATTTCAAAAATTATTTTGAACTGTTTATTATAGGTTCAAGTTGATCTGTTAAGTTTTAATCAGGATAAACTAGTTATAGCTGACTCTGTATGCCAGTCACAGCATTCTAGTTAAAATCTGTTTTGACCAACTCAAATCAGATTTGCTCTCAACTATTGAAATAATTTAGAATTTTTGAGTTGGTTCTGCCTAATCATAATGATTTATCCAGTTTAGTAAATTAAAACTAATTATCATTCTACTAGTAACTTTAAAATATATTTTAATCAGCTTTAAAGTTCTTAATTTACAGTGATCAGAAAGAACAGCTGGAATCATTTAGAGCACTTTGTGAATGTTTATACCCATTCCTACTTGTTCCATAAGGTGATCCCCTCTACCCACCCCCGCCCCTGCAAAAAAAAAATTAGGTGGTCAAAAAAGTGTAGGAAATGTTGCACATACTCCCTCTCAGAGACCTGTCATAAACATTAGATCCATCATACACATAGTTTCAGAAATCTGGAGTAGAGAATGATGAGTGGAATACTTGGTAATGATAAATGACTATTCCACAGCTTTCCAAACTTAATTTGGAAAACAAAAAACAAAAAAACCTCATCTTCCTACAGAGATGGTTTTATTTAAAAAATTTTGGAAAATACTAGTTTAAAACGATTTTAACCTTTTATAACCTTTTATAATCAACTAGTTTGAAGAGAACAGAAACCTTTATACTGTTTAAATTGGCTCTGACCAGCTCTACATAGTTAGGATTAAATTCTTGGGAGCTTCCAGCATTTTAAAACCATTTACAACAGATTCAGTCAGTTAAGATGTATTTGAAACCTGCAACATTGTACTTCACATTTCCCTGCAGAGAGGCAGAACATCTTCTACAGTGTGTGTAAAAGTAACCCAAACATTTTGAGGAACGAGGGGAATGGTTATCTGTTATGGTATGGCTAAGATTATCTCAGTATATAAAACTTTATCCCAAGGACATTGTGTGTGTTGGGGTAGGTGGAGATGTTAGAGGATATTCTCATCTTTGCCTCTGTGGCCTCATAGTGTCTCCTTGAAGCCAGAAGGAGAAGAAAGGCCCAATGTGTTAACAGGTATTTGGAAATTGTCCTTGGTGTGCAGGGCATTCCATCTCCTGCTGGGATGTGGCAGGAGGTGTAGAGAGGAGGTCCTCATGGGGATTTCAGAGTTCCACTCATAGAGTATCCTAAAATGTCAATAAAAGACTCTTTATTCATAAATAACTGATATGCAGTAATTTATGTCTGTACATTTATCTCAAAGTCTGTAACCATCCAGTTTTTGCAAACTACATAAAACATCCAAACCGTCCATTTTGTTCAATACAATATAACACAGCTGTTTGGCATTACCAAATATATATGTATATATATTTATAGATATGTACATGTGCTGAAAAAGAAGCCAGTACAGCCTTTTCTAAGAAGTCCATCCAAGTATTTACTGTACAACATTCAGAATTTACATTGATAATACAAGGCACAAAAAGTGTGGTATGAAGCCAAGGCCATGCTTTATTCAAACTCTCTTCCGGCTTGCTTGCTCCTTCAGCCTCATGTCAAATTAAGTGTTCAGTTTTTGTTTTGTTTTGTTTTGTTTGGGTCAGCTTTGAACACATCAGATCTGAGGGTAGTATGGGGTTGAGATGTGAATGACTTGAAAGAACTATCCCCTCCCCCTTGCCCATGCACTTTCCCCAAATAAACAGCACGAAATAAAATGTTTTGAAATTCTTCCACACAGAAATGGAGGTAAACAATTACTGATATTTTTTGAGTTTGGGTAGAATATCCCAGTTTTCCTCTAACTACTTATATTTGCAGTGTTTCTAGGTCGATGCTTATTGGATTGCATGTACCAATTAGAAATTGCTATGAAGAATGGAAAATTTTAAGTCTTTATTCCAGTTTAAAAAAGGAGAAAATCATTTCCCTGACCAGAAAATTCCCACAGACTGAGTTTTTCCCACTTTCTTTTAGAGAAGTTTTGAATGAGAATTATCGACATTATCTAGGACAGGCTTAGTGTTTCTGATAGAAATTTTTTAGTTACCTTCTGATGAGGGGGATCTCCGTTTAGCATCATCATAGCTCACTGATAGAGGGATGTTACACTTATTAGATCTATTTTTGATTGTAATGTCTGTGTTTCAGTAATGGGGTCATAAGGCATGATTTTCTGCATACAAGTTCCCTTAGGTATCTTTCTCAGAACCACTGTTAAATCTACCATATCAAATTTTAAAGGAATTGTACAATTTGTTAAATTTTGGCATTTGTTTATAAATAACGCTTGAAATAGTGAAATATTTTGGGGGGTTAGCAAAATTTGGAACAAAAGGATATTTATTGTAATCATGCCTTTTGTAAAAGTATTTAACATGTTTCCATTCATGCAAAGAATGATATTAAATTTAGTGATAGATTTCATAATTTAAAGGTATAACTTTTTGAAAAGAGTTTACCTTCTGCCAAACTCAGTATTAGGGTTGGGGGAGGACATTTTTAAGCTTAGGCCTAAACATGAAGCTTACTGCCTGTTTTATCTTTGGGTTCAGATGGAGGGTGGGTTCTAAGACACGAAGTTTAATGTTGCTGTCTTAGACTCACTTCATGAGGACAGTCCAAATCCATGATCTTCACAGCAAAAGGAAAAAGCAAAGTAGCTGCTTCAAAAACCACAATTATTCTATGTGAGTTAAATTTCCTACTTCAGATCACAGTACTACACACTAGTGACTAACAAGCCAGGTCTGATTTCCATCCCCTTTTATCTTTTGAAAAAAAATACAGCAAACAGATGGCCACTGTGATTTTTGTGTACGACCCTGGAGTGGGGATGTGAGGAGTCCGTGGCAGACACTGGCTCTCCTAGAACTGCTTTTGCGAAAAACACCACACGCTGTCAATACAGCCAAACAGCTTTGTAACTGCAGCTTTTGAAAGAGTTTGGAAAGTAAAAACACAAAATATGCAACACATCTAAGATTAGTAACATTTTCACTTTGTGACATTTGACAAAATACATTTTTGCTTGTACTTCAGGAAAATTCTGTGCAGACAGAACAGTGGAAACTGCGGAAATGGTGGTCATCCAGCTTTTGGCTAAAGCATCAATTTTCAAATACAGCGTTATGGCAACTAACACCAAAAGGCTAGTAAAATTTTGTCACTATCTGTAGGACAACATTTTGCTCTCCCATTTGCTGTGGATGTCACCTCTGGTCCAGTCAATGGGAGTTACTAAGGATTCAAAACTTCGCAATGTTTCATGAGGAAAATTAATGAAAATGGGCCACACAATGGGCCAGAGAAGCACATTTCTCAGCTCCTTCCTTCATGGTTCCTGTAACCTTCACAGATCTAGAACAAAGACCTCTGAGAGAACTTCAGCTTCAACATATCTGGTAGCTATATTATTCAACGCCTTTACAGAGGGACTAAGAAATTGAGGAGAAAAATGGCAAAAAGGAAAGACAAAATTACATTGAAAGATCTTATGACATTTTGAAATTCACAAGTAGTTTTGGCCAGAAGTTTGGCAAGTGAAGAATACTATCTAATCTAAAACCAATTATATCATTTTAATATTCTAGCTTTGCTTATCAATCTTACTGTTGAGAATTTCTGTTAGGGAAAAAAGTTGCAATAAATCTAGAACTTTCAATGACATCCCCTCTCAAAGTCAATCGAAAGAAAAACATAAGGACCACGGCAAAGGATAACACTTGTGACTGAGATAAAAATAATTAAAAAAGGAGAAAGGTTCCCCTCTTAAAGAGAATGGCGTCATTTCCTATTCATCTCTTACACAAGGCCAATACAATTTTTGTTGGAGTACATGAGTTTTATGAGACTTTGCACCGGTAAATAAAGTTTGCATTTAAATCCATAGAGTAAGCTTCCTGTTGGCTTAAAGGATTTTAGTGTAAACTGGTTAAACCGCACAAGCAATGTTGTAAAAACTGTAAATTAACTTTATGATGCAGTCTGGTGAAGTTGTGAAGGGCACCATTTTGGTGGCATGATTTTAAGTCATGTTTAAAGCATGACTTAGACTTAAATGCCTTTGAGGACTGAAAGACTTGACATTAAGCGGGATATTTTGTGAAAATTTTAAGTAACCTACCAAGTTTTAAATGCCACTTTCAATTTCTTGGTTCATTTTGCATTAGGAAATAAGGTTTCTGAAGTAAGCGCCTGGACTGACAAGTAAATCTCAAGAGGGGCATTTGTGTTGTGACAAGCAAATATTAAAATGGAGTAAGGATTTAGGTCACAGTGAGCAACCAGAAGTTTTGGTGTCAGTTAAGTCTATCTGATCTGCAATTTCATGCTCCTCCTACTATGCGTGCACACACCTTGGTCTGTAAGTCTCACAACCATGGGTTCTTTTTGGAATTGTAAAATATTGCAGAATCCTGACATGGAATGGCCACAGAATTTCATACATTTCTTTAGAAATCCTATGTAGGATCCTAGCAGAATTAAGTAAGAGAAATGTAAAGAGGGAACAAAATAGACTGAAAGGTAGATTTGAACCTTGGGCTGAAAGCATAGGTGAATCATGTTAATTTGCTTCCTTTGTCATTCAATATTATATGATCAAGTGCATTTATAAAACCCAGACCCTCCCCCCCCCAAAAAAAAAATTCCATGGAGGAAATTTCAGACAGGAATTGATAGCAATCACTTAAAATATCTAGATCGTAGGGAAAACATTAAATTTTTTGTCTGTTTTAAAATATAAAAATATCAAAAATCTAAAAAGGATCTGTGTGAATTCACAGAATAGATGAAACAATTATAAGGCCAATTAGAAGGGAAGAGATAAAAAGGGTAGGATGGTTTAAAACAAAAATCCCCCAAGAGGAATACTAACAATCTCTACAATGTCTCTTCTATTAGTTATTATTCAATAGTTAATGCAGATTCTTTCTGTACACCACCCGTGCCAGTTACTCATGTTTATTTTGGGAGTATTGACCATCAACTTCAACTTCTTTCTCTTTCAGAAATTATATCAGAGATGTCAAATAATTTATACTTCCATGCTTTCTCTCTATTGCTCCCTGGAAGGAATAAACAAGTCGAGCACACTAGCAAGGGATGTTTTTGTGATCTAGATATGGTATTCTGAAAATATGCTTGACAGTTCTAAGAGGACTTGTTCTATGTAACATGACTTTGGTTCCTGAGAAAAGCAAGATGCTTTTGAATTTCATGTAGCAAAGCCTTCTATCAAATACAGGGGACCATGTATACTACACATTAGTTAGAGAAAATGGCCAACACACTCAAGTGTTTTTTTAATGCCTTACCCATGGTACCATAAATTCATCCCATCTTTAGGTCTTTTTCACTTAGTTCACAACATTTTTTAAAACATGGGATCTATAAAAACATTGTTTAAAAAAATTGATTATATCCCCAATGCCAAGTATTCCCCACTTCCCCCATTCCCTGATGATTTTTAATTTATTCTAATGCAGCCAACCTCTAAGTAGCTGATCAGTCTTGTGGTTCATCTAGGTCCTTGACTTTGGTTGTCCTGATTGTGGACAGCTAATTAAAACATCCACCAGAAGATGAGCAGGAGCAGATCTTTTCATCTTTAGTCTACCAGGACATACTGTCAAATGATTACATAGGATAAAAGATGGGGTGAAGTGTTAAGATGGGGATCATGAATTACCTGTGGATTTCAATTCTCCACAATATCACTGCCTCTTATTTAAAACATAAAGCAATATGTTAATGGTGCTACAGAGAAAGCATACTTGGCGAGTTTGAGTTATCAGAGCTTGAAGGCTCCCTGAACAGTGCATATGGTTTCTAGGACGTTGCGGCAGAGGTCTATTTACTCGAATATAATTTAAAGCAAAGACTATGTGCTAATTTCCTAAGCGGCAAAAAGAGGGTGACCTATATATAGCCCCATGGAAAGAGTTGGTGATAACACAGTACCAAAAGGCTAGAAAATTTCAAGAACCTGGGTTGAAAAGTACAGTAAAACCTCCTCATCTCCTTAGAATGACAATGTTGGGGAAGTGGATCAACACCTGTATCCTAGAATTACAGCTTATTCAAGGCCTATGGCACCTGCAGTTTATGTTTCCTTGGACCTAATTTGACCCCTCATCTCCAAATCCACATAACAAGTTGTGTGCTAACAGTACTCTGCAATTTGAGTGGCTTAGCTAAAACTAGAGATGGTCTTGCTTTTTGAGTTAGAAGAAATAAATTTTTTATATTGAAAAGTCTAATTATGATGCTTGAAACCTCTTCTCTACTATAATGGGTAAAGAAAGGAAAGAATGTGGGTAGATCTGTCCTTGGAGGAAATGAAGGTGGCGTACACTGTAAGAACTAGATTGTGGTCTATCTTACCTTGCCTTGTTTCTATTAAGTTGCTAGGATAGGTAAGGAATGGGTTGGTGCTGGTGTGATGTACTCAGATTCTAAATTCTAAATGCCCTCCTTGACATTGTTGAAGTCATACAAATGGGTTGACAACCCATTTCACTTCTAAAAGCCAGTTTTACAATGATTGCCGACATCACAGATGCCAGTTGGTAGAAAACTCTTGACAATCTGGTACCAGAATCAGCTGGCCCTTTGGGGCATATCATTAAAAACCTGTTTCAAAACATGCACTTATACATTCTCTGCCTTCCCAGCTTTATTGTAGCTCATCTTTTTTCCAGTTACTCCTATCTAGATAAGCCCTCACTTTTATCCTTGCCACCCTGAATCTGAGAAGTTCATCAAGTGTTAACCCTTGTGTGGATTCAGAGGAGACAGTAGAGCCCTCTTTTATCTAAGAGAGGTTATACTTTTCTCTATTAACATATTTTACCTATATAAGTTTCAGTTTCTCCAACCAGGGAATCTCACTGATTGTAAATGAAGGCTGAATTCCCCAAATGCCACTGGGCAGAGAGCTGTCTCTTTCTTCCATTTAAAGCAAATGTCCCGAAGCTGACCATCACTTTATCTCTTGAGAGGAAGTGGACTAGAGTCCATTTTGCCTGCTGTAGTTAAAGTCGGCTTCATCGAGCTGGGATTCCGTAATGTTTGAGAGTTTCGTGTGTGTCCTCCCAATCTCTTCAAGGGCACAGGCCAGGGAGTCAAGGTCACCATCGTGCTGATGACGAGCTTCCCACAGGTTCAAAATGACAGCAGATGGGCTACTTTGTGTAGCAAAATAAGATAAATTCCTAGACAGAGAGAGTTAAATAAAAAGAATAACACAACAAAAATGAAAATAGAAATAAAGGAACAAATAAAAATCACTATAAGGGAATTAAAAATGAATTGTAATGGCTATTTTTACAGGAGTACAAAGCTCCTCTGAGGCAGGTCTGGGGCAGTTAAGTTTATATCCTAACACATATCCGATTGTATCCTGGGATGTTACCAATGACCTTCTTATCCTCTCATTCTTCTTTTAGTCCTCATCTTCCTTGAGTGAGTGAGTGAGAGAGAGAGAGAGAGAGAAAGTGTGTGTGTGTGTATTTCCCCTTTGGCCACCCCCCTTGAAAAGGTCTATTACATTAGCTTATGTGATGATGTAACTCATTCCTATTTTTTCAAGATAGCTGACCTCTCTTTGTGTCTTCCTTGGTGAACATAAAGGACTGTCAAGGTTATATCTTTGATTTCCTCTTTTCCTCCTCAGTGAGCTCATGTACTAAGTGGATTATTTATCAAGTGGACAGTGTCTAAATCTGCACCTCCAGTCTTTTAGGTTAATGTGAGCTGGTTACCGATCTCTAAATGACCTTGGAATTGCTCCAATTAGATATCTCTCTACAACTTCAAACTTATCAGAAATTTGTATAATCTCCATGCTTCCAATTGGCCCCCATTCTAACTATAACAAATATCTCAGTAATTACAATGATCTTTCCGGTCTCTCTCACTAGGACACTTATTTCTGAGTCTTCCCTTGATGTCAGGTTTCTTTCTGACATGCTCATCAGCTTCACCCTTCCTCTACATTCACACCACTTATATTTAATCTATGATCTAACATTTCATGGCCTGGATTACAGCAAAAGCCTTATAGCTCTTTTTCTCTCCAGACTCTCTAATATACCCTACATTTTATTTCTTCAAGTATCAGGTATCTACTCAACATGTTTTCAATGACTTCCTTGGTCTAGTCTCATTCTAGCTGAGCAGTATGTATATACTTAGTATTCTTTTGTCCTTTCAGTCATTAATGCTGACTTAGGTAAAACTTTGCTTCATGCTTTCAATCTATTCTGTTCATTCGGAAAGCCCACTTCCTCTCTTTACCCTCTGTTTATCAAGAGCCTATACTCTTACAATGCCTGGTTCAATTCTCATCTACTCTGTTTACGCTTAAATTTTCATGTGAGTAAAATGCTATAAATATCATGTGTTTGAGCTTGACCTTCTCAGTGTAATTACAGACAACTTAAGGGGAAGGATCATAGCTAATAATTTTCTGATTCTGCTACAGCACTTATCATAATACCATGACAGGTGTTTATTCGATAGCCATCGACTGAGTAATTGATTGCCATGAGCTTTTTTTTTTCTGATGACATGGGATCATCAGTGAAAACAAAAGGTAACCTTTTAGATAATAACTTGGCTATAATGAAGACTAAGACAACACAAAGGATTAAAGGTCACAGTTTTTCAATGGTAGTTTTTATAGCAGGGATAGAAATGTCACCTCTGGTAAAAATTCTCATGAGTTGAAAGGAGTTTCCAGAGTCAACTAAGAATTGACTATTTTGAGAGTGCTACTACTATAATCATGAAGTAGACTCATATAGCAGGAAAGTCCTTAGAAGAGAAGACAAGCTTTTAAGGGCATATTACCATTTACAAGCAAACACGCGCGTACGTACACACACACACACGCACACGCACGCACACACACACACACACGCACGCACACACACACACACACGGAGTAAGTTTTAGTGAATGAAGTGCTACTTTATTCAAAGATCTTTAAGGGACTGGTTACAGCTAGTTGGTTGCCAAGTAGTATAAATATCAGGTTACTGTACATACTTTGAGATCCAGTACATCTGAGTCTTTAATTGAGAAAGGGGAAAAGGCCAGCTTAAATGTGTTCTTTCTAGTGTGTTTTATTTTTATCTTCTCTTCCTGTCCTTCTTTCTTCACTCCGCCCCCATCCCCAATGGCCCTAGAATCTAATATCGTTATCATTTCTACACTAATAAAAATGGTAAAGCAACCCACTCTTGGGTAGT
>NW_006439192.1:6215164-6230410 GCF_000325575.1 Pteropus alecto
TGAAATGTGAACATACTGACATGGACATACATTTGTTTCTGGCATGGGCAAATCTTTATGCTCTCCATTGTCCTTTCAAAAAGAAAAATAATGCCAGCAAGTATGACCATAAAACCAGCACAAATTTCTCATCATTTTATTGAGAGTTTATATTTCGTATTTGCTGTTGAACAACAATGGACTACAGTCCTATGGGAGAAATGGGAATCCTTGTGATCCTAGTAACCCCAGTGTTACCCTTATTCTATAGCAGGGTTGACAAATTATTTCTGTAAAGGGCTAGATAATAAATATTTTTTATTTTAGGGGCCATATATGGTTTCTGCAGCAGCAAGTCAACCCTGTCACGGTGGTGTGAAAACAGCCATACAGAATATATAAATGAATGAACATGGCTGTGTTCCATTAAAACTTTATTTAGAGACACCAAAATATGAATGTCATACAGTTTTCAAATGTCACACAATATTACTCTTTGATTTTTTTTTTTTCCCCTTGACCATTTTTAAAAAATGCAAAACCTATTCTTGCTACTGGGCTATAGAGAGGCTGGGAGGGGATAGGCTAGATTTGGCCTGAAGGCCATAGTGCTGATCTTTGTTGAGTGCATTCTTAAAACCCAACCTAGATTTCCAGGGGTAGTAACTATTTGAGAGAAGATTAAATTTCTTGTTTTGTGCTGCATTTGAAAATAAACCAGAGGGCCCAAACTGCTGAATCTCAGAGCTACATGTTCTGCCTCAAGCACACTGAGAGCTTCACCCTCAGTTCGGGATCTTTGACATTTCAAGACATGAAAAAAAGACCTGGGCTTAAAAGCACAATAACACAGCTTTAGGAGAAGCGTACAGAATAAGTTTTGGAGGTTGTAATGAATTTTTGTCCCAAAACAATTTTAAAAACAAATTCATAAATCCATGGGTGGGAGAAGGTGTTACAAATACATCTGCCTAGAGGAAAAGAAGCAGAGTGGAGAATGACTCCTGCCAGCCACTTGGTTCTGAAAAGTCCTGCAAATGTCCTGATTTGGAGAATAGGCACTGAGGGCTAAAGGAAACTAAATGATCAAAAATGGCAAAAATATAACTCATTTGGCACAGGTCTCTTAACATACTAGAGCAAGTGAAATGTGCTCCCCAAAGCATGTTTTAGATTTATTTCCTGAATTTATATGAGGATGCTTGCTCAGCATAACACACACAAATCTTAAATTCCATTTAATCTTAGTAGATACATATAGGAGCATATCTACCTTGTTAAAAATGATTCGGTCAGCTTCGTGAAACACAGCTATCCTATTAAACTACATTTACCTATTTATACCAGAATAATTAATATGTAAAAGACCTTAAAATCCTAATGCAATAGGCTATTCCTCAAAGATAGTTGAATTATTTTACTGCTTGCCATGTGTACAAATGCATTATTTTTTGAAAACTGATATACCAATATCCATTTGGTTATCTTCATACCTACTTTTTAAAATTCTGACTCCAATCTATGTGATCTATTTTTCTTAATTATGCTGGTGCATTTGGACACCAGCAAGTGAATGCACACACAATTCAAGGAACACTGTTAATACTAGAAAATAGAATTCATAACAACAGTTGATTTTTAAACAAGTCCCTAAATGTCTTTGATTTTTTTTTTTTTTTTTTTTTGAAATGAGAACATTTAGCAAAACCAGTAGTCCTGAAATTCAGGTGAATGCTTTTAAATAAAACTTATTTTTTTCTCTTTGAAAAATGTTTAAAGAAGTGAATGTTTGTTCTCATCTTAGATGCTTCAAATCGTTACTTTTTTATGCACGGAACTTTGGGGAACCTTTTGTCATAGACTTTTCAAATTCTGACCAACTGAGGTAATTTTGAAAAATAGATTTTTTTTGTGGTGTCATAAAAATGCTGTATGCCGTGCAGATAAGATGATCTGCTCTGTAAATTTAGGCATTTATTCTATATCTTCAGTTCCATTTATTTGTCCTAAGCCCTATATACTCAATGACTTTATCTTTTCCTTTGGAACCCTCACTGAAAGAGTATAGATAAACTGTAAAAACTACATGTTAAGACAGCTGACTAGATTTATCCATGTAAGCTCATTGAGTAGTAATAATGGTTTATGAAGTTTAATTTCCTTTGTTGAGCTTACATGCTTTTTATTTACCTGAGTTCCTGGAAGTTTTATTACCATGATTAATTTCATCTGTCTGAGACTTTCCCCATCCCTGATACCCAGTTAAGATCCCATGCTTTATGTGGAAACCAGAGCAGAAATGGGAACATGAATCTTTAGCAATTTCACTACCTGGACACAGGCCAACTTATAATAGTATATATGCGTCACAAACTGAATTTTTATGTAGAATCTGTTTTCAAAATGTACCTTCAAACTAATGACCATGTTAAATTTACAATGGAAATTAGGTTAGATTTGAGGATTTTTGGAAATAATTACTGCGCCTTCTGTTCTCTTCTTTGGGTACAAACGGGAGGGGAGAATTGAGGGACCGTGATAAAATTCTACCATATAAGGTCTTTATATACTATTGTAACACAGGGCTAATTTTATAAAAAGAAGACATGGCTATGTGTGCATTCAGTGTGAATTTAGAGATACCACCCTTTCTTTCGTACTTGAAAGTGGTATTCAAATGCAAGTGTCTTAGGGAATAGTAACATCTAAATCCTTAATCAGTTAACAGATTAGATAGTAGTTATAGAGGAAGGTATAGATAGGTCTGAGCTCTATCTTAGCCCTGCGAAAATGCACTGAAGAGCTACCAAGAGTACACTGCACTTATAACTGGATTTTTGCCTGACTTAGTGTTCCTAGTTCTGGCAGACTGTGTGTAGCCTATAAGGATCTTTTTTTCATTCTGAATTCCAGATAACAAGCTTTTATTTTAGTTACTCAGAACCATATTGCTAGGGGGCCAATATACTTATTCACAAGCTAATTGTGAGAATGAATTCCCTTCTAAAATATAGCAGGGGTCCACATTTGAGCTGCAGCCTAACATCCTTAGCATTGAAGATACCTCATACCAGGTACCATGTCATAACTTCATTCAGAATTTAGAATCTCACCCAACACTTTCAAGTAGAAGGGAGCACCTGCACCTGTAACATGAAGGCAGCAAGTATGTTTATATTCTACAAACCACTGCCACTTACATCTAAGTCAAACTATTTTTAGACATTAAAAAGTATATTTAAAAAATATCTTCTTTCTGAGTAGACTGACAGTCCAAAAAGTGAAAACTAAGTTTAATTGCCTATAATAATTTGGGAAACATCATTTTAAGAATAGAGCATAATCCTACTGTATAATACAAAGTAGAGAACAGAAACATTGTCATAATAAAAAAATAGTATCCACACAATCATCCTAATTCTCTCATTTAATGAAAGCCTCTTATGTGACCCAAACCAACCCTCTGTATGGTTCTTTAAGTGCAAATAGAAGGAAACATTTATCCTAAATGGGAGTAACTGGACATATGTAAGCATTTGGCTCATTCATCAAGCTTTCATCTACAAACTTCAACTTCACTAGCTACTCAACAAACAGCAAAGTAGCTTTCAGGATAAAGCAAGTCAATGTTCTATTTTTTAAGACTAGTACAAAATGTGCATCGTAATGTAACCTCTGCCTATTATCCGCTTGTGCCTTCAAATGAAAGAAAGCTGGTATAAAGAGGAGAACCCAAAAGGAGAGGATATAGGCAATTGCAAATGTGCTGAGTTCCATTCTATTTTTTCCCTAGGAATGGTGTCTTTTTTTTTTTTAAACTTCTTCCTATAATTTTTTAAAAATATTTTTTCTTGTTTTTAATTACAGTTGGCATATTTTAGTTTCAGATGTACAATATAGTGATTAGACATTTCTATAACTTAATCACTCCAATAAATCCATCTGACACCATACACAGTTATTATATGATTGACTATTGGTACCTTAATTCTTTATGGCCAATAAATTCAGCAGTAAAATTCCGCATAGTTTTTCCTTCTGCCTAGTCCATTATTGGGTTCTTGAAAGGAAATAGCAAGAATTCTTTCTTCTTTAGAAAATGTATTAAAAGCTCCGGCGCTTTCAGGACTTCCTGTGAGTCGCCAAATGAGAATAGAGCCAATTATAGACCCTGTTTTTAATTCTCCAGTTTCATTCCTGACAGGTCCATGTCAGTTTCTCACATTTGGAAATAAAAAGCATAGAAAACTACCAAATCGAATCTCCACTTTTCTTTGAATTAAGGTATATCATG
Source organism: Pteropus alecto (assembly GCF_000325575.1). Classification (NCBI taxonomy): domain Eukaryota; kingdom Metazoa; phylum Chordata; class Mammalia; order Chiroptera; family Pteropodidae; genus Pteropus; species Pteropus alecto. The sequence goes on from NW_006439192.1 coordinate 6,219,438, forward strand.
GAAAAATAGGTCTCATTTAAATTAATTTTCCACTTCAATAACCTTGAGCCATTTTCAAGCATCCTCAGGGTGATGCACAATGACCATCATTTTTGTTCCAAGAGGAAAGACCACTGTCTAATCTTGAATGAGGGAAGGGTAAAATATTTAGACTTCTCTCTTTGCAAAAGACTTGATATGTATTTGAATAAAACCTCACAAATAATTGAAGTGAAATAGTTAATTGCTTAAAGGATACTCAAATGAAGCAGGTATGCTTCTTATAATTTCATTTTCTCAAATTACAAAAACAACATTCAGGTATCCTGATACTGTCAGCTTTTTTAGTACTGCTTGTGAGAGAGCACTTGTGAATGGGGATTATTTAGCCTATAAAGGGTACCTGGCATGTCCACCTTTTCTGAAAACTATATTAGCTAAAAGGAGGACAACCTATTCCTTCAAAGTCCAGCACAAATTCACCCCTTGCCATAACGAATGCAATGCCTCTTGTCACCAGCCCCTGGGGCTTACAGTGGGAGTAAGATACTGGTTTTCATGGAAGAACATAAAAAGCTACTCTTCCATATTGCCTTTAGGATGGACACCTGACACAAACCATATGCAGCTTGTTCATGGCTAAATTTGTCCCAGGGCTGTCTGTTTTCAGCTTCATATTAGTGGAGAGTTTCATGGGTCATTGATTTTGGTGGAGCAAAGCCCAAACACCACCACTTTGCTGTGCCGGGTCCTTCTGGCTACTCATAGTAAATCTCAAAACACAGGAATGAAAATATCTAGTCTCTGTGGTCATTGAGTGACCATCCTTACTGGCCTTCCTGTGAAGCAGGCATTCTGCATATATTTTCTCATCATCATCTCTCTTTTCTCCTCCCTTCTTCCTTCACCTGCAAAGAAAGCTGGCATTGGAACTGTTCCTCTTCTAGTGAATTTAAAACACTTATTCAGAAATAGGTTAATAAGCTGCCTGGAGACCTTCCTCTGTCCTCTCCCACTGCCCTCTGGCCATTTCACTATTCCTGTGCATCCAATTAAGAAGGTGGACAGAGGGAATGAAAGGATATAACCTTAATATGAGAAGATTCTGCTTCTTGTTAGAGGTTCTGTTAAAAGAGTTGGTGGAAAAACAAGTTGTTATAGCACTGCTTATCAGCCATGAGGTTTGAAGAATTTCATTTGTTCATGATTCCTTCACCATTGCCCACGAACACTAGCATCAGAAATACATTTGAACTATTTTAACTAGTTGACCAGTAAGAAATATGTTTCTCTGAAAGTGCTTACCAACTGTCAAATAAGTATACTATCATAAAAAAATCATTAATATGTAATTTATCTGCTATTTTTCATTTTGGAATCCTTTCTTCTCTTTCGGCTATTTCTCTTCTATCCACCATATCTCATGTACTTTATCCAGCATCTGTTCTCATAGCATCTTGGTCAGGCTGGCTACGTTTTCACAAGGGTTTCTGGAATATGAAAATCGTGAGGCCTTAAATAAGAATGATCTAATAGTATCAAGTACTGTCTTTGACTTAAGAGGAAAGAAAGGAAGTCTCCACAGTGTCAGCCATGTAACTTGTTTTCTTTTGAGACCAACTTACAAAATCCTTTGATGGTTATTCGTATCAGTTCTGTTTATTAGGAGGCAAGTTTTCAAGATCAAGTATACTGTCCAATAAAGTTCATGTCATTCATTTAAAAAATAGATATGTTTCATTGTAATTAAAAAAAGTTAAAGTATACAAATATAAAGTGTTATGGAAGTTTAGAGATGGGAGTATATTTCTAGCTAAAGCAGCTAGTTGCTGATATTATTTAATTAGTTTAGTGCTTAGCAATGCTCCCTGCCATCTACTCCTGTGCAATCAATTCTTTTTCTGAGCCCTACCAGTCACATGTGGCCAAGAACATTGAAGTGGAGAGTTATTGCAGCTGAATTTGTAGAATAAATGTGCATTCTCAGCTTTGAAATGCAGCAAGTATGGACTCTGGGTGATAGTCAAAGTTTGCTCACAGAATTGATAATTGCAACTGTTATCTATGACATTTTTTGATAGACTGTGGAGCATATTTAGTGTGATCCATATGCCAGGCAAGTTGCAAGGCCACCTGTGTTGCCGCCTTATAGCACACACACCACTGACATTTCTCACATTCTCATCAATTGCTAAGCTTTTAACTTTAATACTCCCTGTCTTTTTTCTCTCTTTCAGACCTGAGTAGAAACTTGTTTAGCAAAAAGGCAGATTATCATCAGTGACATTTGCATTTACCGAAAGGAGATAAGAAAATAAAAGCAAATGTTTCCCTCCACTTCCTTCGCAAACTCTTCCTCCCTGATTTTTGAGTGCTTTTGCTTTACTAGCTTTTTAACGCTTAATGGAAATTAAAAAGAGGGTGAGAGGCAGATAAAAGTGTTATCACGAAATCAAACTAGGTGAATTCTCTGAGACCGACAATGTGCTTCAGGATCATCCTCTTAAGATCTCAGAGTTAATGAAATCTCAAGGTATAGACCTCTTTCTTACTCAATAATGGCATATCGACAATATCAGATTTTTGTGTTTTAACACACATTGATGATCCATTCTATGCTATATTTGTAGTAATAAGAGGGCAAGACTAGTGATTTGGAATTATACAATAGGAAGTTGCGACAAATTACATCTGAAAATCCCCTTCATCTCTTTCACGTATATTTCTTCTCATGTGGAAGATATATTTTTTGGTCCAGTAATGAAAACATAAAAGGAACATGACAATTTCTGCAAAATGAGAATGAGCTAACGTGATGCAAGGTGATTTTCAGTCATCTTTCCCTGTTCTGCTTCTCTCTTCTCAATACCTTGGTGACCATCTCTGCTGGAACCACACCAACCTGCAGAAGAGGACAGTCTCCTGTGCCTGTTCTTCCAAGAGGCTTGGATGCAGAGCAGGATGGAGAAACTTTAGCATCAGGTGTTACTCTGACTGAGCAATAAGATCCTATGGAAGTTTTACCAAGGGCAGACTCATTTAAATGAGGGGTCAGCAAACTAATACAGGCCAGATACGGGTTGTTGCCTGTTTTAGTACATAAGGCTTCCTGGCACACAGCCATGCCTCTTTGTTTATGCATTTTCTCTGATGGCTGATTCATGCTCCAGAAACAGCTGAATAGTTGCCAAGTAGTTGCAACAGATCCCATATAGCTTAAACTATTTACTATCTGGTTCTTTGACAGAAAAAGCTTGTCGATTTCTAGTTTAAATCATTTTACCCATAATTAGACTACCGTTGGAGAACAAAGAGGAAGGGGGAAAGTTCCATTTATTGAAGCTGAAAATGTCAACTAAATAAGATTTAAAGATAGAAGTCGATTATACGTATTTATGCTATTCTAATTTGCTATTAATTGTGAAAATTTCAAAGGGAGTAACTAACATTTATTGTAAATCAACATTCTCTAGGCACCGTGTTGGAAACTTTCCATGAAGTAGGTCATTTGAATTTATGTCAAGGAACTTTAGGTTTTTCTGGAGAAGGGATTTTAGGGAAAACAAAAGCAAGCAGACAGACAAACCAGGTGCTCATGTTTTATGACCTTGGATGCTGCTCCTGCATAGACATTTAGAGCCCAGAGACAAAAGAATGTTAACCTTAGGCTCCCAGTTTGAAATGTTTTTTCCCTATTGTGTAAGGTCAGAAATTGATGACTTTAGAGGCATTCATTGTTGTTCTCTTGTATATACTGTAAATGAAGAAAAAATGGAACAAGGCAGAAACAAATATATTCTCATTCAGCAAATTATTGACAGTATCCATGGGTACATGGAGAGCTTGTGGCAATTATTTTGTTATAAATGGTGAATTAAAAATCATAAACTCTTATAGTCTGAATGGATTAGAAAGTTAACGGAGTTCGAATTCTATGCATTGCATTTGTAGAAAAAAATAGGGGTGATAAGTGATGTATTGACGCAGACTGGTATTGGTTATAAAAGCAGTGCCCTGCAGATCTTTTGAGTTCCTGCCCAATGTTCTTTTTAAACTGAACCCTGTTCTCTGAGTTAGTTTTTCATTCTTGTTCTCATGCTGATCAGAAAGTGAACTTGTTGTAGTCATGGTGTTCATATATTACAAATGAGACATCTCACTTTTCAAAGTTGCTGGGAAATATTCAAATTATTTTTTTCCCCTGTAAACCCATTCACTTTGGTATTCTTTTGTTTTTAATATGTCTTTTCAGGAATGTATCTATTCTTTTCAGGCCCGCCTATTTCAGTAAATTCCGTTTTCTGTTGCTGCAATGCCTCCTCTCTTGATTTTCCTTTCTGAGCCTGACTGCTTTCTCCTTGGGTCCTTTGTTCTTAGATTCTGGATCCCTTTTGGAGAACAGTACTCTATTCTTTTTTGGCAGACATCAACCCTCCCTTTCAGAGAAGTAAGAGTCAGGTAAGATGTCTGTGAAAATTAAGAACAAAAAGTAAAAATGACAGAGTAAGTCAAACAATAAGAAAAAACTTTGCCTCAAAAGAAAAAATAGTATCAAAAGGAAACTAAGACGGTTCTGGCAAAATTTGTTGTCTTTTCATTCTCAGGCATGTGAGGTTGGTTAGCAAAAGAGGAGATACAGTTTTTCAATGCTTTCTCCCTGTACTAGTTATCTGTCAAGTGGAGCTAAAACTCTCCTGCCCATCAACAATGCTACAGATAGCATCACCCCTTCTTTTTTTTTTCATCTATAAAGTCCATTATGAATTTCCTTTCCACTTTTATCTACAATGTTAGCACAGTAATGAGCAGTATCAGTTTAAACAGCAGACTCATTCACGGTGCCTAGGCACTTTTGATTGTTTAATGCCCCCTGCCTTCAAACGTAAGTTTTCCTCCAACTTCCTTTTTTATATTGCGGCACCCACTTCTGCAGGCTGAGCATGTCCCCATTAAGGGTTAAATAACGCTTAAGGTTACCTGATGGTAGGGAGCAGGTGTGAGAAATTTCTGCTGTATCTCTGGCTCAAGACTGTGCTGGGATGCTTATAAGCACCGAGATGACATAGTTCAACAGCTCCCCCACACCCCCCTACACACACTCCCTATTTGAGTGGCCCAGTTAGCAATCCTCGAGGTAGGACCAGGACCATGGTAGGGCTTTTCTGTAATGTCCCCAAAGGCAGAGTGTGATAGCAGGAAATGCCATACACAAGGTCATGTTCTTGCTCTGTTCCCACTTACTTAGCTGAACCTCACATTAACTGTGGCCGGAGGAATCAAAGATATCAGAGTCTGATAATGATAAGGATACACCCGACCCACTTCAATTTTCAAAGCTCTTTGAATAAAATCTTCTTTCAGAAGTTGCCCCCAATTACCTGTTGATGCTGTTTTTCTGTGCTAACATCTGCCAGTCCTTGCCTTTGGCATTGGGGGTATCAAAGGTAGCACAAATCCGCTGTCTGATGGAGTAGGGAATTTTGAAGTCTTTGGGGCCAGTCTGTGCAGGGAAAGTGCTGTCCTCTTGTGCAAAGAAAGTGATGGTTTCTCTTTCACTCTGAAAACATTAGGAAAGCATGATCAGATCCAAATGGAATCATTATTGATCAACATTTTTATTTAAGAAAATAAAAATGTTAACACACATGCACAAAATGCTTTCCTCTCTCTTTAAAATACTAAGTAACTTCTCAGTAGCCTAATAGATCATGCACTGGAGATTTACAACAGCCTCTTCCACTCAGGGAGTCGCAATCACAATCATCGGCTTCTTCATCTAAGGAGATACCAGATGAGAGCAGAATTAGACTTTTTTCTTTTTTAGTTTTTGGGGTAGATCTAGGATCAAGAGGAAGAAGCTACCAAATGACAGATTTCAGTTCACTGTAAGGAATGACACTATGACAGAACTGACCAAAGATAAATGGACTGATCGAAGAAGCTGGCTGGGAAGCCACTTGTCAGAGAAGCTACAAAGGGGAACTGATTGTGTGTTGATCATCTTAAAGTCTGTGTTTTTCTCAGTCCTAAAGTTGTGTGATTCTACAGTAAGTATTTCAGTCTTGTTTCAGAATTGAATGCATTGGTAAATATGAGCCAGCTGTGAGTCGGTGATGAGATTTAGAACAGTCTGTGGAGAGATACAGGCTGGAAGGTTTCTGCCTGCTGTCAGTACTGAATCAGAAGCAATATTATTGACAAGTTCCTCTCTTCTTCCCCTCACTGCTTCTGACTTAGTGCTTTCCAATGAGGATTTGCTATTTCAGTATATCATTGTAATTAGGCCATCATATCCATCATGAAATCATAAAGAAATTGATCAGATTGGAGTGGTTACTGATAGGTTTATGTGAATTAACAGAATTTTAAGGCCTTAAAAGTATTTGATTGAATCACTCCACGATTATGATATATTACAAGACAAAAGGGATTCTGCAGATGTAAGTTCCTAAAGAGTTGACTATGATTTGATCAAGATAAGATTTTCCTTGGTGGGCGTGACCTATTCAGGTGGCCCTTAAAAGAAAGAAGAAGATTATTTCTTATCTGGAGGTAACTCTGTTGCTGGTGTGGGAGAAAACAACAGCCATTTTGTGAACTATCTATGGGATTGGGGATGGGAAATGAGGCTAGACCTGAGGGCCTCCTAGGAGCTGAAAGTGACCCCTGTCTAACAGCCAGCAAGAAAATGGAGACGTTATTCTCCATAGCTGCAAGAAACTGAATTTTATCAACAATCTAAATAAGCTTAAAAAAGGACTCTGAGCTCCAGCTGAGAACATGTTCCAAGCCATCACCTCGATCTTAGTCTTGTGAGACCGCCATGCCTAGACTTTTGATCTACGAAAAATGTGAGACCATAAATGGGAGCTGTTTTATGCTGTTAAATGTGATAAATTTGTTATACAGTAAAAACAAACAAACAAGAAAAAACAAATCTAATACAAAGAGAAATTAAAACATCGAATTTGAGATCGAGTTAAGGAACTACTTAGGACTATTTAAGCCCCAAGAAACTATCCTTTGTGTTAGGAACTTATTATCTTGTGCTGTCCTTTAAGTCAACACACACTTTTCCTAAACTGTCCTGTGATCCTTCCCTGATTTTTCAAACCATGACATGTCTTCCTCCTGAGGGCACCACAGCCATGGTGGCCCTTTTGGGCTAGTGCCCAGGCTCCCACAGTTATAAGCCTTCAGAGTTGGTGAGTGTTACATTCTCTGAAGTTTAATTGAGGAAACCGATTCATGCAGAGATATTATCAATGGTTGATAATGTGTTTTGTCTTTTTGTAACCATTTAACAAGGTTACACGTTGAGGGCAGTGCTTTGGACACAGTGCCTTAACCCAGCATTTCCAAAAGGGCAACTCAGAAGAAGTTCCAAGAAAGAGCAGTCCCATGGTCAGTTACATCTGTGAAATGCTGCATATTACATATTTTTGGAAAATCAGAGCACATTATCATATTAAACAGATTCTACTCACTGGTTTCAGTTCCATTCCCTGGAATACTATAAAACAGTGCTCATCAAAATTCTTCCAGTATTTGAGGTTAGCATGGGCAATAGAAAAAGCATGGTTTTCAGAGTCAGAGTAGGAGTTTACACTTCTAGCTCAGCAACCTTGGGTGCTACATGGCCGCTTTCAGGCTCGATTTCCTCATCAGTCTTTTGGCATTTTTTTATGTACTCCACAGAGATTATGAAGTTTGGTAAAAGTCACCCAGGTAGTTTGTGACATAGCTGAAACTAGAATTCTGATATTCTGATACTTTCACCAGGACTCATATCACTATACCACCCTACTTCAAGCAAGACAGGTATGAAAAAATCCAGAGTAGAGTGGGTAAGAAAAGTGCTCTTCGTGATATTAGCATTATGCTTCGGGGATTAAGAGTAGGAAGGGAGGAGGCATTTGAGTTGGCTTTGAAGGATGGGTAGTTATTGATAGAATAGAAATTGAGTGGGTAAGTGCTTAGCTCACACTAAGTGAAGAATTCTGATATGTTGGATAGTTATAAAATAAACCAACTCGGGTTTCTCACTGCATAAAATAGGTTACAAGATATAGCGCCTCTTTCTTTTTTTTTTTTTTAAATCATAGTTTGTAAAATTTTGTCTAGGCTTTAACAATGCAAATCAAGTAGGAATGGTTTCCTTAAATATTCCCTGACTTAAGGCAGGGCAATGCCCTTTAAAAAGAATGGTAGAAACCAGAGAGAAAAAAAAAAAAGAATTCTGCAAGATAACATGGTAGTTACTGTAAAATGGCACCAAAGCATGTTAACACATGAAAAGGCGACTGGCCAATGAAACTGAAAACACTGAAAGTGTCTTTGCCGAAGATCTGTGGTAGACAGAGAACTAGCTTCTGGAAGCCCTCACAGCATCTATGAGTTGACCAAGTCCATCTAGTGCTGTCTTTACTGTTGGCATAATAAAGACCATCTTGATACACAGTCTTCAGAAAAAATTGAATAAAGCAGTACAATTTGAAGGCAAATAAAACATACGAGACTAACTCTAAAAATATTTTTTCTATTTACTACAGTTTAATAAGTGGGCCCCTATTTCCCTCATAAAGCTCCGAATTTAAATATTTTCCGTGTATAAGGATGACACTTTATGTAACATTTATGATGCATTCTGAAAGACATCTGGGCCAAGTAATTAGAATCCTGTAGATATATCACATTTTCTGATTGTTTAAATTAAATATTCAGAGGAACAGTAGAGTTTCATGCTCTGCACATCTGAGATAAGCAGCTGCTACCTGCTTAGCTTGGGAGTTGTAAACGAGAAATTCCGAGTATTCTGTCTATTTTGTAACAGACAAATCATCTCCAACTTCCCCCACTTTTGGAAGAAAGATAAGAGAAATTGCTTGAAGGAAAAATTGTTAATGCAAGCTTCCCATTTAAGTTGTTTCTACCAAAATAGATTTTTCAATAATGTTACATTAGTAAAGAATGATGAATAAATGACTTGGAGATTCTTCTTTTTTCTTCAATTTAGCAAACTTATTTTGCTTTTATCCACAATTTTTAGATTGTTACTGATGATTTATAGAGTATCAATTGGTGATAATCATTAGGTAATTCGGTTGAGTTAAATTTAAGAACAAACCTGCTTCTAAAGATTGACACAATAATGACCACTCTAAAGCACAGAAAAGATATACTGATCACTAAAATAATTTTTAAGTATGAGAGTGATATGAATGATTGTATTTTTCTGGTGGAATATGATGGATATGGGGATGAACATAAAGAGTCAAATGCCTTCAATGAGAACAATCACTACATTGATTTAGATATTTAGAAATGTATATAATGTCTTTTACTTCTCATGGTTCTATTAAATTCATGAATAGTGACACGAAGACAAATTTACTAATGTAGGAAGTGAGAGCTCTGAGCCCAACTGTGCAGTAATTTTTTTGGGGGGAGGGGCGTGGAGGGAGGCGTTAAAAATATATTTCAAAGATATCTATTGAAAGCTTCAAAAGTTTATTAAACCATCTACAACAAAAACTAGGTAATTTTGAGGGAGAAGAGGATGATTTTTATTCACCAGATATATCATCAGATGTATGTTCTTCCCAGGAGTGAGACAATCCTAGGGTTTGAAGGACTTTGAGTTAATATTCGATAAAGATGACCCCTGGCAGGCATATCTATTTGTAGGAAGTCTAGTCTTCTCTTGAAGATCTATAGAATGATTTTAGCCTATGACACAAATAATTACATCTCATCTTCCTACAGTCTTAAGGAAAAAACATCTCAATTTTCATGTACTTTCATACTCAGACAATTGCTGGTGTCGTCATGTTTGTCACTAATGTCTAAGCTCCCAAAGAGAAGGCTTATATTACAGACAAAGCCTACAGTTAGGACCAATAAATTAGACCTCCTTTACTGGGATCCTGAAGCAGTGTAATATGGAAATCCAGACTTTGATTTTGAAGTCAGGTATTTTAGCTGGGAACTCTGGCTACCCATCTTATTAGCTCTATGATCTTGGACATGAAGTTTGACCTCCTCGAGACTGTTCTATCGTATAAAATTGTTATCGTATAAAACTAATCCACGGAGTTGTGATGGTTATATATGAAAGCACTTGAAATGGTACCTGAAACATACTGCCTTTCAAAAGTTATTAATTTTCTTCTGACATAGAAACTAATTAGGTTTGCCTAAGAAGTATAGTTTATTCTAAAGAGATGTAGATACACTGGGCCAAATTCTAGCAGTAACACTTAAAGCAATTAATAAAATGATCCTTATAGGATCAAAAGGGTTCATAAAGCTTCTAAAATGCAATAGCCCACAAATCAGATGACTGTAGTCCAACATTGACTATCTAAATATTATTCTCATACTTGCCTCCTTTTTATCAAGAGATACTGTGATGTTATCTTCAAACCATTTCAAAGTGACTGCAAACTTTGTGAAGCATTAGAAAAGGAATTGGAAAATAAAGGGTGAGATTATGTTTATTAGCTCATTTTCCTTTCATGCACTTCAAAAATTTGTTTAAGCAATGAGCAAAGGTACCAGGATGCACGAACACTATCAGATTCCTTTTATATAAATATCCTGTAATAGCAGAAGTTGATCTTCAAAATCTGAGTGCCTTAAAAAATAAAAACCTTTTAAACCTGGAGTTCTTTTGTTGACCTATTAACAGACATTTAGGGCAATTTGCATCGGAGGCATCTTTATGTTCTGCCTTTTCCTGCTTGCTTCAGAATAACAGAAGGAAAATCTAAGACTTTCCTGTTTTTATTTTAAAACTTCCCTACAATTTTTATTTTACTTTGAAATGTATTGTTAAATATGCCATGATTGTTCAAGAAAGGGACTCTAAAAATATCCTACTCTAGGTTTCTGAATATACCTTCCCCATCAAAATTACTTTTGCACATAATGCTAATTAGCAATAATGAATGCAAATACTGTATAAACATGTCAGTTAAGACAGCTATCAATTT
>NW_006439192.1:6230468-6236113 GCF_000325575.1 Pteropus alecto
ATTTTGCATAAACCATACATTAACATAGGAATAGGGGGAAGTGATAATGCTATAAGGGTACACGTTTTCAAAGAAAAAAGAACACTGAAATTGAGATATATATATGTAAAATGTGTTAAATCTGTCAAGCCAAAATACATTTTATTTATATATTACATAAATATGTATGTATGTACATGTGTGTCTATATGTGTATACACATACACACACGCACACACACACACATATTCTGGTGAACAATGAAATACTCTTGCTTTTCTAAACCAGCCAGAAATTACTTTAGGATTGCTAAACAGAAGCAGCCTCCCCTGATTCTACCCCTAGGAACTCTCTATCTTCTACCCTCAACCATTCAGGAGGGAATGCCATTGTCTTCTCTTTGTAAATTCAAGTCCAGAGCCATGAAGTCAATTAGAATCACGGCAGAAATCAGGTATCTTTTTACAAGTTCTCAGAGGAATTCTCCTGTGACTCCCATTCCATTGCTGCCCTTCAACAGTGATATGACCTTGGATGAGGTCCTTTCCTTCGTTATACTTCTATTTCCTTACTTTGTAGAAAGAGATTAATATCTATTCTATCTTATATTATTGTTATCGATGACCCTATGTTTAATGGAAATGGGGATGTGGAAGGTCTGAGGAATTGTAAGACAACAAGGAGCCAGGACCCTGAAGATGATGACACAGGTGGGGCTACTGACTAATGGAAACTAGTCAGAACCAGCAAAAAAACTGCCCAGTGCTAACCTTGTGCCTCTTTATGGCATGTGTGTTTATTGTACTACCAGCTAATAATTTTAGCTAATATTCCAGGCCTACCGTGGACTATTGTGATTTTTGTGTATAAAAAGCCCTCCACCAGTTCCTTCCCCAAAGGTCCCTTCACTGAGCTTAAGTTCTGATGGGTTGAGTTCCCCTGCCCAGTGGGAAGCTAACTTTAATCTGCAGTCTGAGAAAAAGTTTATTTCCCCTCATCAGTAATGAGGATTAAGAGTTGAAGAATGCCAATGAGAGTGAGATAGTGATAATCAGTTTTCAAAAGGTAGAGTTGCAGAAAAAGTAAAAGCCAAATAAAATGATTTGTCCAAGCACTAATGAGAATTAAAAGAGTGAGTGCATTTTGAAGCTCTTTTGTGCGTTGTGCAGTATGACTGTGATAGGTATATTACTCTTATCATCATTTAGAAATGGGGTCAAGTGACCTGTAGACGAGGACTCACCTCTAGAATTGATGTCTGCACTTGGAGGATCTGTTCATGGCCTTTGAGCTGCCGGATGCAGATTTTGCAGGACAGCTGGGTGGTGGTGGGCGTGTAGCGCTCCAGGGAGAAGGCACAGTGCAGGGGCTGCCGGTTACTGCACCACACGCGGGAGAACGGGACTTCCTGCAGGGAGATGGGGGAGAGAAGAGGGCCATGGTGTGCAGAGCCCCACTGAGATGAGTGGAGACCAGGAGAGACTTAATAAGCAATAATTATGGTGATGATGACAAAGATCGCAGCAGAGATAACTGTGTAAGCAATGTGGTGGAATTGTTGTAGAAATAATGTTCCAGCATATGCCAAGCAGCACAAAAATAATTAATGTCAATTCCAGTTGATATCATCTGAATTCCAAAACCACACTGCAAGAGCTCAGATTTCACTTGTATACACACACACACACACACACACACACACACACACACACACAATTAAGAAGAATGCCATCAAACAAGAATCATGTTTTTCCAATAAAATTCTTAGAGCACTCCAATAGTCCATTCTTCTACCTAAGCCTTAAATGACAATTATGCTAAAGAACTGATCAGAACTTGTCCCCACAAAATCATGTTGAGTTGTGTGAATAGAACACAATACTGCTGCTGTATTCAGCCTAAAAATTATGCCTGCTGTAAAATCATATACACTCATCCCAGAGAGAGACAACACAATGGGTCAGCCCAGAGCAGTCTTGTTTGCTAACTCCTTATGTAATTCATCCATTCCACAATTCCGTATACGGTGTCTGCTAATGACAAGATATTGCATTAGATAAATAATAAGAAATAGAAATTAGGCTCAGTTCCCCACTCTCAAGAGACTTACAGACAATTGAGTAGCAAAAGCAATTTTTACTAAATGAGGGGGGAATTATAAAAACTATATAGATCACTCTTTTCCCCAATACCAGTTAGCGCTTGCTGCAGAGGGGACTGTGCTCAGGTGTGCGGCTTTACAGTAATTTGAAGTAGAGGTCAGCCATTCTGACCTCTGAGGTCAGGTGGCAATCAGAAATTGATATTCTTTCATCTACCTAAAAGTCTTTCATTCCTTATGAAATTGGGCTGGGTCCTTGGCAATGACCATGTATGTCCAACCTCTAGTAATCACTTTTCTCTTTTTCTCCTCCCATTAAATTGCATTTTTCTCTGTTGCCATAAATACTGTTTTAATATTAACGAAAGGTGTATCAAGCTGGAAGTTTGGTACTGCGAAGTGTGATTGGTGGTGAAGCCAGCAAGTGTTATAAGACCAAAGGCCATGATTAAAATTCAGTCTACTCACCTGAAGGAACTATGAATTACCTAGTTACTCCTGAGCTCCACTGTACATACTTGTATGTTTCCTAATTTTCTCCATAGGAAGTCTCACACATCTTGATTTTGGATCCTTCTTGGCAGGGGCCGGGGAGGGGGGGCAGCAAGGAGGGATGGACTTTAGGTTGTTGTATACTTTAAAAGAGCAGAGTCAGCTTTAGGGAGTATGAAAGAACAAACTCAGGCGTTAACCTCTACCACATACCCCATTAATGTATATAAGGGATTTGTGTTTTTGTTTGTTCTTAATCGTGAATCAAGGGAAAGGCAGTGGACCTTTGGCTCAAGAAGCAGAAACAAGGACTCAAAGTCTGTGTGTGTGACACTGTGTAGTGTTTCTTGACTTTATTCTTGTGCAAGATGTGAGCTGTTAGGATGCAACACTGTCTTTGCCATTCTCGGTTCTCCCCTACAAGGCTGGGGCTGCAGGCCTGAACACTACGTTTCACAGACTGTCTGCCCTGGAGGGAGTTCACATTTCCATTCTGCCAGTGAGAGGCACTTGGTGCTAGGCTGGAACAGCAGAGGAGGAGCCAAAGCCATCACTGCCCCTGCACATAGCCAGCAGGCCCAAAGGCTTCAGCCATTAGCACATGCGAGGTTTGCAGGGGCTTCCGGGCATCCCCTGAGAACCACCTGCCACAGCGCTGTTTCCTGAAATTCCCGAATTTGCTGGTTTCCTGATGTCATCAGTGGTTCTCTCTGACTCTGCTTCTAAAGGCTTTCTAAAGATTCTGTAAGCACGTAACTCCCTTGATTATATTTCTCCTTTGAAATATCTTGACAGGTTTTTCTTTTCTCGACCAAGACAATTCTCTAATGAAACTCCAGTGGATTTGAAAAAGTTCTCTTAGAAACTGATGTAAGTTTGACGACACTGAAAGGTGCCATTAGTGCATTCCACATGGTGACTGTCCTATTCTAGGGAAAACACTGAGAGAAGAACTAACCTAACGGTCGCTAAGGAAGCTCTTGGCTGGGGCACATCTTACTTATACCACCAGCAAGACAGCACAGGTCCATTTAACGGTGCTTCTTTCCCACTTTCTTCCTATACAGTGAATTTTACTTAAGATCTCTTCTCTTGCCCTTCTGGTAGTGGACATGGCAGCAGAGGGTACTTCTGATCGGTAGGACCTCCCAGAAACCTTTACAGGAAGATATTTTCCCTAGATCACTGAAAAATGACTTTGCACCTGCACCTGATTCTACCCTAGATAAAAGAAATAATATGCATTTATAAGTTTCGCTATTTTTCCTCGTCTAGTCTGATTTATTTATATGCTTCTCTTATTGAGCCTCTTATGTTTTGTAAAGCATGGGTGACCCTTACTTCATACCTCAGCCTCTAACACTTCTCTCTCTGCCTACTGAACTCTACAAGGTTCCCCATCTGCTCTCATATGCACAATTGCCATCTCTCTGTGGAGAGCTACAAGAGCTATACCTCTGGTATTCATTTTTATCCATCACTGGCATTATACTCCCAATCACTACAAATCATTTTATTGGGCCTTTACCTTCTTGGGCAACTCTACCTATTGAAAACTGATGATCACTATCTCACTCTCACTGTCATTCTTTTACGATATTTCTATGTCCATTAATGATCCCCTTCTCTCGCCTCATAGCTAACTGTAGTAACCTAGTCCACCAGGCTCTGGCCTTCAGTCTCTTACTATACAGAGTGAATGAGGTGTTTAGCGCTTCACTGAAGAGGGGAACAGAAAGCAGTTGATTGGTATTCTTCAGGAAACAGCATTGTGGTCTCTCTTTTACCTCTGATCACAAGAGGGGGGCACTGATGTCACCAGATCACTTTTCCTTACAAAATTCCTTTGCTTGGGGGTGACCAGGATGGCCCCTTAAGGTCTGCCATGTTCAACACAGTCCCCTGCCTGGCCCTCAAGGGCTTTCATGACCTACTGCCCTGTCTCCTCTCCTCATTCTCATGTTAATAGGCCTCAAAAGAACTCTCTCCTCCAAACTGGTTAATGTTTATAGTTACTTTGCACTACCTTCTCCAGTCAAAGTTTAACAAGAGGCTCTGTGGTTATCAGGTGGTTTTGACTAACTAAGGTGGTTTTGCCTAAGGTAACTAAGAACTTTTTGTTTTCTAAAACTAAAAATGTAAGTTCTAATAAAGTGTATTATAAGTTCTTGGACTGCAGAGCCAGATAGAGCTGAATTCAAGGTCCAGCTCTTAAACAAACCTACATTTTCTGTAGTGGATTTGAATCCTTGTTAAGCTTTTCCTCTCTCCATCCCCTCATGTCCCCCCTGCCCCGCCCCCACAAGGACATTGACCATTTACTGAAAAGTGTCTTTTCTGGTATCACTGGTAAATTTCTTATATTATGTCACTGGAAGAAAGGTAAGAGAGTAATGCCCACTGCAGAAATAATCTTTCCTTGCAGAAAGATATGAGAATCAACATACACAAAAATCCTCTTTTTTCTATTCCACTGCACACACAATCAAAACTTTTGAAAAATCAGATTTTAAGACAGTATCAAAAGATTATGTTTTATTGTTGACTTGAGTAGCAGCTGCCAATAGTGCTCAACAAAACATTTAAAAATAATAGAATTAGACGCACTGTGATTAGTGTGTTTTCAGGGCAATCATCTTTGCTTTCATTTATTCAAAAAAAAAACCAAAAAACAAAAACACCCAAACCAAAAAAAAAAAAAAAAAAAAAAAAAAAAAAAAAAAAAAATTACACCAATATCCCTGATGAACAAAAATGCAAAAATACTCAATAAAATTAACAAACCTATTTAAGCAATATATTAAAAAGATCATACAGCATGATTAGGTGGGATTTATTCCTGGTATGTAAAAGCTGGTTCAACATCCACGAATCAATTAATGTGATATACCACATTAACAAACTGAAAGATAAAAATCATATGATTATATCCATAGATGCAGAAAAAACATTCAATAAAATCCAGCATCCATTTATGATAAAACTTTCAGCAAAGTGGGAATAGAGAGACTATACCTCAACATAATAAAGGCCATATGTGACATCCCAGAGCTAACTTTGTACTCACTGGGGA
>NW_006439192.1:6238313-6240615 GCF_000325575.1 Pteropus alecto
AAAAAACACCCAACCAAAAAAAAAAAAAAAAAAAAAAAACAAAACAAAAAAAAAACACCAAGATTCTCACTGAGCTGAGAGGAATTATGTGGAAAATAATATGGGAAGACAGTGTAGCAAAGTTATGGGTGTTCAAAGAATTCCGGAAATGTTTTTATTTTGATTCCCATTATAATTAGGTTTCTAGCAGATGGAGAGAATGTAAATCATATCCTAGCAGGAGACAGACATTGGGTTCTCCAAGATACATAGCATGCTGAAAAGACAGCTGCTTTTATCCTAGGGAGGTGACAGTCTGACTTTATGTTTTGTAGGATTTAAAAAATAAATTAATCTTTTATTGTATATGGTTTATTACAGTTCTCCTCTCCATAGTCAGCAAGGAATAAAGAAAACCATAATTAAGTGGCACTCGGGTCACAGTAACCCATTGTGAGTAGAGTTATTTACCTTCTAGAAGAGTGTTTCCAAATCTGAGGAGGGGACAATAGCATAACCCTAATTGTGGTAGTTTCAAAAAGCCTGAGAAGAAAAGGGGTGATGATAATTTGTTGATTTTGTGAGGACTAGCATTGTAGGCCTCTTTTTTTTTTTTTTGAATTAAGGCTGATGGGTGCTACTGCAACCAGATCTAAGAACTCACAAAGCCTTCCATTCACCCATCATACCTGGCTTCATATGCAATAAGGGCTGTAGTACAGCATTCTATAAAGGGTAATCCTCCAGGACCTAAACTAAAAAGATTTAACATCTAGTTGGTCCTCCCACATGTAGGCTCTCAATCACATAGCTCTGGGGCCAACCTTGAACTCACATCATGTGTAAAACATTTCTCATGCAGTCGGTGTCTGAGAAGCCAAATATTCTTTGTACAGAATACCTCCCAGGCTTGTACCTTCTGGGAAATTGTACCTTCCCCAGAAGAAAACAGAAGGTTTCTTAGGAAAGTAGGCCTTAGGTATCAGTTGGGATATGCTGATTCCCAGATTCTCGATTTGAAGTTAGAGAAAGGGAGAGAGGAAAAAAGACAAGAATATCAGAGGTTTTCCATGCACCAAGTTAGAAGATGTCAGAGAGATTGACCGGCTGAAGGAGACCTATAAACGATGTCAGAAAAGTAGTGAGATTTTCTGTCCTACAATAGCTCTCTGTTAGTTCCTGTCTACTAAGTCCTAATGAAAAGTCATTCTCTATTCTCCATGCCAAGTTTGTCAGTGCACATGAAGTTCTACATGAGGTTCAAGAAGGCTGAACACAAACCCTCCCCAAAGTGCTTACATTGGATGCCTGGGAGCAAACGCAGCATGACCATTAAGACAAGCACAATATGTATTCACACAAGCTGGGGGATTTCAATGATGACAAGGGCAAGAAAATTGGTGGTACGGGTGGTGAAGAGATGGGAGGAATAAAGAAGAAAAGTCATTTGTGGATAAGAAAAATGATGTGGAAATGAAAACTCAGTGGCAAGTCTCCTGGTGCAGAGAAAATTAAATTGTTTCTCAGCCTTCCAAGACTCTTTCAAATTATGCTCAATTACAGAAGGCAAATATTTATATACATGTTCACAACCTCCATGCAACCCAGCCCATCCCAGCAGTAAAGCTCGTAGGGCTTCTGGAGAGCCAATGTTCTTTGGCTTTGCCTGGCCCTATTGCCTCCTCTGAGGTCAGGCACTTAGCCCCTCAAGCCTTTTCTGCCCAAGGGCTCTCTCAGAAATCCCCGTAGTTGGAATTATTAAGTGCTGCTGCAAGGTTATGGTTCATTCATCTGATTTTTTATATCCAAGCATTAAACTTAATAGTTTGGACTGAGTCACTTGCATTATGTTCAGTGAAGTGACAACCTTAAATCTATAAAGGTTAATACGGAAGAATTTATATGACTATTAGTACTTGTTTTTACAATACCCTGATGTTCAATTTGGATTTGAAACTTTGAATACTGCTTTGTGAGAAACAGACACATAGGTCTAGAACATCCTAAACAATATATTCATAGAAAACCTCCCTCCTTAAGGAAATATGCTGAATATGCCAAAAAAAAAAAAAAAAAGTCCAGGGCCATGAGAGGTGTTCTTGTTGCTTTGAATACACTAACATTGTATATAAGGGGGCAATTCCCAAGATCGTGAGATGTGTGAAAAGTAAATAGGAAAATACAACATTGTCTAATTTGAAAATTCTGAATTTTAAAGTCGAAAGGTTGGTAATTCAATTTTTTTCTCTCTCATGGTGCAGTCAAGGTTTTTCTTTTTGTGATTTGGCTTGTTCTCATTCTGACAAGCTGGTATGCCTTGTGC
>NW_006439192.1:6240641-6255669 GCF_000325575.1 Pteropus alecto
AATGAATGCTGCAAGGATGTAAAGGTTAAAAAACCCACAGGGCCCTGCAGGTTGTATCAATGGGCAGAATAAAGTTTGAAAGTCTCCTCTGATTTCAGATCAATATGAGTCCACCAGAAGCTTTTCCAGAATTAGGAAATGTCACTTGAAGCACGGATGACTCTGGCTTAAGACACTATGGTAGAGCAGCTGGCTGCTTATGATGACAAAACTTATCACTGGGAATTACCATAGAATTAAGTGGCAGGCTCACATATTGATATCTTTTTATGCTAAGGGACTACTCAAATTCCCTAAAAGTTATCCAAGGAGACTCTAAGTCATTTTGCAATGTTGCATTAAATTCTCTAGTATCGCGATATGTGAATAATAATATATGTGTCTTTATATATTTATATAAGGATTCTAAGAGGCATTATCCTTTTTTTGCCTCTCAATCTGTAATTTCTTCTTCATATCTTGCCCAGTTCATTTGACAGCTAGCACTTCATATACTCCGGACAAAAATCTTTTGTTCCCACTTGGACAGCCAGAGCAATCTATAACTCAAAATTACCCTTACAAAGTTTCTCACTGACATCCATCCAGTTCATTCATTGCTGAACACGAATGATTAAAACAATGTCTTACAATGAGCTGATTTTAATGAAAAGAAACTAACAAACCTTGCTCTAAATTGTTAAATTACCACATTCAACCTCTATGAAGCAACAATTTAAACAGGAAAGATGAGAAACGTCACATTACCTGACATGCAAGTACCTTTATTTCCCACCTGTTAGGAATCTGTGAATTTATGACAATATGTTTAATCCCCTGTGTGTAGCCCAAACTGTTATATTTCTGTGACAGTTCTGAAATTAAATCCATACTTTTAAAGGAGGAGGGAAGTCAAGAGTACCCTCACCAGGGTTTGTGACGTGCTTGCTGATTAAAGCAAAGCTATTTCTGTTAGCGATCTATTCGACCAGTACCTGGCATGCAGTGAATGGTTTAATTCTCCAGAGGAATGGGGGGATATCGAGGACAGAGATCTGAAGACTAAAAGTATTCCCTTTGAAATGCAGCAACTTTGGTTCTTCCAGTAGCTGTCCACCTTGATGCCTTTCATCTGAAACCACTTCCTACAGGACAGGGAAAAGAGAAGAGGCACAGCAATAAAGTATCCAATCGCCTCCACGTTGTCTTTCTATTCCTATACATGCTCACTCCGATGTGTCTCCCAGAAATAAAGAATAGCATAATGGACACTCTTCTTTTACACTCCATGTCCTTGAAACACTACGCTTTTCTTTAAAACTAGACCACCTTTGCCCCAGAGAAGTTGTAACACTGTTGAGTTTTTAAAAATTGTATCAATTTCATTCTGATACGACCATAATTAGGGAATGTTTTCATACCTAATCTGACACATCATATTTCACAATAAAGTAGAAGCATCTTCTCTCTGGTTCACTTGCAGAGGCATTATCCATGTTTATTCTTTGGCTCAAAATAGATGTTACAGAGTGTGTATATCATGTTTATTTGTAATACTGTTCTTAAAGTTATGCCAAAGGCCAAGAAAAATAAGTTATAGAATCAGTTAGCTCAGAAAAAAAAAAAAAAAAATTCCTGAGATAAATACTCCAGTAGCTTCACTGAGAAATCTTTATACCTCATACCAATGCAATTCACATATATTCTACTAAGCAAACCATTTAATTGGTTCCAAATTTGTGGTGTTCAGAAACATTGAAGAAATGATAGGACAAGTGAAAGAATTGATATGGATTCTGTAAAATCTTAAACTACTGTGGGGGTGAGGCTTTTAGTGTCACTGTAGATGAGACCTCCCTAAATCTATTTTTTTTTTAAATCACCATTAATTTAGTTATGATTTCCTTGTAGAGATCTAGTATTAATAAGAAAAATGAAATCCTTTAATTATGTCCTATAATATTCCCAGATTCTAAAAAAAGATTGTATGAAGTCAGGCAAATAAGTTTATAAATACAATATAAATTTTAATTATAAATTTATCGGCAAGTAAAAGCTTCAAAGGTTATCTTATATATCTCTTATCTACATTAGTAGAATAACTAATAAAAACATTTCTGAGAAGCAGCTGCCCAGCTTTTATCCTTCATGTACACATAATCTGTTAACAGGTTGCTAGTATCTTTTCTCAGCACTAAATGATTCAATTCCAATTTTCTCCAGCTCTTTGATCTTGCTAGTGAGAGAGGTGTTTCTTGGGGCCCGTTGGTCAGTGCTGAACTTTCGGTGATGATGGAAATGCTCTCTATTTGTGCTGTCCAATACAGTATTACTAGCCACAGTGGCTATTAAGCACTTGAAATGTGGCTGCAGTGACTAAAGAACTGAATTTTTCATTAATTTACATTTAAATACCCACATGTGGCTAGAAATTATTGTACTAAACAGTGCTGTGCAACATAATTCATGTTGTAGATCCAAGACTTGGAAAAAAACATATGGTAGCTGGTGTCTGGTAGGAAGGAGCCTCAAACAGTGGAAGGGAAGTGGCGGTGTGGGGAGGAAAGGAAATTCATTCCAAATGCCGACTTTAGGTCTTTTACAGATGCTGGTCACTGGTTTCTTCTTTTGAGATTGCGTGTCCACTGGACCTGTGCTTGAGCTGGACTTTGGGCATACAGAAATGAAACTATGCCTGTTACCAAGTAGCTCAGTCTAGTGAGAGTGTCAGAACAGCAGGTGTATGAGCATCATGTAGTATCTAAGCAGCATAATATAATGTGTTCCTGGGAGGTTAAGGCAAGACAGAGTGCCTAGCCTAACAGCTGGGAGGAGAGGCCAGGAAGGGAGTAAGGAAGTTAATCGAGGAAGTAGTTGAGATGAACCTTGAAGTAAAATAAGGTCTAGCCACAGGAAAAGGAGGGAGAGCACCTTCCAGACACTAAGCAGGGTATGCACAAAGCATGGAGGTCAGACAGCGGGAATAGAAGTTAGGGGGAAAATATGTGGCTGGCGATAATAACGTAGGGCAGGAACCAGATCAGGAATTCTTGCTTGCTATGCTATGAACTTGTATTTTATTTTAATGTTGCTCAAGAGTTAAGGTGTATAAGATTCTTCTGGGGGCTATATATACTTTAAAAGAGTACTAATCTTGTAAACGGAAAATGGAAACACAGGATTCTAATTACATTTCTATGTGGTCTTCGGCAAGTTACTTATTTTCTTTAGGCCTCAGTTGCTTACTTGAGTTTATTCAGAGCCAAGCAAAATAATTAGCATGATAATATACTAACCTCTTTTTGCAATTTTAGTGCAAGGTTAGAAACAAGTACAAATAAGAAACATGCTTATTAAAATCATATTAAAGCCACAGAATAACAACAGCGTTTACTCTTCAAAGTATATTCGACTAGGCTTCCTAAAGTGTGTACCCCTCTTCTTTAAATCTAACTTGCCTGAATGTACAGAGAAGTAAGCTGGGGTCAGGAGATGAAATGATTTCTTTGAGGTCATGTATCACTTAGCAGGGAGAACTAGATTATTTTAATATTGAGAAACTATGTAGAATCATCACAAGAAGAAAACTTCATCAGGTTTTCTATCACTAAATACCTTATTTACAGGTGAAATATGGAAACACTCCTCCTTCCTCCCCAAGAAAGTTATTTGCCAAAACCACATAGTTAGTGACTGAGCTCAGACTAGAACAGAGCAACTTGTTCATGATTTAGTATTTTTTTCTACTAGATTTTTCTGCATCGTCCTATACTATACTTTTTTTTTTTTTTTAAAGAAAATCATGTGATGGTCAGACCGCTATTAACTCTGTCCCATAAATAATTTTTTTTACTGGTGCTAGGTATATGTAAAGACAATATGTCTGTATTTGCCTTAGAGTTATATATACTAAGGAGTCCCTGAAATGCAGAGTGGAGAATATTAGGGATTTTTAAAATGGATATCTACTTATAGCTATCACAGACGAAAATGATACCTTTTAAAATTTTCTACACTTAGGGCTCCAAATTTGAATACAACCATGATTTATTTTTGCTTTTTTTTTTAGCTTATTTGATCTCCACATATTGAACCAACTATATACAATTAACAGTGTACCATAATCTTGAACAAAATATTAAACAAGCATAGTTATTCTGTAACAAACAATTATTAAACTAAAGAAGCCCAATAATGAAGTAATTATTGTATTTATATACTTCTAAAGGCACAATTGGCTTCAGAATTAAAGAAACAAACTCCTGAGAACAAGCTTTAAAATACTGTCCAAATAGAATAAATTGTACTTAACAAAGAATTCCCAGTTATGCCCTTAACTCTAACGAGCTAGGCCTAGACATCTGGATTTTTAAGTTTCTCAAATGATTCTGATTCCTGGCTGGTTTGGGATGCGATGATTCAAACAGTTCTAGTTCTGAGTCATTCAGGGATGTACCACCCCAAGAGTGAGGCCTGATAATTCACTGAATTTTTCTAGCCTGCCTCCTATATAACAAGGTCATTCTGTTAAATCTGTAGTTCTGTTAAACTGATATTTGCAGTAATTAAACTAGAAAATAAGGTCTGGCTGGTTTCTTGTATATAAAATGTACCTAAAGGCTCTGGTTGATAATTTTTCTAGTCTCTCTACTTCAGCATTTTACATTGGGGGTTGATAGTCATCCAGTTCTAGGAGTTGTGGCCAAGAAACTTGTGCTTTGTGCTCACTGAGCTCTTTATGTTGATTTAATGAGACAGGCCGCAATATTCAGGTGTTCTTCAGGGATACTAAAACAGGCGGGCCAAATTTACATATTTATGAGACTAAACTGTTTGAACTTAAGCCTGCGCCCACACACACACACACACACACACGCACGCACGCACGCACGCGCGCGCGCACACACACACACACACACACACACAGAAATTATGTCGCTGTGGTGTGTTCCGTGATAAATGCTTTACGTGAACAGTTTTCCCAAGGTTGTATTATTGATAAACACAAGAACTACATCTGGAGGAAATCCTTTGAAATTAGATTCTAAATCCACATTAATGCCAAGTAAGTAATGAGTACCGAGAAGTACTGAATAGTAGTGCTGAGAGCAACGAAGGAAAAACTAGTTGTTTTCATTTTTTCTTTCTAAGATAGGGCAAGTGCTTAATTCCTTGCTTTTTCTATGTCAAGGTTTGTTTGAGCTGTGTGTGTGTGTGTGTGTGTGTGTGTGAGAGAGAGAGAGAGAGAGAGAAAGAAATGAAACAGTAACAAAAACTTAGTTCTTAAAATGTTACTGCTTTGAAAATATAACACCACTCCTCAACCTTTGCTTTGAATTCATCAGAGGAGGCAATGTCAAACACGCAAACATAAAATAGCAGCTCTAATTATTACAGAGACACAGGGGTGGAAAGGACAAGAAGTCTTTTGGTCCTTCTCTTTTCACCTTCAGGCAGATGGCATTTTTATTTTTAAAGAACATACCTGGGCTGATGTAATTTCCATAGAGATGTTTTTAGATATAGTTATCAGAACAGATCTTCAAAAAAAATCTGAAACTAATTTAATTATGTTTTGCCAAGGTGTTTGAGATATCTGTTTTTGTCATTCAAAGAAACTGCTACTATGATTCAGATAAAATGTCCTCAGAGCAAATGAGAAACGGCATAGTAGCCCTGCAGGAAGTATAGGGAAGGAGGACATGGCTGAAAATGGAGAATGTTTCTGTTTGATTACTTAAATCCTCTCAAGGAATGTTTTTTGGTGGGACCACTATATTGCCAGGCCCTCGCGATGATTTAAGAGGACAGGAGAGTTGGGTTTGAAAGCTGTCCTTTTCCTAGTGTTTTCCAGGAAAGGGTAGGTTTTTAAGGATTTTATGTGACATAATTTCCCAGTGAGATATGAACAATATGAAAGATGCACCATGCCCATTAACCTTCTTGGTTAAGAGCACAGCTCTGGTCGAAGTTACCATTTCTTTGAGAGATGATAAAGGCACCACAACAGAGAGACTGTACAATCATGCTTGTATCTATTCTTAAATCACAATAAACATTTTCATTATAGTGATAACTGAGGTAAATTCCGGGATATTTTAAAATCACAATAAACATTTTCATTATAGTGATAACTGAGGTAAATTCCAGGCAATTGCTGCAGAGTGCTTCATGAAGAACTACGTGTTAACTTTGATGAAGAAGTCAAGTCAGGGTTCTATCAGTTGTAGGGAATGAGTCACCACCGTGAATAGTATTTTCAGCTCACACCACACAAGTTGAGGGAGCTCATATTAACTTGCGAAGTCTTTCAGAGGTTCAGGAAGTTAACTGATGCTAAGGCTTAAAGTGGAACTCTTTTAATGGGTTAGTAACTATATAACATTCCCCTCTTATTAAATACCACATATGAAGCCATGAAAAATAAGACATGGACGATTTGGGATAGTAAGGTGGTTTAAATGAACCTGTGTAAAAGGGCTCGAAGCCATTCACTTAGCAGGGTGAAAATCCAGAAAGCAATATCCTTTCCGAAACAAAATCTGGAGACTAAGACAAAAGAGTAAATAGCTGTGTTCCAAAAGCTACAAGTTATGTTTTAATCTTTCTGTGAGTCAAAAAAGTTATTCAACCAAGGTCAGTGCTCTCTCAGAACCCCAAGGGGGAAGCATGGCCTTTGCTGCTCATGACAGCTGTCACATACATCCTGTCAATAACAAGTAAAACCAAACCCAACTTTAAAATCAGCTTTATTTGACAAAATAGAAGAGGGAAAGAATCACTGGAGGGAAATAGATTACAACAAATAGGGTCAAAGGTATTTCTACTGGAAAACATTTCTCTAAAGCAAAATGAAGGAGTTTTAAGAAATATCTCTGAATGATGAAATTAATATATTTGGATTCAATTTAGAGGGAGAACACCATTTTCCCTAACATTGACTAAGAAGAGTTTATTACCCGCCAGAATGGATAGTGGTTTGGAAAGCTGTGTTTAGGCCTTCATTTTCATGACTTCCACTGCGATTCATATTCATCTGTGAACAGCTGAGCTGTTGTAGAATCTGGTAGCCATCAACACGAATGAAAATAGATTTATCTAAACATCTCTTAGAATAAACTTTCTAGGCAAATGTTTAACTCCCTGGTATATATATCAGCAGTGAGACCATTATTCAAAGAAAATTTCAAGTTAGTGATGAGGGCTGACTTCCAAGGCAGTTGGGATGAACAGATCCTCATCGTCACACTAGGCAGCAGTGGGCTACCCATGTGAGCCAGAAGACTGGCAATCATCCATGGTCTTCCGTGTTTACTTCAGTTTACTCAGCCTTCGAAATCTGGCTAAGTTACTAAACATCCAACTTGAGTCATGGTGCATTTTATAACTGTTAAGTGGTAGTAACACCCTGAATTCATTCTTTATTTTTGATTACTGAATTTGTTATGTATTTTTTTCTTGGAGAAATCCTCTTACTAGGGTGGTGAAAGCAGATGAAGACTATAACATGCCAATCGAAGGATGAGGAGTAACTACTTACATTGAACTTCTATATTCTACAAAATGGCACCTCTATATGGGCGGGGAGAACCCCTTTTATGGCAGCCAAATATTGAGTGTGGCCTTCAAAATAACCTGTGCTACATAAGAGATAGTTGGGGTAGGTTTGGAAATATGGGTTGGCGCTGTGTCACCTTTACTGGCTTATGTTCATGATTCAGGTCATTGTGTCTCTTCTCTTGGTAAACATGAGTTTTCCAGCTCAGTGTCTTAAAAGCTAGTTACTGAGGAAATGCTCTGCATAATGGACTTAATGATCCAGGACTGGAATAGCAGGGATCTTGGATGAGGTGTGTCAGGAGAGCTATGCTATTTATATATGGGCAAAGCTTACACAGACACTTCTGCATTATCTTTGCTGCTATTAATAAACCTGCAACTCTTCGTGAGTAGCTAGTTTAAAATAAATCTTACATGATTAAAAGTACTAAAAATGGAAAAGGAACCTTGAACTATCTCTGCCCTAGTAGCCCTAATAATTAATATGCTATGTGTCCAGGATATGATATTACTGCCTGCTGATAGGTATGATTTATAATTGTTTTCTAACTACAACCTTAAGTTGATTCAAGCCATTTTCTCACTGCCCTCTGCACATAAAATAATTCTGGTGTCTGTAGCACATGCCATTCCCCTTTTTCGACATGATATTCCTTTCTCGTTTGCTTCTAAATCTCATCCATCCATGAAGGTTCACAAAGAGGTCTCAAAACCTCTATTGTAGCTGTGTCTGTTTTCTGAATTCTGACTAATTCTAACCACATTTCTAGTTGGCTGTATAATTTAGCAAACAAAGTTCTCTATGTGCACTAATTTAACGCTTCTCTCTTTTTGATTGCCAAGTACTTTAGCACTTTGTTGGACATACAGTAGCATAGCTCTTGCTTCAAGATAGGCATCTCCAGAAGGCAAGTGATATGGGTTCATTTTCCAGACCCTCAGCAACAGAAGTCTCTATTGATACTAATTTTTAGGAAACCCTATGCTTTCACGACACCAAAAGAATTACAGAGAAAAGGCTGACCTGAAATGCACAAGGGGTATTGTCCACACAGTAGACTCTCAAATTGTAGTCCAGCGAGTTACAGGACATGCAGCCAAAAACTGCGACCTTGAGTTGCTTCACGGCACAGTCTGTGATTGGTTCTCCAGTGAGGGCATACGTCCCAAAGCTGTCTAGGAGCACATGACAGGCAAAGGGGTCCAGAAGGCAGTAACAGGATGTGGATTCATCCTCCACTGACATCACTTCCTGTTGGGAAAAGGTGTGTTAGATTTTCTCAGTTTTGGAAATAAGGTGTGATTTAACAATTTCTTTGCAAGGACATAAACAAACTTTTTTGGAATATTTTTATTGCCCTAATTTTCTCGATAAATGCTCCTCTTCTATCAAAATAACTACTTACATCAGAAAGTCAAGAAATGGTTATATTAAGTGTTGGAATTCTACTTAATAGCTTATAGCAAACATCACTTTCAAAGTTCTATTTGTGGTTAATTTGTTCAATGGTGAATTAAAAAAAAATATCAAACATTAACACCAATAAGCAAATGTTTATATTTTTAAAAATATCTATTCTTGTAATCCTATCTGGGCCAGGTAGCTTCCATTTGTTCCTCCAGATCTACTCTGTCCTTCCTCCTTCCCTGTGCTCTGTGCCCTAAGAAGCAGGTTCTTTGGGGTTCAGAAATTGGGAAGCCTCTGTAGGAGCTCAAGATGTAGGAGGAAAGTGAGGCCAGGTTCCTCATCCAAGGTCCTCTCCCTGTGAGGGTACCTCACTCACACTGTCTCTTTCCTCCACTTACCATGTCTCATACGATTGATTCAAATCTCTGCCTTCTGGCCTTCCATGAACCTCACTCTTGTCTTTTCCTTTATCTCTTTCGGGGAGCAGACTTTGGGTTGCAATAGTTAGTAAAAAAAATATTTATAACATTTGTTATTGATCCCAAATTCCAATTTAAATGGGCACCTTATATTTTATCTGACAAATAGGCGTGATGTAATAATAGCTTTGCTGCTCTTTCATGTGGTTTATCTTATGGTTTCCTATCATGCCCACATTATGATTGGATCCTTTACAAATAACCCTCCTCAAATTTTCCTTGATTATGCCATGTATTTCCTATGGAGATCCTCACTGAGACAGTATCTCATCGCTCTTTCCAGCAACAAACTAAGTTTAAAATAAATCAACTTTAGGTGTCCAAAAAAAGGGAAAAAAAGTCTATTTCGGACGACCTCTTTCATATCCTTAAGGCAATATATATATTTTTTCCAAATATTTTATCCTCGTTCATTCCATCAAAATCACTCACAAGGAATTATTAAATAAATGGTTTGGATAAGATATAGTAAGACCAATTCACCCTCCCTGATAAGAACTTAGGTGTGCGTGGCTGGTTTGGTAGAGCATGAGTATAACACCATCTGGACGTAAAAGACTGCGCGGAAGTGCTGAGAAGAAAAGCGAAAGTGGTGAAAATCCAGGCAAAGCAAAACGTCATGAAAAAGAGACCAAAACCTGGCCCCGTTGGAAAACCCGTGGAACTTCACGCCCCAGGAAATCTGCCTGTGGTTTTACAAGGACTGAAAAAATGGCAGAATGCATTTTCAACGAGGAATCCGGACTCATTTTAAGACGTAGCTGGGCAGGGTGAATGTAAACCATCACAGCAACTTGGATTTTTCTTCTAGAGAAACATGATTTTCCTTTTACTTCTTTTGCAGGAAACATCTCCTGGGAGGTTAAGATCCCAGGGCTAGCTGGAACAGGTCATTGAGTTCCAACAAGATAATTCACCTGCTTTCATGCAAACTGAGTTCAGAAAGACATGAAAGGGATCCCTATCAAACAGATAAATCAGAGGTTTCACTTAAAACAGTAATTCCACTGCAATCTTTCTCTGCCGTGACTGTCTCCCTTGTTGTCAGCCTCCTCTCATGTATCCCCATTTTCTTGTCTCTTTTGTTCTTGTTCTGTAACTCTTTTACATATGCTCATCTACACGGGGAAACAGACACTAAAAATAATTTTCAGTGCATTCGTTAATTCAACCAAACATATTTAACACCGACTGCGTTCCTGAATACTTACACATAGATTTGTTATAATCCCTCTGATGACAAAAACGGATACAACGATTTTATATAATCCCTATTTATATAATCCCATGTCAGCCATATGATGACAAAAACCAATATAGTGATAAAGTTTTATTTACCAAAGACAGGTACATAAGAATACATGTGGGTAATTACAACTGTATTATAAAACCATTATCGTGAAAATCGCTAGCCAATACTAACACATGCCACCAACTCTCCGAAAAATAAGAAGATGCTCACAAATTTCATAGCTGACTCTTGGTGCTAAGAGAAGGTAAGCTTAAATCTATCCCATAGGTGGAACCCAAGTCCTGTTTTTCAAAAAGGAAGAATAGGGTCTCACCTCCCACTTGCCCTGCTGAGTCCTCTTCTTTAAATGGATATTCCAGTGTTCAGAACTGACGTCCGCACAGTGCGGGATGGTCAATGCAAAGGGAGTGGTGACAATCATGTCTGGGGGACCACAGGTGACTTCAGGGCTCAGGAGCACCTCCGATCCATCTGACTGGAGGCTTTAGAGTTGGGAAAAGACAAAAGAGAGAAGCACGTGAAGGAGGGGGCGTATATATGTAAATGGGAATTTAGATACGAACTGCTCTTTTCTTCAGGCAGAGCACAGCCCTATCCAGGATTCCTCCTGGGGAGCACCATACATGCAGAGGCTGGTCTGGAAGACAGCCATTAATCCTGAGCTGCTCAAGCACACAGACTGAGCTTAAGCCTAGACTTCAGATCTAGGTTTTGACAAATAAAATGACAAATGCTTCTTCAGAAATACAGGGCAGAACAGAAGAAAGCAAAGATCTGGCTGGTGTGTCACACACCAGCTGCTGAATCCTTATTCCTGTTGATAACATCATCAATGACTAAAGCCAAGAATATTATAGAAATGATTGATCTGGTAATCATACCATCAGATTCTTTTCTCCTAAAAACACGCTCTACAAATATTTTTAATGCCAGTAAGCGATAAAACAAATTATTATGGAACAAAGCAACACTTCAAACACACCCGAATTGAGTATGTCTCTTCTGGTTTTGAAAACATTTATTTTCTGCCAATGCACAGACACATAGGTTATATAGTGATAGCACAGTAGACAGACAGTTCATTATAAATGTGCATAATCAAACACACAAATATATAGCTTTCAACGCATTCCTACTTTAGATCTAACTTTAAAATCATTCTACCCGAAGCTGATGTTCAGTTTTTTCTGTATTGTGAATTATTTACAATGCAGAATCATGAAACAAATAAAAGAAAATGAAGTTTAATTAAAGGGAAATAATACCACCTCAGTGAATACCTCCCTCTTTCATTTTCTGTCTTTGTTTTTAATCTCTTCCCCCAAACAGTAAGGTGGGGTGCTCTATAGGATAGTAGTCAATGAGGAGAACCCAAAAGCCTACTCATTTTTCTCCTACTGCTTATGTGTTTTTGAGCAGCTATTTGATTTTTTTTTTTGATGGATTTTCACATGCAAGAGAGAAGATATGCAATAAAGCAATTCGAGACTCTCAGATGAACAAAGCTACACAAGAGCTAGGATCTGTATTACCTACACTTCTTCTTACCCAACCTAGAAAAGACCTTTAAATATGTCATCCCTGGTCAAAAAAGCAATCTCTTGAGCAAGATAAAGATGTGAATTAGTACTAAAAGATACCACCTTTTCTGAGATCCTGTATAAATAGTTTTTCTGTGAGTACATCTAACGTGTTATTAATTTCTGACTTGCTTTTGTTGATATCGCTTGTTCTCGCTCAAATTAGTAATGGTCATACTCTACTTCATCGTACACAGTTTGCTGCTGCAATAAAAGTCAAGGTATAGATCTGAGCAGGGATATCTTTTATCTACTGTATCTAAAACAGACCTGAACATTATTACACGATCTCCCTCCCTCCCCAAGAAGCACTGGAGATAACTTCAAAAAATTCCATCTTCCACATAGGCAACCATAGTCCAAAACTGACAATTCTTGCTATACAAGCAAAGCACAGGGTTAACCGAAAATGTCAGCATTTATCTTTAAGCAGGGCAGGCAAGCTATGGGGGTGGCTTTGGAAAGCAGTGATTTAGTAATAACAAATGCTCTGTGAACAGCCTAGAACAAATACACTTGAGGTTTGAAAAAAATATAAAATGCCACTGTGTGCTATAACCAGGACAAAGTGGCAGCCTACACTGGGATGCCTGCCAGTGACTATTAGAGAGGGTTAAGCGCTCTCCGCGTAACTGCCACCTGCATTCATCACAGACAGGAATAGCAGAGATGCTTATGAGTGACCGATGACAAGCTCTCCTAAAAGAACTATTTAATTGCTTTCAGAGAATCATCCCCCTTGTTGAGCATATTGTTCAAACATATGGGAGTTTGGGGAATTATTTAATGTCAAATGAACTGAAATCAGCTAATTAGATGAACTCTCACACTCATGAATAGCAAGGCTCCTCTTGGTAATAACTTAAACAGCATTAGGAGTCAGAGGCAGTGCATATTTGGTCTTAGGCAGCATGTAGAATGGAAACTTTGTATTAAGCAGGCATTAGGTATTGCCACAAGTGCAAAGGCAGTAAATCAAGATTTATATCTAATCCTCCCACTGTGAACATAGTGTCTGTGGGTGAAGGTGTCCCTCTGGTGAAGGAAAACTTAAACAACTTCACTCCCCGCCCCCATTAATAATAATCTGCCCTTTTCTGCTACCTTTTTGTCTGTGGCAATCAGGGAGATTTACAAATATTAATTAAAGCTCTTACACACCTGGGGAGGCAGGTGTTAACAGCAGAAGGTCACAGAGAAGTCAATCACAGCAATGGAAGCAAAATAACCCTAAATTTCTACTCGTAGGTTCTTGTTCCATGTAACTAGATGTACTTTCCTCTGTTGCCACTAGGAAATTTCTGGTCGACTTGCTGCCTCTTGAGACATCCCAAAGAAAGATGGGGGAGAAAACACAGTCTAGGTGTAGTCATGGACACAGACCTGGGGCATCTGAGGACAGAAATCTGGGGAGAGATGCCTTTGATTAGGCCTTGGCAAAAATGAAGATTTGTAATGAAAGCATGGATGGTATTTAAGTTTTCCCACATTATATAGTACATGACAGGGAAGTATTCATGCCCTTGCTAAGGAAAAAAAGTAACACGGTTTTCTAAAATTGCGGTGAGCTAATTATAACGGTGAAATAATAACAGCAGTAATTTCAGGACCATAATATGAACCACTTTAGTGCATCACATATCGTAGTGCAGACTGAAAAGTCCGGATGTGTGGGACTTTTGATACTTATCTTTTTCACTGTGTTCATATTCTCTCTCTCTCTCTCTCTCTCTCTCTCTCATGCTCTCTCTTCCTCTCTCTCTCTCTCTCTCTCTCTCTCTCTATACACACACACACACACACACACACACGTTTATGCTGTTCATGTTTATGAATGTTTATGATAGAAAACGATCAATTTAAGTCAGGTCTGTATACCCAGCTGGCCTGCTGAGCCAATGTATGGAAATACGGTTGTGAATTCAAACTTCTGCTCACACAATGCAGCTGAGGGTTCTGGGAAAAACTGACGGCTTTGCAGCTTTGATGTCTCAACTACAGATACACATGGTAGGAGAGGGTGCACAAGAGCATCTGGCCTGGTAACCTGGTATGACAGGAAGACCCACCTTGATAACCTTATTTAATTACCAGAAAGGGAAACCAGTAATAGAAAAGTAGTGGCAGAGGACATAAGAAATGGGCCAAAAGAACATTCTTATGTCCTCTGTGTGCTCTTTGTGGCATCATCCCCGATACCACATCCCTTGTCATACGTTTTGTCATTAAAAGCAGATGGTGTGGCAGAAGGGAAAGCCGACTTTCCGTGCCTCACTTCCTCACATGTAAAATAATACCTACTCTGAGATTGTTTTGAGAGTTAAAAGTAAAGCATAAAAAGCACCTAGTATGTGCTCATTAAGTGAGGGTTCAGCTTCCCCAACCCCAAACTCCCACCCCTCCTGCCCTTTTTTGAGTCTTATTTTATCAGAACTGTGCTACTTTGTGATGGCTTAATTCAATGAATTGTCATTATGTCAATATATGCTTTGACAAAATTTTCAATGCCTTAGAGATGTGCACTGAGAATTTAAGGTATCTTGGCAATGCTTTCATCCTCACTTCCCACAGTCCCCAATTCAGCAACTGGAGGAATCCCACTAAAATGCCAACTTGTTCCCGCTTCAAGGAATTGCAGCCGTTCCCTGTGCTCCAGAACGCTCTGTGCTGCCTGGAAGAGTTTTCCTCCAGATCCACATGGTTAGCTCCCTCATGCCCTTCAGATCTTTGCTCAAATAGTGCCTACTAATGAGGCGTTTCCTGACCACGC